>NC_067121.1:33893548-34196579 GCF_021347895.1 Acanthochromis polyacanthus
TGTCCTTTATTTGGCTCTAAATCAGAAAAGTAAACGGATGCATGTACTGTGAATATAAATAATATTCTTTAGACAAAAGGTTGCTCCAAAATTACTGGTTTTATTTCATAATGATGAGCTTTACAATAACTGTTCAGACATTATAAGCTCAACTAAGTAGCAGAAAGCAGGATTTAGACATAGAACATCTGAACCAACATGTTTAACTTGAACAGAAACAAAAACATCCAGTTCCTGCCATCCAGACGTTTAGACAAGAACCTTCATTCACGGTTCTGTAAAAGCTCAACTGCTTTTCAGGACGTTCTCAGTTGTTCAACACTGTAAAATTCATTACAGTGCTGGAAATTACTGGTGATGTTTGGTAATCTTCTTGGCATGCTCCAACACTGAATTGTATCGCAGAGTTTTGGACGTCCAGGAAGATGGGATTCCTTCAAGCCCAATCTAGGAGAACAAAAATATTTACTAAATCATCAGACATAGAATACTATTATGACAGTGAACATAATGTTAGATGAGCTACTGGTCGCACCTGAGCCCCAAGACACGCTCCAATAAAGGATCCTCTGCTGCAGGTACATCCCCCACAGCTCATGTTGTCTCTGACAGCCGCCTCGTACTGCTTAGCTGTCAGGACTCCATGCAGCGCTGCTTGGAACGCACCCGGCAAACCTGAAACAACATCAGCACCAGATGTGAACGACATGAAGGCATTTCAGCTGGTCTGACAAATAATTCACAGCTCAGTTCTCTGTTAGCAGTCTTTACTTATTAGAGCTTCACTCTAGTGACGAAAGAGCTTAATAAAGGTACCTCATGTGTTTGGAAACACAGTGGGGATCAGCTCCTTCGGGGTCTTGGACAAATTCTCCTTCACCTGATGAATGTGGCCTGAAATGAGACAGAAAAGAAGAATGAGTCAAATGGAACAGGACAGGCAAACAATAACATAAAAGGCAAGGCAAGTTTCTTTGTATAGCACCCTTCATGTCCGAGACAATTCAAAGTTCTTTACATAAAACATTAAGAGCACTACAGTGAGGTGCAGATAGCTAAAAGATATCGTGCAGATTTCATTCATCGCCGTATGAGAAAAGAAATGTTTTTAACCTGGATTTAAAAGTGTCTACATTTGGTGAAAGTTTAATCTCCACTGGAAGTTTGTTCCACTTGTTTGCAGCATAACAGCTAAACTCCAACAGCAGTGTTCTGGATGAGCTGAAGCTGCTCTTTTTGATAAGTTCTGTTAAAGTACCATTACAGTAATCCAGTCTACTAGAGATGTTTCTTTATCTTCATGGTGAGGAATGCAGTAACAGGTCATGCTAAAGTCTGTTCATATTAAAAATACTGTAGCTTTTTACTACATTAAGGTTTGGAAGCTTTAAATCCCATGACTCAGTCCCATGACTTTAACACACAGAAGTAACAATGCTGCAGGCCTCACATACCAATGACTGCTTTGTCCAGATCCTGAGGCTGCTTTCTGTTCGGGTCACTGAGCTGACTGAGCACCACGTCCAGCGCTTTTGGATCCGGACCATTCAGGATGAAATGCTCCAGAAACCTGAGAAAATGAGTCACTTTTAAATGAATGATATATTATACTTTATTCCCCATCTGTATGCCGTTTCTTTCTCTAAACATTGTGAGATTCACACTTTGTTGCTTTCAAAGCTGGAAGTCTGAAGTTGGCAGTTTAGAATTTACAGCCTCAGGTTTTAAAATGCAACAGACAGACACCTTATCCAGACACAGATAACAGGGAAAACACAGATGTAGGGTGTTACATTTATCATATGTGGCATACTGCACTCCATGAGGGAGCTAATGTTATGTCTGTGATAAATGGTAAATGGTTGTATTTATATAGCGCTTTTATCCAAAGCGCTTTACATGATACGTCACATTCACCTATTCACACACACATTCACACACTGATGGCGGAAGCTGCCATGCAAGGCGCTAACCACAACCCCCCAGGAGCAATTAGGGGTTAGATGTCTTGCTCAGGGACACCTCGACACCAGCACGATGGGCCGAGGATCAAACCGGCAATCCTTCGGTTGCAAGGCGGCCACTCTACCCACTGAGCCATGCCTCTGAGTCGGCCTCATTCTTCTCTCAACATCACAGAACTTCCATAACTACCATGTGTAATTTCCAGCTATGCCTTGCAAGTAAAACTTTTCTTATTTATCAGTTGTCTCAAATCTCAGACTGAGCAGTTAAAAATGAAACACAATTAGAATAATAGGTTAAAGCCTCCTAGTGTATCTAGCAGATGAACTAACCTTGCAGCTGCCAGAGTCTCTGCCACACATTCATCGTTGTTCTGGGTGACACGAATCGCCTGCTCAACCTTTTCCAGCATGTCAGGATGTCCTGCATAAAAAGCCACTATTGGGGCCAGTTTAGCGATTCCATCAATCTGACAGTCGGTCTCACAGCCTGCGGTGAACACAACACACTGGTTAGAGTTGTTTCTCTTCAAAATGTCAAACTGAGAATAAAAACAGGAGCTGTACCTGTCTCCTCCTTTCCTGCATCCACATTCTTCAGGAAGCTCTTCAGACTTGCTTGTCTCCATGGTCCCTCGATGGGAAGCTGAGGTCTTGGCCCTAATATAAACAGAATTACAACACCCATCAGAAACATTAAAGACCTTCATCCACATCTAATGGGAAGCTCACTTACCTGATCTATCTCTGTAAGGATCATTGATAGGTGTGTCATACTCTGATCCTGGTCCAAAGAATTTCAACGTACGCTGCGTTAGATCATCAACTTTCAAACCTGGTGAGAAAGGCCAAACAGCTCAGACACAGACAAACTTAAACAAGTAAAGTCAGACACCTTCACATTTGTAACGCAAGTGGTTAACGAGATTTTGATCAACACTGTCTATCCTGACCAGAGATCAGCCTAAACCTAACCTGGTTTTGTAAAATGACATTTTATTAATCGGGTATTAAATTTCAAGTTGTCCTTCAGGCAATAAATAAGTTGAAGATAACAGCCTACCTCCACATTCAGACAGAGACTCCAGCAGCACATATGCCTGATCTCCATAGCAGCTCTGCTTCCCCGTCTGCATCCGGTAGAAAGGGTTGGCGGACTCAGGGCGAAATTCAGGGTTTGGATTCTCATCCAAAATCCCCTGCAACTTCTGAAGGTCGTACACCCAGTGGAGGGGCTGTGCTGCAGGGGTTGATTATACAGACAATTTAATTCTGATCACAAAAAGATGTGGCTCAGTATTTATTGGCAAGCTGTGATGATAAATATACATGAGCAAAAGGCAGAGAACATTTTAAAGCACTGGTTCAACCTCAATGAATAACTAATTACTGATTTCATACAATGTAAAAACTGTATGAAAGATTATATAGCAGCTACTTATCTATGGAATAAATTTCCTATAATAATTCAAGAGCATTTTAAATTGATTTGAGGGCAGCATTTATCGATTTCATTCTCAGAATCCGTGATATTGTCTCTCAGAACTTTGCTCTCACGCTCAAATTTGCTCTCCGTGTGCTCAAACTGTGTCCTCGCACTCGGTTGATGCTGCTCGCGCAGATTTCTTGCGCTCAAACTCAAACTCTTCCTCTTGCTCTCACTGACCACCTGCTCAAGAAATCACATTTATTACAACCACGAAGGTAGGGAGTGGATAAAATCTGTTTAAAGAGTGCACGCCCTCATGCTACGCTCCTCTGAAAAACAGCGAACGCGGATAATGTGATTGGTCAATGCTAGCCGGCCTTCTATTGGTTGACAGCGTTGATACACAAAAAATCCGAGAGCAGAGCAGAGATCCGTGAGCAGAAGTTCTGTTAGAGCAAGAGGAAGAGTTTGAGTTTGAGCGCAAGAAACCGAGTGTGAGGACACAGTTTGAGCATGCGCAGAGCAAATTTGAGTGCGAGAACAGAGTTCTGAGAGACAATATCACGAAATCTGAGAATGAAATCGATAAATGCTGCCCTCAAGTCAATTTAAAATGCTCTTGAATTATGATAGGAAATTTATTCCATACTTATCAAACTTGCTGTTGTTTTATTGTAAATTGTTAATTATGTGCTTGTATCTAGCATGCATTTTCTTTTATTTCATTAGTTTTGTTGAGTGAGTTGGTGTTGTTTATTATGTTTCTCAGACTGCTGTCTTGGTCAGACTTTCCTTGAAAAAGAGGTCATTGTATCTCAACGGGATCAACCCGGTTAAATAAAGGATGAATAAAAAATAATAATAATAATTGAAAAAGATAATAATAGAAAAGTCACTTGAGCAAAAAAAAAAAAGCTTGTTACAGGGCATGAGAATGAAAAGACTAAAGGAAAGAAGAGAAACCCCCTGAAAATTGTATTTATGTGACTTTTTGAGTACTATTAAAAAAGTGAGTACAAAGAAAAAAATTCCCTTTATATTTTAATCTACTGCACAAGAGACACTAAAACACAACAGCATGGCACGGTGTTATAATTGTTATTACCTGCTGCATCTGCTACAGCTGATCCTACAATGGCTCCCATCGCTCTGTTGGCCAGAGCTGAAGCCATCTGTTAAAACATGCAAAGTATTATTGGAATTTATCAAATATTTGATCTTTTTTTTAATCAGAGCATAAGGGATAAGTGAAAGATCTTTAGATTAAAGAACAACAAACATGACAATTATCAGTTATGTCACTTTGCATTTCCTGGTTCCAGTTCCTGCAATATGGCCCCAAATGATTTCTGCTTTCCTCTGTTTTATATCAGTGTGAAGTTAGTGTTTAGTTTGGGAGTGTTGCTGTGAGACATGCGTCACTTTAGCACACTCATGACAAATGATTAATCGACTACTCAGCTGCTTATGTAATGATTAAACATGACCAAAGGTTACTGACTGTATCGTTAACATGATACTGCTCTGATTCTTTACATCTGTCAGGACAGAGATGTGACTTAAAGTGGTCAAACTAACAGGAGAGCAGTTCGACTGTATCTGTTATCCACCAATGGTCCTGCATCATCTGAGACCAGCTAGAAATTAACTTACAAACTACTGTAAAAACATTTACTTGGTGTACAATGACTTCGAGCAGTAACTACAGACAGCAGCGTTGGTTTAGATGCAGGATTGTTTGTGGTTTTATTAGTTTTAGCGACCACAGCCTTCCTAAATCTCGCTCAGACATCTGAACGTCACTGGCTGCTAGCTAACATGAAGTAGCTAGTTAGCAGGTGCTAGTATATAATGACATTGAGAAGTCTGACCTTTGCCTCCGTTTAATGTACCGCAGGAGGTACAGCTGCTTGTTGCAATCTTCGGTTCCTCTTCAGCCAAACAATTTCGATTTCACTCATCCAGAAAAATGTACTTAATGTGGTGTTATGAAAGCGTTAGCTGCTTAGCACCGCCCTCGGAGGAGCTACAATATAGCCCCGCCCCCCTCTGAACAGGATGGAGGGATCATAGACATATATATGTATGTATATGTCTATGGGAGGGATATAAGTTTATTATTAGGGTCCGTGCACTGACGGTGCCGAAGGACCCTATTGTAACCCCAGGGTTTCTTTTTCTTCTTCTTCACTCGTTTCCCTTCTTTTCAAACTCCACTTTGGCGGCCTAAACACACCCCCAAACGTGTCAAACTTTGTATGCACATCAGGACTGGCGAAATTTTTTTTTATTTTATGGGAGCTGTGCACGTGTGGCAAAATGGCTCCATAGCGCCACCTGTAAAATTGAAAGAGTGGTCATTAGGCCAACTGCGAGGACGTTTCATCTACAGCCACAGAGAGATCTCGCACTCCGTTTACTTATATTTACATATATTTTGTTTTCCCACTGCAGGCAAACAGGCATGATGAATGTATGGTCCTGCTGGGACACAGAGCTGGTCTGAGATCAGGCAAACTTCCAGGCTCTACTGAAAAGTCTGGAGAGGGAACATTTTATTCTGTTTTATTTCAACGTGACAAATAAAGGCTCTTTTCTTTAAAGTGTAATCTGCAGATGGCAAGAATGTGTTAATTTCTTTGCAAAATAAAGTGTTAAAACATGCAAAGTCGCATGCTATTCACTTCACCTGTCAGTGGTCATAATCTCATGGCTGATCGGTGTGCAGCTGTAGATCACAGAGTCATCTACTGGCCAGCAGAGGTAACTACTGCTGGCATCATACAGGTGCTGTCCACCTTTTTTTTTTTTTTAGAAATATTACAAATTTGGTTGCATTCATGATGACAAAAAAGGAAATGATTCAACTCAATGAAAGTTCAATCAGCAGTGAACTAGTGATTACAGTGGAAGTGACTATCAGTTCTGCCAGAGACAGCACACAAGTGACCACTACAGAATAAAGCACTATTGGCAATTTTTTCTATTTTGAAGTAAATCAAGTGTTACAATATGTTTAAGTATTGGCGGTCTGTTCGAGGAGGCTCACGCCTCCAATAAAGCAATACAGAAAGAAGCATATTCATAGTCTGCAACGCCATGTTTTCTGTATTAAATCATTTATACAGCAGCATATCATGGACACTGGATGTTAATGTGTGGTGAACTGATAAAACAAGAATTAAAGCAGATCCATATTCCTAAGATTGATGTAGTACTAGAGCTACTGCCTCGCCGCTGTATGCATCTACCAACTAGTCAAGTTTACATCCACATCTGTCCAGATGTGACCTTTGACCTTTTTGAAACACAATGGCGTCACTTCAACAGTTAAACACCTGATATGAAATTGTGCCATAACTGTTAATTCTTGAGTTTGGGACAAAACAATGCTGTGAGCTACAGTGCAGCCTGCATAAATTGACCATTAATATGGATGATTGAAAACTAGTTTTCTGTACATCAAAAGGAAAATCAGCAATGAGGGATGAAAGGCTGAAAATTGTTGGTGCACCTTTTGCTTCACTTTATTGTGATGTCACAGCATGTCTGTTCGATCAACACCTCCTGTGACATCAGTATTTGTTTTGTTTTTTTTGCAGAAAAGTGACACATTTAGAGGTTCAAGATCTGCAGATTGTAAAAAGGTAACAGCAAAGTAATTGCAGTACATTTGAAAGCATAAAATCGTCAACTGTGATGTCTGGATGAAGCATTTTTTTTATGATTCAGTTTATTCACTTAATCCACACATGCTTCAGCTGGCTGACTTTTTAAAATTTTTCTTTTTATCATTTAGGCTAACACACTTTCAACTTTCATTTTGAGCCTCTCTAGCTTGTCCTTTTGTTAGAGGACTACAGTAACACAGTAAACCATAACAGAGATTTTTCAGCCGACCACCTAACATCTCCACACACTCTGCATCTTTTATCCCCTTCACTTATCTTAGATCTTTCTGCTTTATTACTGTAAAGGCTAAGACGTCTTGTTACAGAAAAGAGGGGTGTGTCACATACGTGTGTGTGCTGAGACCAGCGAAGAAGTATTACGATACCACATAGCCCAGATTTATTTATAGTGTGCCTCTTCCCTTTCAATTTGTAAAGCAATATCACATGCGATCAGCTTAAGCAGACATGCACACATTGCACAGGACACACGTGTGCTGTGTGTATCAGGTTCAGACTCGGGAAGATTCAGAAAACTGCCGCATGCCCCCTCTGTATAACTCTATGTTTCACTTTCTTCTTGAGTCAGGGCTAAGTGACACCTATGCACCGAATCCTCAGCAGGTGCACCACCCTCTCCTCTCCTGGCTCTCCATGTCCCTGACTGACCCAGCCTCAAATTCTAGCGCTGCAGCGATGCCAGCAGAAGCAAATTAGACACCAGCACCCCCTCCTGATATGTACTTCTCTGTCCTACATCCATTATTTTTAGCTGGGATCCAAGCCTTCATCTTCACTTAATATGGGAAAAGAGTGCCACATATTTGCAGCCGCCCCCCTAAATCCATCATATCATTCTTCTTCTTCGGATGACACAAACAAACTCGCACATTCACAAACACACATTTCCTCTTTTATCTCTTTAATTCTTCTGCTCGGGCATCCTCGACCTCCATCACCGCCTTTCCAATGTTCTGTATCCAGACAGAAAGAGAGCAGGCTGGTCCTCTTCCTCTCACTCCACCCACTCTAACAGGTCTGTAACATACACTCAAGCACATACGTACACACCTACACGCAAAGCTGTCACCCCAGCAACCGCCCCGGCCCTGCCTCATCTTTCTCATGCTCGATTACACCCCACATAGACACCGGACTCACACCTATGTCAAACTTAGCCCAACCCCTCTTGCACCCTGTGCCCCACTGCCAGTTGCCCATGTGGGGTTTTTAATAAGGTGGATGCAGGAGTAGGTCTTGCTCTCTTCTGGGTGACGCGGATTGGAAGGGATTCTTCATACTTTCATCTACTTGTTTTGCTTCTCTTTTTTTTTACACCCCACCTTCATTTACTTCCTGACACTGTAAATACATCTACATTATCTTAGAGAGGAGCCATGAAGTGGACCTGGGTGCTTGTGGCAGTCTTGCTGTCCTTTGGGGCGCTATCGCTGGGCAAGGAGAGCCTGGACTTCCCTGAGTATGATGGCAAGGACCGCGTGCACGACCTCAACGCCAAGAACTATAAGTCTGTGATGAAGAAGTACGACGTCATGGTGGTGTACTACCATGACCATCCCGGATCCAGCCGCGTCGCCCAGAGACAGTTTGAGATCGAAGAGTTGGCCCTTGAGGTGGGTTGAGACGAGAACTGTGGGTAGAATATGGAGGATAGCTTTCTGATGAGGAAGGAGAATGCTGATGCTAAGATTCTGGTTGGAGATTCTGGAGAGTTTTGACAGTTTAGTTTACTTTGGGTGAGCAGATTCAAAATGAAGCAGACGTGAAACATTCAAGTGATGCTGGTTAAGGAATTGTGATATAGTATTTATGCTTATATATGTACTTATGTTGCAAGTTAAAACAGATTGTAGAGGCTACCTGTGGAAAAATGGACATATATTTGCATGTTTGGCAGCAGATGTGTGCATTTTTGGGGCGAAAATGGACACAGGAGATGTTATTATGGTGGAAAACTGATTTGTTGGATTCAGAAAATGCTGATTGGTGAAGTCTGAAAAATGTGTTAGAAGCCAATGATGTGTCGTCAGTGTGGGTGAAGAGCTGAGCTGTGAACACCCAAGATATCACTTATTCTGGCAAAGGCTGGGCCTGTGTATAATGTGTGTGTGCATCTCTGTGTGTGTGTGATGGAGGGAGGGAGCTGATGCACTTAACACACTTGCTGATCACACCTTAAGCCTCCTGTCAGCTTCAACACTCAGCAGTTTGATGGCATTCCTCACAGAAAGTCATGATGTCATCCTTCAGCTCAAAGCTTCAATCTGAGCTGACAAAACATCAGCTTGTCACATAATCTCACACCACACATCCCATAAAAAGTTATTTTTGCCACAAGTTGATTCAACATTTGTAGTTACACAGGAATTTTCCACAGAGAGCAAATTTAAATCTACACAGCAGAGACCAAACAGATTCTTTATGCAGACTTTATATCATTAGAAGAACTCTTCAAGCACTGATCGTTGCAACTCTAAAAAAAAAAAAAAAAGTCATCGGGGTGATGACTGATTTATGGGACATATGTTTTATTGCATTTGGCCTGGCTCATGTACAGTGTAAAGTAAAGGCAGTGACCTTATACTCTTCTTGTATTATGGTGTTTTACAGAGAGTTGCAATGACTGCTGGTGGCTCCTTTTAGAATTGACATGCAGAACATCTATTCTAAAAAACAGTCTTGACATTTACAGCCTAACTCCAAAACAGAATTGGGCATCTAGTCAGTAAGAATGAAATAAGGGGCACTCGGCAGCTCCTAGAAAATATTTCTGCTCTTTCTCTGACTCAGATGTGATCATGTTACAACTTCAGCGGTGCCCAAACAAAATAGCATTATGTGCAGCAAAAGTTTTCACCGGCTAAATGCGGCAATCCGTAAGTTATAGGTGTATCATGTCGGGTTTAGGAAATAAATGAAATGGGATGAAGGGGGATAAAAATAATATTCATGGAGAGGAAAGCATTAATAACCAAAACAGAAAGTGAGAAAGAGCGAGAGACATGAGAGAGGCTGCTCTGCTTAGCGTATCACCTCATCTCCGCTGCCTCTTGTGCCTCTGTATGGGGCAGTAGGGCTCAGCGTTGGGGCTGCAGGCCAACGCTGGAGCTACTGGCTCCAGTTGTGCCGCCTCAGCTCCGTGCTATGATTGACACCTGCAGTACTGTACTTGTCAGCGGATCCCAGAGCGCTGAGCATCACCGCCACCTCGCCAAAATAGTCCCTGGGCTGGTGTGGCTCCTGGTGCTATATTTACCCCCAGAGCTGCTTTTGTGGTGGATTTCCAGCTCCCCGAAGGCTTGTGTTTCTCCTTATGAATGTATTATGATTTACATTTAATGAGATGTTATTAATAGCAACAGGCAACGGCAAAAAGGTGCAAAATTTCAGAGGTCAACTTTGTCTGTGGGGGTTCGAGAAAGTCAAATGAAATACGTCATGGTGACAGTGAGGAAGTCATAATTAAGTGCTTTCTCCTTCAGTCATTTGGAACTGATGTGGTTGTTGAAGTGGCCACCCATGTAGGGCCTAGGCGTTGTTGTGGAAGGTGCTTCATCACAAATGCTAGTTCCATTTCGACTGGAACACCTACTTTCTTGAGAATAAATGCATTTTAAAGTTAAATTAGCACAAATGAAAGTGTATATTGTGTTAATCATTTTTTACTTTAGAAATCGAAATAGGAAAAACATCTACTGCCCAATGGGAGAGGAAATAATGTTCACAACCATCACATATCACTGCAAGACTGTTAGATTTTTGGTAAATCTTAGCTAAAGTACCTGAAATTGTAGAATGTATTTCTGAGGTGCAGTTTCTGCGGTTGTGTAGCTGGAAGAAATTCAGATATGAAGCTATGAAATCTCATCCCACATACTGAGTCTGCTGGTGTAACTTTACATGTAGAGGTTCAGATGCTCCAAAGAAGTGAAATCGCTCCCGATACTGCAGAAACACAGTCTGAACACCAAGGTCCAAAAACAACTTAGCATGTTCTATATAGCGAGGACTAGCAGATATAAATGCAATAAATCACTTCTATCATGTTTCTACTTTATTTACTGCTTTTTACATATTCAGTCTAAAAAGAAAACAAACACAAAAGTTTGGCTTTCAACTTTTGGAGGACAAACTGACATGAATATCCAAGCCTAATATGCTGGTTAAAAATCACAATTATAAAATGCTCTTATTCATGCTGACTTTTTAAAAATTTAAATTCATCTTTAAATATATCATTTAGTGTTAAGACTTAATCCCCAGACTTTGAGAATTTTATTTTAGCTGATAGAAATGCCAAAAGGTTGATGTCTGCAAAAAAATATTCAAAAAAGAAACTAAAATTCCTATAGAACAAAAAACACTTGCTTTGCTTTAGTGAACTAAATGCAGTATATACTTTTGTATTATACAGAATTTAAAAGATTTTTTTCCTCCTTACATGCTGCTCAGTTGCAAACTGTGAACTGCTTTGCCCCGCCAACCTGCAACTTCAATCAAAGAACTCCTCAGAATCATGTGCACAACAAACTGCAGGACGGCCTAGTTAGTCTAACTATTTATGCCAGTAAAAGCAGCTGCTCAAGATCTCTGACACTAGCGTGCATGTGCGTGTGTGCGAGAGTGCAAGAGTGTGTTTGTGTGTGTGTGTGTGTGTGTTTTTTACCCTTCAAATGCACTGAGATGGTGCTCAAACCACTTCCTCAATGCCGTTGGTCTGTCAGTACGGCGCTGCCATTGGTGCAGCCGACTGTCAGTCATGAGGTTCAAGTTTCATACAGATTTAGAAAGTGCATAAGCAGCTCTCTGAAAAGCAGGCTTTTATGGTAATGAAACTACTGAGTGAGACAGCTTTTTTAAAAGGTGTAAACAATCGTGTAAAAGTCTTAGAAAATGCATAAAATGCATTCATTCACGGCTGCATTCCCATGTTTTTGAAATGACGAACTAGAATCAATACTTATGAAGGAATGTGTTTGTTTTACAGCTTGCAGCCCAAGTCCTGGATGAGTTTGATGATGAGGATATTGGAGTTGGTCTCATTGATGCAAAGCTCGACAAGGCTGTTGCAAAGAAGTTAGGTAAAATCAGTTAGTTAATTATGCAAAAAACCGGACTAACCAGTATCCCAACCTGAACTAACCTGACCAAATAGAGATAACACAGCACTATTTTGCAATGGGGTTTGGGTTCTTGGAGCAAAAGAAATGCATGTTGAAAGTCAAACAAGTCTGTTCTTTGTCTCCAGGCATTGAAGAGCCCGACAGCATCTTCATCTTCACAGACGATGAAATCATAGAGTATGATGGCGAGCTTGCAGCAGACACTCTTGTGGAGTTCATCTATGATGTTCGTGAGGATATAATCTCACAGTTAATAGCCTGCCTTATTTTAGCGGACAAAATGTCTCTAAATACCCATTTGCTTTCTGCAAAAATGAGCCACTTAGTCTTACAGGGTTTTTTTTTCTCTTTTTGCTGTCATTTCCATTTCTTCAACAGGTTATTGAGGACCCAGTGGAAATTATTGACAATAGTAAGGAACTGAAGGGCTTTGAAAACGTCGAAGAGGACATCAAACTGGTGGGCTACTTTAAGAGTCACAAGTCAGAACGTAAGAATCTGTACTGTGATGGCATGATAACCTGTTTCAGTCTCTTTCTTACAGTTGCTTTTTCACATAATTGCCAATAATTAGATATAAATGCAACAGCCTCATAGATGTAAGATCATCTTCATAATGCTTACTGCTATTTTAAATTGCTGCTTTATTTTTCAAAGTGAGTTTCACTGAGCACACAAAGAGCAACAGTAATAATGAGAACAAAAAGTCTACATTCTTAGATATTTCATACTGGGAGCCGAGGTACTGAAACAACTTCATGGATGCCTGTAAAATTTCAGATTTTGAGGCTTTTGCTGATGCTGCTGAAGAGTTCCATCCTCACATCCAGTTCTTTGCCACATTCAATGCCAAGGTGAGTAATTATGGCATATCCTTTTTTTTTCTAAATTGAATTTTGGTGTCTTTATTTCTAAATTATCACAATAAAAACATACAATAAAAGTAAGATATGATGCTGTAGAGTTTTATGACCAGAAATGGCTAATTCTGCTTTGGTAAAGTTAATTAAAGACATCAGCCATGCAAACTGTCATTGTAACAGTTCTCGAAAGCTGGATTTTTTTAAATTG
The DNA here is from genome assembly GCF_021347895.1 of Acanthochromis polyacanthus. NCBI lineage: Eukaryota > Metazoa > Chordata > Actinopteri > Pomacentridae > Acanthochromis > Acanthochromis polyacanthus. Next base: position 33,906,828 of record NC_067121.1, read on the forward strand.
ATGGAAAACTCCGTCGAAATTATTATAGGGAAATTACTATAGGGATTGTCAGACACGTGAAGAAGGGAAACATAAAAAAATCTGCGTGAAAAGTAATAAAATTATTTCCTAAAGCTGCATTAATGATTTTTTTTCCAACCTGAAAACACATCTGATATATTATTAGCTTAGCTATTACAGCAAACATGTTAGCAATCAGTTCTCTACTTAAAAATACAGCACACACCAGTTGGTGCTGGGTAAGAAACTGTGGGTCCAGGAGTGAGCCTTGGGGCACTCCAGAAAGATGTCTTTAACATGTAGTCATGCTTCAGAGAAATAAATGTCTTCAAAATCAAAATCATAGAATAACATCCTCATTTCTATATCTGTCTGTATATTCTATATATTTGACACTTGAAGGCAAGATTACACATTTTGTAATATAATAGTCAGTAACTAGGCAGGTCTAAAAATTAATCAAGTGCAATTTATTTTGTAGACTTCACTTTAACTTGTTCTATTTTTTTAGTTTGTTAAAAACTTATGGCACAGAAAATTAAAAGAAACAGGTGAAATAATGGATAAATAACAATCTTGCCAGAGGTCAGTAATATTATCCTTTAATTCTCAACAGCAAGCATGGATAAAAAGTTACCCAGAGCTTTAAACTATCCTCATTCAATAATGAAATAAATAGGAGCAATAAGAAGTTGACAAATACGAGTATACAGAATGTCCACCTTTGAATCCTGAGCATTAAAAACCACCTTTGATGGGTCACTGTGAAAAACACTGTTGGTCAATTACTTTTAGAAAATAATTCTGTTCTCAGAAAGTTGAAGCAGGCTAGTCGTGAAATATTTAGCAAAAGTAATACATCCTTTGTGCTCAGATGACTAATGCTTTGGTCCTGGGCTACAGATCGCCAAGGCTCTGGAGCTGAAGCTTAATGAGGTCGACTTCTATGAACCCTTCATTGATGATCCAGTGCTCATCCCTGGAAAACCTTACTCTGAGGATGAACTGGTGAAGTTCATTGAAGATAATGACAGGTAAGTCCCAACAGTGCTTTGCTACATGAGATAAAAGCTTCTGAATTAATAACAAAATACATTAAAATCTAACTGATCTATGCTTCTCAAGACCAACCCTGAGGAAGCTGCAACCCCACAACATGTACGAGATCTGGGTAAGAACTTCAACAACTGCAGTGGATAGATGAATCTGTTGAGCTAAACTAGGCTTAATGAGATGATAACTTCAGAAAGATTTAGGAATTTCCTGAAATTGTAAACTCTGACTAAAATCTAACTTCAACAAAGTAGTCCCTGTGGGTTCAGTTTGTCTTCATTCTCTCCACAGGCTGACGATGTCGACGGTGAACATATCATTGCTTTCGCAGAGGAGGCTGACCCAGGTAATGGAACTCTCAATTAATGACAATTTCTTCTTCTCATCCAGTAAGGCAAACTAAAACTAGGGGTGATAAAGTATTGATAGAGCCATAAAATATCATCTTCTATGGTCATACATTATTTAGATACCGGACGAGGAACAAAATTTGTATTCGTTGATTTATTGCAGATGATTGTCTTGCAGTCTCTCGCAAACCCCTGATGTTATAGTACACTTTGTCAGGGCCAACAAATTGTGAAAATTTTGTATCTTGAATTATTTGATTTTGACTATGATCTTCCTCTCCAAACCTCAGATGGTTTTGAGTTCCTGGAGATCCTGAAGCAAGTGGCTGAGGACAACACCGACAACCCTGACCTCAGCATTGTCTGGATTGACCCTGACGACTTCCCTCTGGTAAAAATGAGACATGGTGCAATATGGTGCAATGAATGGCACAGAAAAATGCCATTCATTGAGTAAGAAGATAACCTTTTAAATGATTGACATAATTGGTGACAGCGGTTCCTGACCTTTCACCAAATTCCTTCTGCAGCTTCTCCCTCACTGGGAAAAGACTTTCGGAATTGACCTGTCCCACCCTCAGATCGGTGTTGTCGACGCTGATGATGTGAGTATTTCTTTTCTTCATTGATCCACATTTCTGTGGTTAGCTGCACTATATTGCTATGTAAATATACATGTGCACCCAAGGTTAGGTGTAAGCTAGACAAGTTTGTTCATAATGGTATTATGCACCATTGAAAAGTAAATTTCAGTTGCAAACAGGAATGGTGAGGCCCCAACATGGCTTTTCCATGTCTTAAAGAAGGGTCTGAGAAAATCTACTTCATATAATTAAATTACTGTGCTTGCATGTTGGATACAGCGAATCCTTTTGTCTCCTTCCCCACACTGAAGCTGGTTGAGGCAGAGAGCTTCCCTCCCTGAGTCTGATTCTGCCAGAGGTTTCTTCCTGTAAAAGAGAATTTCTTTTCTTCTCACTTTTATCAAAGAGCTTACTCAAAGTCACTTGTTTGGATTTGTTGGGTTTCTCTCTATAATATTTTACAGTCTTACCATGTAAAGTGCCATAAGATGACTTAGAGCTTAAGTCTACAATGCACCAGTATGTTTGTACTAAGACAACAGAACCAACATGATAAGCACCAATCAATCTTCAAACTGCCACCTGACAGGTGCCCCGTGAGGTGTACTTGTGCTGGGTGCGAGCAGCTGAAACTTCATTCATAAGAATATTGCTCCACAGACTATCAACTCCACAGAGAATCCACAGCTGAGTGATTTTTCTTTGTTATTTTTGCTGTGCAGGCCGACAGTGTGTGGCTGGACATGGACGATGGCGAAGACTTGCCCTCTGCTGATGAGCTGGAGGACTGGATTGAGGATGCTCTGTCAGGTGAAATCGATCCTGATGATGATGATGATGATGATGATGATGATGATGACGACGATGACGATGATGATGACGACGATGATGACGACGACGATGATGATGACGACGACGATGACGATGATGACGACGACGATGACGACGACGACGACGACGATGATGACGACGACGACGACGATGACGACGACGATGACGATGACGATGATGACGACGATGACGACGATGATGACGACGACGATGACGATGATGATGATGATGACGATGATGATTACTAAATCATTAAGTCATAATTTACTCGTTAAGTCTGACCAATGCAGTTTCAAGAGTCAACATCATTTACTCTATCAAATCATCATCTTTTGTAACAAGTTCTTACGTTGAACTCGTCAGCTCATTTTGATATCTTTTCATCATCCTCTCTCTGCATCCCACAGAACAATATTCCATTACCTGTTTATCCCTCCCCTCTACACATATTCACCAATCCTTCATGTAAGAAAGTACTCTCTAAGATGCCACAGTGCCTTTATTCCCACATGTAACACTGTCTGGTACAATAAAAAAAGAAATTCTTTCAAAACCTTGCCATCTACTGCTATTGATTTTTATATTATTAAAGTTTTTATTTTCCTAAGTACTGGAGAGGTTGCATTGTTTTATGCATTATGTCTGAGTCCATCTGTGGAGTCTGTTGCCGTTTGAATGTCTTTTATTTGTGTTCACAAATTTTCTTGTTTTCCCCAGTATTGAAACAACTGAGGTCAGATCCAAGGGTGCTAGCAGGCTTTTCTGTCGGGTCCTAAGTATCACCCGCCTGCTCTGTGAAATCAATGTAATGCTGTACACTGAAAGTGCTGTACATCATATGGATGTTTTCTACAATGATGACTTATAATATCTACAGCAATATTCTATTTTTGTAACAAGAGACATTTAACGTACTGTAAAGTCTTAAATAAATGACCGCTTGGACAGAAACCCCACTACTGTATAGTTTTTAAAGATGTGTTTGTGTGTGTATGTGATGATAGAAAGTAACTGATGTATGTGTGAAATGTAAATGATAGTAAGTGTGTAATGATTTACAATGCATGCTGATTTGAAAATATCTTTACCAAATAAAGTGCAGAAAGGCTAGATACAAAGTAGACAGAAGTTTGTTTCCAAATAGTTAGTAGACATTTAAAGCCACTAAGAAAGAGATGCCATCAGCACCCCCTTGTGATATGTAGCAACACTACTCACTATTCACCCCCTTCAAGTCAGTATTTAGTAGATGCACCCTTGCCTACCATAACAGAATCAAGCCTGTGTGGACAGATCTCATGTATGGCCTGTTGTCGAGAAGCAGCCCCAAATCATGATGATGCCACCACCATGCTTCTCTAAGAGGATAATATGTTTTTCATGATGTGCAGTGTTTGGTGTCCATCAAAGAGAGTGTCTAGCCTGATAGCCAAAAAGCCGAATTTTGGTCTCATCATTGCATAGAACCTCATCCCACGCGACTCCAGAGTCTCCCACATGCCTTGTAAAACTGCAGTTGAAATTTAATATGAGTGTTTTTCAACAACATCATTTTCTTTATTTTCTGCTCTTCAAGAAATTTTTGATGAACAACCCGAGCAAGTAGTAGCATGGACAGTTTTCTCATCTCTACTGTTGGGTGTCGTGGTGGCCTCTATCACTAATCTCTTTCTTGACAGTCCCTCAAGTTGTTTGAGGACCACCTGCTCTAGTCAGGTTTACACAAGTCATGGTTTTAACCGTATCCCAAGTAGTATTTATTTCCGTCTCCTGACTTATGCTCTTCAATAATCTATTCACAGAGTTGCAATCAGGTCTCTTTTATTGGAAGGACTTACTGGGACTTTTCCACACCGATGTCCTTCTCTTATCAAGAGCTGTACTTTCCGCTACTTGCTTACAGACAGGTTTGCTTTTATTATGACAACAAACAGCATTCTTCCTCATTTTTGTGAACAGAATTCAAAGAAAAGGGAACAAAAAATAAAATTTGACTCACTACAAAGTTGCATGTTCAAATGTAAACTAAGAGTAAAGTAGGTCCTGTTCTCCAGGGGTTGCAAAGCATGCATTTACAAACTTACTTTATTATTTTGTAACTTTATTTCAATGATGAATATGTCATTTATTGGAAGGAGAAACTTTTGCTGAGTGCACCATCAGGCGATGCACTTTGCAGTGTCATTTTGGTCTGCCAGGTTAAGCCTGGGTCCCTTTGACTGCATCTGGACAACTTCAGTTAACTAATGTTTTCTGACTGGCCAGATGTGATTCCTTAAAAATCAAAAAATAACTGGGGAGGCTGAAGTAAAGTGTTATAAGGACTTCAACCAAAGTTAACCTGCTCCAGTTTAGGGAAAGAAGGATGACAGACAGACAGATCTACCTACCTACATAATCATTAACCGACTAAAGTCAAGTGAAATGCAGTAAAATAAACAAATCTTGAAATCTGTTCAGATTTATTTATAGTAATCAAACAAGCTGTTGGAAGCAGCTGTAACACTGATCACAGTGACCTCTCTCATAATGAACCAACATTCATGGGAGCCAAGACTGTAAAAACTTGTTCTTCCAAACATAAAAATGTATTTGTGGACTCACATTGGATTAACCGGTATATCAAAATACCTCATGTTTATTCCACAGCTCCTTTCATTTGTTTTAGACTTCATCTTTACTGTTAAAAGAAAGAATTTGCGTGTGTGTGTGAGAGAGAGCGAGAGTCCTGGGTTGCAATCAGATAGTCCAAAAAATTACAGCTTTTCTTAACTTGTGTAGAAAATATCTTGAGGTCAAGGAAAGATGGGAAGAACAGTAGAAAAACTGTGCTAAAAATATACTAATGATAAACTAATCTATTATTTTTATTAAACATACTGCTAGTTTAACACTGGTTTACACATTGCTTTCATGTGCGAAATAAATGAGTTGTACTAATTCATTCACTTTGAATGAATAAAAATGATTCAAGCATCAATCCCAGGCCCTGAAGGATAGAATCACCAAAGATTGAGCCAGATCAGATTTAAGGAAATGCTGCTGCTTACACTCGTGACACACCAACACTCATTGCTGACACACATACAATACATACACGCACGCACACTGCATGCACACTCACACTTATTTGGTACTGAAGACCACTTCACACTCCCAGTCATGAGAAGTCCTTGTGAGAACAAAAGCTGTTGTGTCTAAGAACTGATAAAATAGACATGACTGGAGTTGGTGTGTCATTGAGAAACTGTGATAATATTACACACTGCCTGGCCAAAAAAAAGTCGTCACCTGGATTTAACTAAGCAAATAGGTAAGATCCTTCATTTCCATAATTACTGCAGTGATGAATACGTTTCAGCTGCAACAACTTCTTTAACCCTATAGCTGATGCAGTGAGGAGCTTCTCCTTTTTTAAACAACCATGTTGGAAGACATATCCTGTGGTCATGGAAAGGATGTTATTCTGTCTCAGAAGGGTCAAATTATTGGTCTGCATCAAGCAAAGAAAACAACTAAGGAGATTTCTGAAACTACTAAAATCAGGTTAAGAACCGTCCAAGGCATCATTAAAACCTGGAAAGATAGTGGAGAATCATCATCTTCGTGAAACAAATGTGGTCTGATGAGTCCAGATTTACCCTGTTCCAAAGTGATGGGGGCATCGGGGTAAGAAGAGAGGTGGATGAAGTGATGCACTCATCATGGCTAGTGCCTACAAGCCTGTGGGGTTTAGTTTTATGCTCTGGGGTAGGTCATGTTCAGCAACGTTATGCTCCCAAAGAATGAGGTCAGCTGACTACCTGAGTATACTGAATGGCCAGGTCTTTATATCAATGGAGCTCTTCTTCCGTGATGGCATGGACATGTTCCAAGATGACGATGCCAGGATTTATGGGGCTCATATTGTGAATGAGTGGATCAGGGAGCATGAGATGTCATTTTCACTCATGGATTGTCCTCCACAGAGTCCAGACCTCAGCCCCATTGAGAATCTTTGAGATATTTTGGAGAAGACTTGTGCAGTGGTGCGACTGTCCAATCATCAATATAAGATCTTGGGGGGAAAATTAAATCTCTGGACAGAAATAAATGCTGTGACACTGCATAAGCTTATCAAAAATAATAATAAATTAATATAGAATTTGTTAAGAAATTATCATAATGAACATAAACAAACATTAGTTTTTTGCTTTTAATAAAAATGTATGCAAGATATACCCCATGGAGTTCAAAAGTCCCTCAGTTATATACTGACCCAAATAAAGATTTTATTAAGAATACAAAAAATCCATTCTCATATCCAGACCTTAACATTTTTAATGAAGATGACTCTCTTCAGTGCTTCCAATATTCGAAAAACACAAATAAACAGACACAGCAAGCCATAAAAGAGAGGATTAGGCTTTAAAAAAACAGGACAATGTTGACAGGCATGACTTATTTCTTGCAGTTTCGGTTCCTTTAAAGATTCGGCTCCGCCCTGCGCAGCATGGAGCTAGCTGCTGCCTCGGCATCTGCTGCGCATGCGCAAGCTCAGGACACGCCCCTTCTTTCTGCAGCCATGTGGTTGTCGTTGGTAAATACGAACGTCCACTAAATTTTTTTTGAACTTCAGCTTCCCTGTGAGTTTTAACTGTGACTCCTGCGCGGCCGGAGCAGCCAGAATGTCGGCGGACGTGGTGAACCTGGAGGCGCAGGTGGAGTCGGTGCTTGGGGCGCTGGTGAAAGCGGCCACGGCGGAGTTAACCAAACTGTTCGAGAGCAGGTACCGAGCCGCGGCGGTGGAAGCGGGCCGCAACGAGCACCAAAGGGAAAATGAAAGCCAGAAGACACCGGAGCGTTTACCGAAAGGGGACACGAAGCGCAGCATCGGAGTGCAAGTGGACATTTTTCCACCGCTGGAGCTTTGTGGTAGGTTGTTGCTACCACAAGCTCTGTTGGAGCTGCGACATCCTGCTTCGGCTGCAGCGAGGAATGAATTGAGATTTGCTAAGTTTACGTGTAAAGGAAAAAAGTTTTGCATCATCAGTACACAATTTGCTTGATGCATGTTTGCATATCTTGCATGCATTAAGCCTTCCTGGGTATTTCTTCCCCCTGAACTCCTGCAGAATGCTGCCCATTGGAAAACTACTGCTGCTGAGGAATGTGTGTTTTTCTGCTTGAACCCCCTCCCCCTCTCTTCTCTATAGATCCTTTCCTCTCAGATGGGGAGTGGAAGGAGGTGGTGGTGGAGGGGTGTCTGCTTCCTTCAGAGATCCTGGCTGAACATAATGGCCACGCTGACCTCGAGTGGTCCCCTCTGAAGGATGAGGTTAGTGGGAATTTACTGCGCTGCAAGTCAGCAGTGGAATGAGCAAGAACAGGCCTGGTGAAACTCGTCTTCTCATAGCACCATTCAACATATTCTCTGTTTGGAAGGTATGACCCTCATTGCATTGAATGCACTCTATACATGCAAATTTATCTCTTTGTAAATCAGCTTGTGGCAGAGCCAGTGGATAAGGTGGAGCTGAGCGACTTTAAAGCAGAACATCAGGCAGGTGGTGACGCTCACACTGAAGTTCTTGTGCACGGTAAGAGCTCAATGGCACGATGAGAAATAACTTAATGTTTTAGGTTCCTTGAGGTTCTTGAGGTATTATCATCCAAACATAGCCTCAATTTTAGAAGAAATTTGATGATACGAGCCATTCAGTCGAGTTAAATAGAAGTAAAAGTCAGTCCTACCAGGTGGGATCACTTTCAGATCAGCTCTAGATGGAAATGAGATGCAGTCAGGTTACTGTAAAAGCTGTAAAACTGTAAGGAGCAGTTTAAATTCAACTATAACTAGCAGTATAATAGACTGTAGGTGCTCCATAATCCACACATATCTAAATTCATATTTCACCACACATGTTGCTCAACTTTATATTGTGACTTATAGTTTTACTGCTGCTGTTGTTAGAAGGGCATTTACAGAGCAGTACTTTAAGGTCCATGACTTCTCGCAATTAAAAAAAAAGTGACCCAAAATTGAATTGGTTCTGCTCCACTTCTCCATCAGGGTTCAAGCCATTTGACCTGGCTGTTTGTAATCCTGCTGCTTACATACAAACAAATGGCTCTAAAAACATAACTTCTGTGCCAGGAGTAGTTCCCCTAAAGCTCAATCCAGAGTTGCAATGACAAGATACAGGGCTTGTTAAAAGCAGTTGATATTGACAGTTGTGGCATTATTTATTTTGATCCGATCAGGTGCCCCACGCCTGAGAATATCTTAATTATATTCAGTCAAATTGTACCTAAATGAGAGAAGGAAGGGAATGTGCCAAATCATTCAAAATGTATCTGATCTTTTTCAGTGCCTGCAGAAACATGGACAGAGAAGTCAAATTGTGAATCTACGCAGAGCTCACCAGCGAAACCGAAGCCTCTTGTGATCCAACCAGATACGAGTGACTCCACCTCCGAGGAGAAGGTGAAGTTTGTTTGTCCTTTGATCCTCAGGCCAGAGTCTCCTGCACCCAAAGATGAAAACGTAGAGAAGCCCGTTCAAGCCGAACCTCAGCCAGCCTGCGTCAGTACCGCCAAAGGCACCGCCTACAGTCCATCCCCGTCAGACGGAGCGGTGACTCCTGCACAGGTCGAAGTGTGGGAACGGATCCACACCCCAAAGGAGACGAAGAACTCTCTCCAGATGAAACTGAAACTTGCGTCTCCAGATCAAAAGTTGCTGCGTCCGTGTGCGGTGCAGCTGGTGAATCTGCTCACAGTGCCCGAGTCAGAGATGTTGGATCAGGCTGATGCTGCTAAAGCTCACAGCTCTCACCTGAAAACAGGCTGGCCTCTGCCCAAAGACCTCCGTCGCCATCAAGGTGTGCACACAGGCCACCGCCTCTGCTGCTTCACCCAGTGCGGAAACGGCATTTGGCGCCTCCAAAAAGTCATCGCCCACTCCCGCGACGGATACGCCTGCAGTATCTGTGCCAAAACGTTCAAACGGAGGAAGATTCTCCGGCGACATGAGCGCTTCCACACCGGAGAGAGACCGTACTCGTGCTCAGTGTGCTCCAAGACATTCGCCCTGAGAAAGAGCCTCCGCCGCCACGTCAGGTTCCACACAGGCGAGAGGCCGCACACCTGCACACAGTGCGGCAAAAGCTTCCGTCTGAGAGACAATCTGAAAGCACATTTGAGATTTCACTCTGGAGAGAAGCCTTTTAGCTGTGACTTGTGTGGTAAGATGTTCAGGATCATGAGGAATATGGAGAAGCACAAACTCAGCCAGTGTGATTACTTCGTTCCCTCGTTCAGGACGATCGCTGGCCTGTAGCCTGTTTATGGCAGGCTGCACCGATATCTACCTCAGACTGAAAACACACTGAATTACTTTTCCACTAAAGCTCACATGAAAGTTAAAACAATAAAGACAGAAACTGCGATCCATCTCGATTCTTGACATTTTTGGGCCATTCCAGAAGCGTTATCTTGTTATGACAGTAACTGGGGTTGCAGTTTATGCTGAAACGTTTTTCATTCAACCCATACTACTGATGCTTCTGCCTTTTTTTCCCCTATGTTTTTTTTTTTTTTATTGTTGCCTCTTGTGATTGTGGACCAAAAGAAGAACAATTTTACTAAACTTTCAGCATTAGACTGTCTGAGAAACACACGGTCGTTCTGCAGGGAAATCCCTTTGCACAGTTGAGCAGGGATACGTGCTGAAGCAGTGCTCTGTGGAGATTGTTGTCTTGTAAACAGGAGTAAACACACCAGTAAAGTTTTATGCTTTTATGGCTACACATTAAACATCTGGTGGTACAGACCTTCACCTGTCAGCCTGTTTTCTATCATATACTCTACTGATTGTTTGTTTTTAAAGTCTTTATTCCTTTATACATTTTTTTGTACTTTACACTCATGTATCTTATCATTGAATGTTTGCTTTTTATTCATGATTACTATACTGTCTGTAGATGTCTTGTCAAGATGATTTTGCAAGAAATCTGGATTTGATGTTAACTCGCTGCCTGCAATGTTAAATTTACCTGTGGACAAAAAAAACTCTGATTTTGTAGTTCGTTTTTCAAGACTTTTTTAAAAGAAAGTTTTTACATTTGTTAAATACATGTATACAGATTAACAAATGTGTTTTTAGTCTTTGTTTTTTTGGTTTGCTGCTAGATTACATTTGTCTTGTGTATTAATAATAAAAAAAATTGTTGTGTCAAACAGAATTTTATTTTATGTAAACTCTCAGGAACCAGAAGTGCCTTCAAGAAGGGGCCAGAGGAGTTTTAACCACTGCTGAAGTCTCACTGACCAGCAACATCTAATAGATCAAGTTCACTACACAGTTATGGAAAAAATGATTAGACCACTCTTGTTTTCTTCAATTTGTTGTTTATTTCAATGCCTGGCTGGTACCACTAAAGGTATATTACCTGAAGAATACAATGAAGACAAAAAATGCAGCTGATTCCATAATACTTTGTCCTATAGGACATACTGAAGCTTAATTGTATTCCCAGGGTAAAAAAGAGGCCAATTCATGTCATAAGCAGCACTGCACATGCAAAGGCTTAGAGCCTGGATGGAGAACCAGAACGTTGGAGCCATGTCTTGTCCTGCTCAATCACCAGATCTAAATCCAATTGAAAACCTGTGTAAAATCATCAAACGCAGAAGCGTGGTCCCCAAAGCAGCGGTCATGGGTTAAAATCCAGTCCATGGCCCTTTGCTGCAAGTCTTCTCCCCATGTTTCCTGTCTCTGTCTCCACGGTCCTATAAGGCAAAAAAACCAAACAAACCCAAAACAATAATCGTAACTTTTTTAAAAAGCAAAAAACACCCGTTTTGTGACTTTAATTGCCAAAGGTGCACAGTCACACTTCAGAGTTTGTTGTTTCCAGCTGTTTGTAAGAAATTTACATCTGAGTTTAATAAATATCTGCAGCATCAGACAAGAGCAGGATACATGTCGGCGCATGTTTACACACACAAAAAAGCACAACACATTATTCACTAAAAAAATTATTAATTTTTAAGTGATTAACTTTTGCAAATACAAGCACCGTGTCCTTTCTGATCCCTTCAGACAGGTTATTTTTCACACAGGGTTGTAGTTTACCAGCTGCAGGTGCAGTCTCTATGAAAAGTATTCAGTCTACTTAGAAGAATTAGGAAAAACAAATGACAACAGATTTTTTTTTAACAAACAATTAAAAAACATACAATATATATGATCCTCAAGCTGGGATAGGCTCCAGCACCCCCCGCGATCCCAGTGAGGATAAAGCGGTGTATGGAGAATGGATGGATGGATCAATTATTTAATGTCTAATCGATTCAATTATCATTTAGCCTGTGTCGTAAAGAGAAGTTTAGTGTTGCCATGGAGACGGTCAGTGTGCGGCAGTCGACGCAGCACTGAGGAACTGACGTCAACAAACATGGAGTTCTAACTGAAGAAACAGGAGTAAATAAAGGAGGCACAGGTCTGTTGTCTAAAACTTTAGACATTAACATATTAAACTAATTAATAGTAGAGACGCTATAGTTGTGTGCAGTTTAATGTGGTTAAGCTAAATGACACAAAAAGCCGAGGTCGGGTTCGATGAACTTTAACCGAGAAACTAAAAGACGACGTCTCGTGGCTGTGTCTGATTTTTCTGACGAACTTTGTCACTTTCGATTTTCGACAGAGGAATGTGCTTTTCGCTTAGTATTTACTCCCTTTAATAAGACTCCGCTATTAAAATTTAGCATGAATTTAGCTGCCAGTAGCTACTGCTGTCATCTATGTCATCGATAGCAGCCAACTGTCAAACCTGTCGTCATGAAGAGCCCATTGCTATTTACGGTTAACCTGGACGACATACTCACTTCATTTTAATTCATTTCATTGCTATTTTATTGTGCACTTTTATATCTTACATGGTTTTATTTTTACCTGCTTTATTCGGTCAGTTTAAATATTCTATGAGCCTGTGTGTGTTTTATTTAACTTGTCTGCATAGTTTTAATTCGTTTAGTATTTTATTTTAATAACATGTTTATTCAGTATTATTATTTCATTTTTCACATGTGCTTGTAAAGAACTTTGAATAACCTCTGTGTATAACAAGATGCTATATAAATAAGTTTTTTGTATTATTTAGCTTTCTTACAGCTACACTGGTGTGCTTTCAGAATCTGAATGTGTTTTGATGCCAATCAGGTTTTTACATACAGTTTGACTTAGTGTCTGACAGTAAACACTGACAAGTAGAAAATCTTAAGGAGGATAAAGAATATAAAAGCAAGTGTTGCAAATTATATAGTCACTAGGCTTTACAAATATAGCAAAAGGCAAAAAACTAAGCTGTTATAAAGTAATAAGAATATCTGAAATGTAATTTAATTGACACATCTGCATAGACAGTGGCAGTGTTCCGTAATTCATTCAAATTGTGTTGAAGGGAGTAATCGATTCAGCAACCTGAGGTCAGCTTAAGAGTGTTATAGTCCTGTTATACCCACACAGGTGTCTTCATCTCACCTGGACTAACTCTGAAGAAACCTACAGGTGAACGTAAAAGTGATGGCTCTGTACCAGTTAAAAATCACCTCAAGTCATGGCAGCATGTGCACACTGGACCTGGAAAGCACTCGTTGATTTTTTAAAGTTGAACAGTTTTGCTAATAATTTGTAATTCTGTATTACATTTTGAAATTATAATGGTGTATTTAGATTGGCTGTGTTGAAAGAGGGCGCTACACACTTTACTGACTCCTCCACTTAAGCTCCGCCCCTCCAGGAAGCACAAAGAAACTGCTTTCACTTTCAGCAATGTGTGCATGAAGACAGACAACAAGCAGAACTGAGGGCTTTACTCACTTTTGGTTTTCAGGGTAGGAATTAAACCAACTTTTAGTGGATATACATCGACCATTTTGCACTAAGGCTCATGGTTTATTCAAACAAATACCATAGTGGGCTGCAGTGGAGTGCTGTTATGTCTCTGCTGTTAACTCCTTCCTCTTCGCTCTTTTATGCTCATTGTCCCTCCTTGAAGAATAGGAATCAACAATGATGGATGAAGACGAAACCTGGCTGGAGGAAATGCTGATGTGCTCGGTGTGCCAGGACATCTTAAAGGATCCTCGGCTGCTGCCCTGTGGACACTGCTTGTGTTTGGACTGTCTGGAGAACCTGAAGGATCAAGCCACAGAGATGCAGTTCGTCTGCCCAGACTGTCGGTCACATTTCGATGAGAGGGACGGACATTGGGTACAGAAGAGCTACGCGCTGTCCAATATCGCAGAGAACTTCAGGGTGAACAAGACCAGGAGGGTATCAGAGAAATCCACTTTTTAGAAACTTCATTTAATGTTATCTCTTGAAGGATAAATGACTAGTATGTCTTCCCTCACATGCCAATATCTGCTTCTTCTCTGCAGGAAAAGCAGACAAGAAGTGTGCACTGTGACTGCTGCCAGAAAAAAGAAACTCCGGCTGTTAAAACATGTCTGAAGTGTGAGGTGTCACTGTGCACAGAACACGTCAGGGACCACCTGGAGCTGCCGGTGTTCACAGGACACCCCCTGGTCCAGCCTTTAGGAGACCTCCTGGACAGGAAGTGTTCACAGCACAAGGATCAGGTTCTGAGGTACTACTGCAACTCCTCCAGACGCTACATCTGCAACATCTGTGCCCTGGAACTCAAGCAGCTCAACGCGGCCACCGAGGCCTCCACTGTCTTGCGGAGGCAGCTGACTGTGAGTTTAATAACAGCTTTTTTTCGATCTTGCACAGAAAAACTCAGGGCATCAAGATATCAATGAGGCCGATTTTACAAAGGAGGGCAGCATCAATAATTAAAATATTAATATTAAAGAGAAAATAAATGCTTGGAAATTAAAGTTGAGGAGTTTATGCTGTGTGTATTTAACAGGAATACATGGACCAGAACTTCCAAATACTGAGGCAGCAAATTACAGAATCTACAGACCTTCGACGTAATGTGAGCCCCATTTCGTCAACTCGGTATCTTAATCTAAAGGCTTTAAAGTTTATTCCAGCATATTTAATAATATATATTTTCCTGTATCCAGAAACAGAAGGTAAAACCTGCCTACTCGTCCCTCAACGGCGTCACGGTGGTCCTGCTCTTTCTCTGGTTCATCGTCCTCTATTATGGTAAGAGAATACTGAGCAGCACTAGTTTGTGTTTTCTTGTGTGTAAGCGCAAACTCATTGGCTTTTGTTTCCTACCAGCCTACAACTACTCTCTGGAAAACCAGACGCTCACAGAAGCCTTGGAGAAGCAGCAGAGCCGTGTGCATCACATCTACTCCACCGTTGCAGGTAAGAAGCCCTCACTCAGTCCCACTTTCAGTATGATTTAGACTATTAGTAATGCATTTTGGCTCTCAGTTTTTGTCCAGTTTGTTCAGGACATCCCAGCTTTTCTTTTAAAAGTAGAAAGTAGTGGGTATATGAATGTAGCATTCAATTAAGAGACAACCTGCTCTACCAACTGAGCCTCTTATGATAGGGGATCATTTTTTTATTTGGCAGATCTCGGTCTTCTCACTTCATTCTGTTACTCTCTTCTTGTCTACTAGTTTATATGTCTTTACCTTCTATCCTTGTGTCTTAGTTCCTCCCAGCAGAGATCAGAGTAGGAAACAGACACTTAGCAAAATGAGACATCCTCACCTCAAAGCTGTCAGTTAAACATGACAGATGGCACAGTTACATCATCTGTCCTTTGTTTTCCCACATCCTACCGCTGTATTTCTATAAGCAGAACAATGACTGTAATAATTCTTGGCAAGTAAGGTTTAAATTTCTCAAATGTCAGTCTGATTTATTATTTCATTTAATGGTCTCGCTGGAATCCTTTCCAAGAGCAGAGCAAAGATGTGGGCAAACCTGTATAGTCTCTTAATGTTTATTTCACTCAAAAGTCTAAACGACTTTTCTTCTTTCCCCACATAGAACTCATGGTTGATCACCGAATGAAAACACAAAAACGACCGGAAACGGAAGATGAAGGTATGAGGGATTAAACTCATGAGACGTGCAGTATGACCGGGTCGGAGAGAAACCGTTTGTGTTGGATTAGCCTGGAAAGCCTTGTTGCATTTGAGAATTCATCCAATGGGGCATCACAATAAAATTTAGGCATGATGTATTAATTTGTTGACAGGAGATATGTGATGTTCCCTAAAATTAGTTAAATAGTCCACATCTATCAGTATCAGTTCAAAAATTGAAAGTTGGACAATATCGGCGTATCTTTTATTGGCAAAAAAGCCAATATCGGACATCCTTATTGAGATCAAATTCTGTACACAAATGCTGAACACTGATAACTTTCACTAAACAACCAATCAAGAATTATGAAGGCAAAAACCAAATCTAACGGCTGAAATAGAAAACCTGTTGGAAACTCACCAAACTGGCTGAATATCATGAGCCACCAGACTGAGGCCGCAACAGCAAAGCCACTGAATGTACTAAATTAAGATTTTATTGCTTGGAGTTTAACCTCAGGTTAGAGTCAGATGGCTTCAACTGAACATGACACAAAACACTGAATACCCTAAAATCCAAAGAGTCACACAGTCACTACTGTGTATGGGTGTGTGTTATAACTAAGCATGAATCAATATAGTGTGTGTGTATTTACTTCAAATGCTCTGTCTGTCAGGAACCCTCCTGTCGGACCTGGACATCGTCAGTCATTTCATTGGGGCCTCTCCTAACCTCCCAACAGCAGAGAGATTAAAAACTCAACTGGAATATCCTAAAAGTGACTTTGATGAAGCCCCACAGGTCCTCCCTACCGAGTGCCTTTCCTCTGGGACTCATGTCTGGGAGGTGGAGATTGAGGGCCCCTGGAACATCGGTGTGTCCTACAGGAGCATCCAGGACAGCAGCAGCACCTCTGGAGACCCCACAGAGTCCTGGAGCCTTACGCACAGTGGCACAGGCAAACTGTATGCCGTTCATAATAATAGAAAAACTGCACTGTCTGAAACTTTGCGGAGCAGCCGAATAACAGTGGCGGTTAATTTCAAGGCAGGCAGCATCACGTTCAGCGCTGTGGATTCCACCGTCACGCAGCTGCATGAGTTCAAGACTGAACTTACTCGGCCTGTGTGTCTGTGGCGTCGCCCAGCAGAGCTTCTGTTGTCAGAGCTTCAAGAGTAATCCTGCACATCGTCACAGCATACAGACTGCAATCAGACTGAAGGAGAACATGTCTGAGAGTCGAGACCAAAGCCAAAAAACACCTCAGGACTATACCTTTATTTTGCCAAGTGTGTGTATGCATGATTAAATTAAATATTTCAGTATAAATGTAATTTAATACAAATTGTGTATCAGATTGGGCTTGCCGGCTTCCAGATTGATGGTTCTTAAAGAATCCAACACAAAGCTATGGCTGACTCAGTTCTGAACATATTCTAAAAACTGTCTTTTTTGCACCCAAAGCAGCTCTTCTTCTCTGTTGCCTTTGGTCTAATACTTTGGAGACAAAAAGTGAACCAATATTCCTGTAATCAGTGTGCAAACTACGCCATGGTAACATTTATAAAGCGCTGGATTTAGCTTCCGTTTGTCATATTTCTATCAATAAAAATGAGAAAACGGGTGAAAAGTAGACACTGCTGCGTGTCTTTTAGCATCATGGAGGTGTGGAAGGCAATGAGAAAGAGAGAGGCACTGTTTATTTCAGTTAGTATTGCAGAAAGAAAATATGCTCAATAGACACAAATATAAAATGATAACGATGTAAAAATTTGTTCTTTGCTGTCTTTCTCTGTTTCTGAAAATGTGGAAAGAGAGGACATTTATAAGTCTGCTTTGGAAATTCAGTTGCTGCTTTTATTAAACTGCAGTCTGGCTTCAAAGCTTGCTAACACCAGCTAACATTAGCCACTATAACCTACTGCTCATACCAGACAAGGCTGCAGTGGTACAACGGCAGTAAAAACCTGAGTGTTTTGAATCGAGTCTGGGTGTATTTAATTCCTTACGAGTTCCATTTTTTCTTTGGTCAGATTAAGAATTGATTCAGTCTCTTCTTAGTTTAATAATCTGGCATCAACGGAAAAACATGTGATTGAGCAATTTTGCTCATTTATTAAGAAAACATGAAGGCTGAGCTTTTTTTAGAAATGAATGTTTTACAAAATAATGAGACAATAATCAACCAAGAAAGGCCACTATTTTCAGTACAAAACAAGTCATACAGAGATAGTTTTTCCTCAAACTAAGGCATTCTCTGCTAAATTCAACTGAAACAGTTGTTGGTTCTTAATACAAGAGACATTAAACACAGAAACCTTTGAAACCTTGATGTACACAAAAGGATGATGAACACTGTGCAATAACATCTGCTGTAAAAAAAAAAGTTTGAAATGTCATCCGTCCTCTTTTGTCCTATACAAACAACTATAACCTAAGAGAACTAGATTATCATTGTCTTATGCATCTGTCTTTCTTCTCTAGCTGCCTTAAGTTTCTTGATGCCTGCCTGGAAGTCGTGTACAAACATCACCCTCTATAAATATCCACACTGCAAACATTCGTGTTGTAACATATTAGCATGGAATGTCCTAATTCTGCTCTATGTTAGCAGTATTTATTGTTTGTCCTCCTGAAATAAAACAACTGCCAAACCTACACTTTATGTACACAATAGTGAGAACTATGATTCAGATTTCTGTACTGCATCAGTCTTGCATCCATCCTTCAGCTAGTAGCATCATGTTACGTGATTGGCTGCAGCTACTTGTTACTTCACTGTTCCCATGTTCTGACTCCTGATGGAGCACCACGCCTTAAAAACATCACTGAAAAAAAAAAGAAAGAAACCACATTCAGGAAAGTTCTTTGATGAAAACACACTTGGAAACGCGGACGTTAACGTTCACATACCTGCAGTGAGTGGCCACACATTCGTTACTGCAGTATTCTTTGTCCCAGTCTTCACTCTCTACTGCTGGGTTGTTGCAGCCCGCCCTCACACACAAACTCCTCATGGTGTCACCGGACCCGTTCACCTCCATCTCATCCTGGGGGAAAAAAAGGAAAGATTTGGAGGAGTGCCGTTAATATCAGACTCAGTGTTTTCTGCACATTGATCTACAGTCATGGAAAAAAATTAGTAAACCACCCTTGTCTTAAAAAACAATGGTTATGCAATCAAGTACTAACTCCTGTGTGTATCATGTAACTAAAACAGACAGAAAAGAAAACATGGAATGGCCAAAAGCTGATTTTGGTAGAACAATGCCATAGCTAGTAAGTACTTAAGTGATTTTGGTTATTATCAAGAAAACCATGGAAAATGGCTAAATATCAGCTCTTAACCCTCGTGTCGTCCTGCAGGTCAAATTGACCCATTTTACAGTTTAAAAATGTGGAAAAAATACAGATGTTTTTCTCAGTGAAACTTCTGATGTCCACATTTTCTACATTTTTGGGACATTTTTGAACATTTTTTGGTGGAAAAAAAGGAAATGTTTAAAAAAAATGTTTCTTTAAGAACATTCACAAAAAAAACATGAACTCTCAAGCTACAGCTGTGACATCAGTAAAGTATGTGAGGATTTAGTGTTTGGGCCTGATAGGGTGGAGACTGGGATGGTGTCTTTGAGTTCAAGTGAAGGTTTGTGCCAGTTCTGAAGAAATTCTTCTCTCAAGGTGTTCCTGCCATTTATCAGAATAGGACAAATTGAGAACATAACACCTCTGGTCACAGTCGTCTCTGGCAGCACCGTGTCTCATCTTGCTGCTGAGAATTCTGTTAGAGCTACTGTAAGCTTCTGTAGCTTTCCACACATTCTTCCACACAGACGGATTTATAGCCGTGACATATTCTTAACGTTTTCCTGCATTCTTGCTCTGACTCACACCCCAAATGAGAAACTGTTCACAGATTCGAAAGGAATACTGCTTTGAGTTCAGGATGTTGTTTTAGACAAGAACTTAAGAAATCACAGGTGGTTATCCAACTTACAAACTGTAAAATCGAAGTTAATCATACTTTACTCACACTTTAATTACACTTTAGTAACCTTGTGAATGGCTACACTAATTATGACAGTACGCCACTTTCAGGACTTTTGGTTTTTCCTTGCAATTTTTAAGATGTTTAGATCAATTTGTGGATTTGTTTTGGTTTCAGATTTATATAGATCAGTGTCGCCAAATTAATAACACCCATTATGAGCAAATGTTATTAAACTAAGAAAGAAAAAAACACAAAAAATCCAATGGTGAAAGTTCATCATTGGAGCTTTTGCTGTACCTTTACATTTGCATACAAAATAAATATTCAAGAAACTAACTGATAGCTTAATCAATTAGAAAATAGTTATTTGCTAAAGCCATAACCTGAGGTAATCATTCATCCTGTCAATCACCAATAATAAAATTGAGATAAACAATTTATTTGTGAATAAATGTGGCTTGAGGTAGTAGCTACATTTACTAAAACAACTAAGAATCCACTTGCTTCTGACGGCAGCACTTCTGTAACGACATCCTCGTCTGCGTTGCCCGACGTCTCAGCAGAGTTCACCACCTGCACCGACACCATCGATGCAGACTGGGTGGATGTCGTCGCTGTCGATGATGTAGCCGCCGTGTTCGGCACGATTATTGGCAGGGCTTCTTTGCCCTGGATGGAGGAAGGAACTATTTTAATCTGGAGTGGAGGTGGAGGCGTAGCGGTGATGGAGACAGGGTGGCCTGGTGCGCTGCCTCCCTCGCGGGGTTTGGCCTGTAAGGGCGGAGGTGCTGGGGCCATCTGCTGGAGCCGAGGCGGAGGCGGCGCGTTCTGCATCTGCTGCAGCGGAGGCGGCTGACGTGAGGCGCCCGAGACCACCAGGGTCGGCTGAAAGGCGCGGACCCCTCCAGGCAGCACGGTCACCACCTGCCCCGCGCCCTGCAGCATGTGCTTTGGGATGATGATCTTGGTGATGGTCTGGGCTGGAGGTGCTGCAGGAGCGGAGGGCTTGCTTGCTCCTGTGCGGGAACGGGTGGCCCTTTCCGGGACGTCCAGGATGATGTTGGAGGCACAAATGTTGGTGATGGTGTTCTCTTCCACAATGGTGTGAGCAGAGCGAACTGCCTGGTGACCGGCAGAGGGCAGCGCTGCAGGAGTCGGGTCAACCGCAGACGGAGGAGGTGAAGGGGCGGTTTCCATCTCCTCAGTGACAGTCTGGGATCAGACCAGATAGATGTATAGAAATTAGAAAAGTGAGCTGAATGAAATACAGCAATCACCTGATTTTACCTGAAGATGATGTTACCTGGGACAGATGGTTGGCTTTGTAAGCTGCAAGCGCTTTCAAATACTCCTTTTTGGCTGTGTCTGTCTTTCTCTTATAGACCTAAAGGATACAAAACAAGCACCACAGTTGTAAATAAATAGCATTTGTATGTTTACAACAATCATTTTTTTCCCCACAATTTTGACATATAAAAACAGAAGAGGCTCTGTGTAAAGTGTGATTTCACCCATGTTCCTTTGTTTAGATATAAACATTTACCTGTTTCTGTTCCTCGGCCAGGCTGTCCCACATGGAGGCCACGATCTTCGACACCTCCCCAAAAGAGGCATTGGGGTTCTGGCCTTTAATGGCCGCCTGCGTGTCTCTGAAGAACAATGCATACGCTGAAACCGGCTTCTGTGGCTCATTGGGATCTTTCTTCTTCCTTACTTTCTTTGCGCCCGCTGCCACACTCGCCGAAGCGAGCGCAGCAGGCTTCCCCCCACCCCTCCTGGCTGTCGCCGTGGAGACAGAAGATGGGGGAGCGTGGTGGGAGGACATCTGGGAGAGGACAAAGGAAGAGGAGAGAGACATGGGGGAGTCCACCAGCACACTCCTCTGAGGAGGGAAAAGGAAAGCGGGACAGACAGGAGAGTAGATATTAGCGGCAGTGAAACAAACAACTACATCTTCTATTTTTCACACTAAACTGCCAGATTGTCAACCAAAATTTGACATAAAACAAAAGCAAATCGAGTAAACACAAATGTTAAATGATCACCAGCACCTCAATGTAAAAAAACCCCCAGTAATTTCCCCTGAACTTAACAGCTAGTTTTGCCACTTTTAACACCAATAACTGCAACAAAACAGCCTCTGACGTTGCTGTGGTCAATCTTTGACCCACTCTTCCTCACAGAGCTGATTTTTGTGCAAGTTGTGCAAGAACGAACTGCTTTTTTTAGGTCTTGTCACTGCATCTCAATGTGAATCGGATCCAGACTTCGAACAGGACACACCAAAACTTCAACATTATTCCATTCAAGTCATTCAGAAGTGGACAAACTTATGTTTGGGATGGGAGTCTTGCTGTATAATCCAACTGTACTTGAGCTTCAATTTACAGACGGATGACCTGACATATATGCATCCTTCAGTTATCCCCACAACATGATACCGCCACCTCCATGGTTGACCACAGACATAATGTTCTTTTAGTGGAACCCCCAAACATTTTGACGTATTAGTCCATAGACCATTCTCCTCAAAAGCCTGGGCTTTTTTAATGATTGTTACAGTTTTACACCGACCATCCACACTACTCTGGCATTTTAGGACTTCTAAAACGAGACTTTAGGAAACGTTGCTGGCCCTGTTTTAGTTTGAAAACTCCAGGGTTGCGTTTTAGCCTGGGTGAGAAAAGACATAGACGTCTGTAAAACTTTGCCTTGGACATCTGTGTTTTCTTTCTGGTTTGTCACTACATGGACATCCCTTATTTGTTGCATCCCATCACTATCTTTTCCTGAAACAAAACTAACAGCTTACTACTTTTACATAAAGATAATTGTAGCTTGCATGTAACTGTAGCTTGGATCACAAACTAAAAGTTGTGAGCGGAGCATCCAGACAATGACACTGGGCTGTTCAAGTGTTGTTCCTCACCTTAAAGTCATCCATGTCCTCATCCTGCAAAGAACCAGCAGGAGACGGTGTTGCTGACAGCGGCTGCTCAGGCGTCCCTGAATGATGTCCGATGGCTTCCCCTCCGAGACCCAGTGCCAGCTCCGACGGATTAATAGTGGAAAGCTGACTACTCCCCAAAAGGCCGTGACCGATGTCACCAAGCTGAACATCAATGGTCATGGGGGAGGAACTGCTGAAATGTGAACCACTGGAGTTCCCCATTTCCTGCAGAGGGATTACAACTCATAGAAAACAAACCCTCCTGCATACAGCTTTTAACTGCATCAATGAACATTTAAACAACCCCAGCAGTAATCTGTGTGAGGGTCCACAGGTACAATACTCACCAGTGCAGAGGAGCTCAGCAGGGCTCCACCTCCTGACTGGCCCATTGTCCCAAGATTCATCTGCTCCAGGCCTTGAGGGCAAGAGTTCACAAAGGTGGAAGCAAAGGAAGGGTCATTGGCTTCCACCACTAGGTTGCTGACAAGACTCCGGGCACCTGAAGATCCTCCGGTGCCGTCTGAGCCATCTGCCAGCTCAAAGTGAGACACCTCATCACTGATGCTCAGAGCCGAACCTGGGTCCAGGGAGATGGGGGGGATCTCAAAGACCTCATCTCCGAGACTGGGAGTGTGAAATGTCTGCTGTAAGTGAAAGAGAAAGAAGTTCAGTCTTTGATGACACATGTGTAGTTTCTCTAAGACATCGAGGACGTGCAGATGTTGAAGAAAACATCTGTTGACACTGAGTTGCTTAATAATAATAATAATAACAATAATTACTTTATTGCAAAGAACCCAGCATCTGATCAGACTCCGTGGTCTGCCTGATAGGGAATTCAGAGCCAATATGAATCTCCTAGAACAATAATATGCACCCACTTACATAGGTTTGTGTATGGGAACAAAACATAACGTATGGCTTCCTTCAATGACAGGCCCCACTTCATTTTGTAAACTTCCCAGGCACAAAAGCCTCTACAACATAAACATTCTCAGAACTAAAACAAAAAAAAAAACACATACATCTCATGTCACAGACGACCTGTTCACTTAAAAAGGGGAAACGTCTGTTTTCAAACAAATCGCTGGTCAGATACTACAACAGACAAAACACATTTCATTCTACTAACGTATTAAGTAACATACGTCTCAGACCAGATACTACACACGTGTGTACAGTAAACAGTGTTGCTCTGCGTCTACCACGCTGCTTCAGAGAACTCACTCACCTCTGCGGACAAGAAAGGATGGCCCGCGCCGCTGATGGTGAGGTAACTGTCGCTGCCTTCTGGAAACTAAAACAGACCGTTAACGTTTTACTAACTTACAAGCACCTTCAAGCTTCTTCAGTCAAATATAGCTTCTTTCAGGAAAGTAACGGTTGAATGCTAGTTTTTTTTTTTTACCTTGTTCTCCTCAGAGTAGCCACCGTACGCCTGGGAGTCCAAAAACTCAGAATCAACATTTTGAGCACAACCGTCCGAGAGGTCGGAGTAAAAATTAAGGTCCATTTTGAATTGACTTGCTCAAAAATAAACTATCACACCCACTGTGTTCTTTGTTTAGATTTTAAAATTTACCCATTAAGGGCAACTATCCGTGTGTGAACTCGAACTGCTAGCGGCTAGCTAGCTAAGCACCATAGGTTAGCATAACGTCCAAGAGATGATGCTAAACTATCCTTGGGAGAACTTGGACGGTGGGGTAATGTGAGACCGACAGCAGCGAAATTATCCAAATGTGGACAAAATACTATACTGAGCACTATCTCCCCCACGGGCCAAAGTTTTCTTAAGGCCCAAAACAAACCCATTCATACGTCGGAGAGCTGCTGCTGTTTGCGACTCCCCAGACCCCAGGCTGTCGCTGGTGCTGCATTCATAGGTCGTCGGAAAAATAAAGTAATACTCGAAACCCCGAGTCAAACCCATGATGCTTGTGTGCTTTATGATTTTGCTGGCTTTGCACTATTCAAGACATAGCGTTTAAAGAACCATGAGTAACCTGAAAAGTTGAAACTCGTGTTTATTTATTTTTTGTCACTTTTTTTATTGATATTTTACGACGAGTATATAAAACAAACAATGAACAATGAACAATAAACATGGAGGCATTGGAGGAGGGTACTAGCCTTATAAAAACAAAAAAGTCAATAAAAAAAATCCCGGTTACAGTTCTTTACATCTTGTATATCAAAGTCAATGATTATACAGACTCTTTAAGAATGCAATGTCAGCTTAAAATGAAAATTGCATTACATTTCAGCGATAATACAGTTTGTCAAACTAACCAAACAGTTTCCAGCTGTATGAAAAAACCCACAACACAAGAGGTTAAGCTTTGTCTAAAGATAGAAATATATTCCATTTTTCCCATTTTTTCTGAAATGCCGATGAAACTCGTGTTTAATTCACAACCATTTCTGTCCACTTCACGTTTTGTTTGGCTGATCGAAACAACACGTGTACTATCAGAATCTCATATTTCCATTTTCATCTAAAGCAGAAAATATTACAATTACCACAATTACCAAAGATAGATAGATAGACAGATAGATAGATAGATTAAACCTTTATTAATCCCACAGCGGAGAAATTTAGTGTACAGCAGCAAATAGAACGCTTGAATCAAAGAAAGAATGCAGCACACAGTGCATATATATAAATAAAAATATTTTCTTCAGAAGAAGAGAAGAAAGCAGTATTTACAGCAAATGTTTTATGAAATTGCACAGCATCATTATTTACATTTTTATTGCACAGTTTGTAAGTGGGTGAACTGAAACTACAGGGAGCAGGCTTGATTGTAAAGTCTGACTTGCAGCGGTAAGGAAGGACCTGCGGTATCTCTCCTGTAGACACCGCGGGTGAAGCAGTCTGTCACTGAAGGAGCTGCCCAGTGATCTTACCGTTTCCTGCAGGGGGTGGGAGGTGTCCTCCATGATATTATATATGATATCTTTATATTTGTCTATGACATTACCGACAACAGCGTCCCTGGGGTGACCGGAAGTTAGCCGACCTAGCGGAAGTGCTTATGAGGTCTGCTCTTCACGGATGTAGCTTTGAAAATAAACCTACAAGACAGAGAGCTGTAGCTCCGTTTCGGTGTGAGCTCTGTTTCTCTGTGTGACTGTGTCTGACTTCCTCTAGTAAAATCCTCCTGTTCGCTGACTGTGTATATATATATATATATAGACACACTTTTCTGAGCAGTTTTAAGATCTTTACAGCCGAGTGAAATCAAACACTTGTGCATGTGGTCTGCATGAAAAGTCTGTCACAGCTGTTTTTGATTAGACTGGATGGCAAGACTCTGTCAGAAATTTATATGGCAATGCTACTTCGGATTGAGAGCCTGGAAAGTCAGTCAAAGAATTCAAGAATTACTTTAAAAGTAAATAAACAAAGTAACAAAGGCCTACCTTCACTGTGGTGGTGCTCCAAAGGCTCCTTAGTGTTGGGAAATTACTTTAGCACTTTTTGCTCAGACTCATCTATTATGTATATCTATGTTTTATTGCGGTTTAAGAATGAAAAGTAAGATTGTATTCATCTATTGTTTTCTCATGTTTGCAGTTTTTGATGATTAGTATCAGATTCATTTTTTCTCCAAACATCCAGAATCCAACTTGTTCTCTTGAGTGGAAAATTAATTTGTTAATTGGCGACTTTAATAAACTCAAAATGTTATTTTCTGGTATGAGTTTTTTTAGTGTGAATATCTATACTTGTGGTCCCAGTTTTTGGCCATAAGGACAGTTTACCTGTCTTAACTCCATCATTCCACTTCTAACAAAGATTTTTAATTAATCAATTCTATCAGACCTCAGTTGTTTGTGAAAGTGTTTCTTTTTGTTTAGGTAGCAGGACAATCCATTACCACCTTGCTATGTGAATCCTAATCAAGGTCCATCCTTTGAACACAGGTGTCCTTCATGATAGGAACACATGAAGCGGCCCATCAGTGCATTTCACAGTATTTGTTTACTTTTTCATTGTATTTAGTTTAGTGGTATCCAATTATAAGCTCACTGTATTCTCTGGTAACATTTCGGCATCATTTTTCATATGTTAAACCTTAAAGAAGTACCAATGCAGTTCTGAATACATCTAAATAACTAGCATATCAACTGGATCACATGGAAAATGTCTGCTCTCAGATAATTCTAAATAACTGGATGTATTACTGTGTGTCGGATATCAGTGGTTTGAAAAAAAATGGGAGTAATTAAGCTCATATACATTATCATCTGCTGTAATTAGGACACAAATATTCAACAGTTCAGAAATGGACAATCAATCTTGTGTACAAACAGAAAACCTTATTGCTTCTGCTCTGTGAAAATCACAATAATACACACAAACTTGCTTTCACTGTAGATTGCTGTTATTCATATCACAGATACAGTCAGATCATAAAACAAGAATAGTAACTCATTGCCGTCATCTTTTCACCATAGTACACAACTGACCAGCTCTACATTGTACAATACACCCATCCTCCTAGCACGGCTTCAGTAACTACTACGTCACCTTCCCTCTCCCTCCCTCTCAACCCCAACCCCTCCCACAGAGTGAAAACACTAACAGTACATCCACACACTGGATCCCCTCTGGATTCACAGGCTCGTCTGGACAGAAGATACGACCAAAACGAGATCGGGCAGGGGATTGTGGGATCTGGCTCTGCTCAGTACACATGTCCAGTTTCATGTAGCGCTAGAAGACCAACTTTGAGGTTCTTAGATAAGAAAAGTGTATCTGTACAGCAGGGGTCCCCTTTTGGTCACGGTTGGGAATGTGATGGGAAGTCGTGGTTTGGAGGAGGAGGAGGAGAATGACGAGTCGACAAAGTAAGAAAGCTCAGCTTTTTGCCATTTTGTCAGAGGTTAGAGAGGAAGATCGAGAGAAAAAGATGGAACACAATTGTGATGATGGAAAGAAAAAAAACCTGATGGGTGCAAACCTGCTTCTTAAATGGAAAAAAAATATATAAAATAAATGACTAAAAGTAGCAACAATAACAAAAAAAACCACACACACATTCATCCATAATTCGATACATAATGGTAAAAATAAATGATGAGGAATAACATGATTTACTTTTGAGAAGGGGACTAAGTCAGATGTGTTTGAGGAGGGAGGTTCAGTCAATCCTCTGAGCTCGATGAGGAGTCGGAGTCCTTCTGTGCTATGATGACATCGTCCAATAGCGCTTCTTGATCCGAGCTGTCATAGTCACCTTGGGAAAGGCTGTCGCCGCCCTCCATTTTAACGTCAAAGTCCGGACTGGTGAGGAAGTGGTGGGTGGTCTCCAGGTCCTCCTCATCCATCATGTAGGCTCCGTCTGACACCAGAGTCTCCTCCTCGACTCCGTCCAGGTTGGGGTCTTCGTGGGTGGGCTCTGGTGTGTGGTGATGGTGGTGGTGGTGGTGGTGGTGGTGATGGCGGCGTCGGCTTTTCTTCGGGATCTCTGAGTGTTCAGTCAGCAGTCGGTGGAAGAAGGTCTCCGGCAGAAAGCCCTGCAAAGGAAAACAAATGGGCATCATCATTACTGAAATCATTATTTACTGTATTAGGGATGGAAATAACTTGAAGTTCATTCAGAAAATAAAATAATGAGTGTGTGTTAACAGGAGCCACAAAGGTGAAACAGAAGCACATTTTTGAAATAACGCAAAAAAAAAAAAAAAGAAGGTAATCAGGCTTGTTCCTATTAACCCTCCTGTCTTCTTTCACGAGCGCAAAAAAATATTCTTACCTTGTCTGAAAAAAAAAATCCCAAAAATTAGCAAAAAAAATTCCCCAAATTTCTGAAAATTTGCAAAACCTCCAGGAAGAAAATTCCTTTAAAAAGTTTCCCTTTAAAGTATTATTTTTAACATAACTCCCCATGAGCAGTTTTGGCAAGAAAATTTTGCAAATATTTAAAAAAAAAACTGAGTAAAGGTTTTCCAAAAATACCTAAAAATATTTCTAAACTCTAACCCTCTAAAGTGATTCCATGTATATCAGTAAAACTTCTAATATTTTCTTAAGAACATCCACAAAAAATCAAACAAAATCCAGCGAATTTCACCGGATTTTGGTTGATTTTTTGTGAATGTTCTTAAGAAACATTTCTAACATTTCTTTTTTCCCCCCACCAAAAAATGTCCCGAAAATGTTGAAAATGTGGACATCAGAAGTTTCACTGTGAAAATATTGTTTTTTTCCGCATTTTCAAACTTTAAAACGGTCAATTTTGACCTGCAGGAGGACACGAGGGTTAACTGCTTTGGAGCGATAAACTAAATTGTGTCGTGTCGCCAGAGGGTGTCAGTATAGTCTTAGTTGCATATGACTGCAATAAACGGAGTAGAAGAAGCTGAAAAAAAGACTAAAACCATGAAGAACAAAAACATGAGAATTTTGGCCATCAATGAGAGAAATAAGGAGAGAAGTCTTCAGAATGTATTTTTAGTCAGCCAACTTGTAATTATTCTTTCATGTTAGCTGGTATCAGACATGTTTAACGCTGCCCGTAGGAGAAGACGACCAAGAAACTGCTAATAATTGAGCCGTCATGTCAGTTAAATGCATACTAACCCTTTCAAAAGTGGCAAAAAACACTCAATAAGCGTAAAAACCTTCATGCAAAATTGCAGTTTTTCAAATTTTGCCGTCTTCACTCAATTTTTCAAATGCAGCTCTTCCTCATAGTCATAAAGATATCGCAGAAATACAGCTAGTGTGTCCGTTTCGCCCTTTTGAAAGAGACTAAAATATGTAGATAGTCACAGCTAACAAGGTGCTATCTCATGGAAACATGGCATACTATATCCCTCATATGAGATTTCACTGCATATAACTCAGAATAATTTTTACTAAATAAAGCCTCAGAGACAGAACAATAAAAATGTAAAAGCACATTTCTAAAGACTTCCCATCGAAGCAAAGTAATGCTAAAATATCTCGACTACGTACAGAATTCCGAACGGTTTCAGACCACTCAGGTGCTACAGCGTTGTCAGGATTCTCCTCCAGGTATTCCCTCAAGTCTTGCAGCATCGGACAGAAAGCAGCTCCAACCTACAGAGAAACGTTTGAATGTTTGTTATCAGGAGACAGCCCACAGCCAACACGTCAAACACGTCTGAACTGGAGTTGTGTTTAATTACAACTCACCTTCTTCCCTGTCCTCATGTTGATGAGTTTGACCTTTTCACTGCCTGTGGGGACTTTATCTGCCCTCCTCCTTCTCTTCCTCTTGCTCCTGTTCACAAGAAGCTAAAGAAACAAGTCAAAAGATCATTAAAGCAAAAACTTAACGCAGTAACTGTTCACTATCAAGTCAACTTCATTTATATAGCACATTTAAAAAGGTCGACTACAGAGACCAAACTCGATGACCTGTTGGTCCAACAGGATAAGATGTGAATTTACCTCCAGCATGTCTCCCTCCACCTCATAATCTGGGTTCTCCTTCAGCCATGTGGGCGGGTCCCTGCGTCGAGGAGTACGTTCCAACGGATCATGGAGTCCATCCAGGTCCGACAGCTAAAAAAATTAAAATAAAAAAGAGAAGAGTAGGCAAAAAAAAGTAAGCAAACAAAATCCAGTGCAGTGATGATATCTCTTAGCTGTTGAGGATCACATGTAAACCTCAGACGTACCTCTTGGTCTTTGCGTTTCTTGCGGCTGCTCTCTCCCCCTGAGCCGTTGGGCATCAGGGCCTGCTTAGAGAAAGTCAGCTTCAGACCCTCCTCCTGGCAGGATGACAAACAGAAAGGCATTTAATTTAGCCACGAGCTGCATGTGACAGCTGTAAATTGCATTTAATATCAAGCACAAAGTGAAGTATATTTGATAAGCCATGTTTCATAACAGTCAGTTGATTTTATGAGCCAACAAAAGCAATAACGAGTTTTAATTTGACTGCACATGCCTCAAACTAGGGCGGCACAACTATGGCCAAAGAGATATTTACAATTATTCTGATCATTTTTTTCCTCCCACCAAAAATCAGTGCACTGTATCTCCAAAACACCTTACTTTCTGAGCATCTGTTTGTAGCTCACCAGTGATCCCTAAGCACCACACATTCAGGCCATGGTAAACTGATGAGGTGGCAGTGAAGCCTCGAGTTTGCCCACTTCATTATAGGTGCATAATAAGTTTTTCTTTACTTTGAAAAAAGGAAATAAGTCATTTTAATGTCAAGTTGTCCTGATTTGAAATATCACAGCCTGTTATTTATGTGCAGAGATTTTGATGCATTCTAAACATAAATATTCCACTTGGTCAGAGGGCTGTAAAACCAAGCGACATTAGTGGGGTAGCAGGTGTGTTGAGCTTCATGTCAGAGCTTTCAGTATCATCAAGGTGGATCTCTTTACCTGGCTAGACCTCCATGGTAACTGATGCTGTGGAGCTAACCTGGTCTGGAGCAGGTTTAGTTCAGACTTTTGGATATAAATTGGCTGTAACAAGCGTCTCCTTTTAACTAAATTGTTTCCTGACAATTATTTTAGAGCAATACACATTGTCAGCTGAGGGAATATGTTTTATTTGGAAACTGTTTATTACTAAAACCACTGAAGGCAGTCCTGTAGTTACAGTATCGCGCACTGTATGCATCATGTTGCCATGGGAAACCACCATGCATTCAGCTGGAGATGCAGAAATCACATGAATACGCTTTAATGTTTGCTGTCAAGTCCGTTTACGCTGCCGGTTCTGCAGCTAATGGAACACAGATTACAACACTGATCATTCAATTAGTATTTATTACAGAAGAATATTCAATCAGTAACATTAATTTCACTTTGATTTGGCCACAAATTAAAGTGATATTCTGCTCTATGGGACAGTGTCAAACCTAAATGTGCTTCAGTACAATATCGTGTTTAAATATATGAAGTTTAAAGTTTAATAGCTTTACTGTGCATCTCTCAGTTATAAGCGGCAGCACTGATGGATAAAATAAATACATTACACATGTTTAACAGTTTTCTAGCAGCATTCCTTTCTTGCACTATTTCCAGGAGCATCACATTTTACCATCATCATTTTTTTACATTCCTCATTGTTCTCCAGTAAAAAACCCTGCTGACTGAAGCAGCTGCAGATGATGGCTTCATTTTATGCAGGAGGAGTGACAAATGATGTGTTAAAAGCCCGTTTTTGTGCAAATGTGCAGAGTTTGAAGGAGAAAGCCTGAGTTAAAAAAGAAAGCTGATAACCATCTTTGTGGTACCCGTTAACTCTGAGTGAGGCTTTAGTTTTTGTTGAGTTGATTTGGACAAAGAAAGCCCAGCTATGTCAAACTGGCTTTGCAGAATAGCCCTCAGGTTCAAAATCATGATCGTGTGCAGCTCTGCCTCAAAAAATAAAAGCTATCTGCCTTCTCACCTTGAGGAGTTTAACAGTGAACTCTCCATCTTCTCCTTCTGCCCCGGGGCCACTGGGCAGGCCGCTGGGTTTACGGATGATCCTTGTGTACGCCATCTCATCTCCCACCAGCTCTGAGCTCGGGTGTAGCTGAGCCTCAGGCACATAGCGCCGCCCCGATGGCCACTGACCCGTCAGCATGAGTGTACACAAGTTGTCCAGGCGGTTGATCAACACACGATCCTGTGAAATAAAAAAGTAACACCATGAGTCAGTCAGAATTCACACAAGCTGGAACTTTCTACAGCAGATTTACATACTGAAAACTGTACGTTCTTTACCTTTGGCCAGTCAACTCTGAGGGGATCAGGAGGAGGAATGCCGTCCTGAGATGGAGTCATGGAGAGTAAACTATTATCTTCATCCACGTCACACACCTTCATGACAGCTAAGAAGGAAGAAAAGGGAAAAATAATTAATTTGCTTGTTTTCTTTCCACCCCCAGCATTTATTTTTCTGTCTTTAACTACCAGCTCACCTCCTTCTATCTCCTCCTCACTGTCTCCGCTATCGTCGCTGCTGCCTGATCGCTCAGACGATGATGAGCCTGAATCCGAATCTGAATCCGAATCAGACACTCCCTCGCCCTTCCTTCCTCTTTCTCCCTTCACCCTGCTCCTCTTGAAGCTCCAGTCCTGACCTCGCACTTTGCCGTCATGGTGACTCAGCGGCGTACTCTGCAGGTCAGCACGGAGTTCGCCTCCAAGCAGCCGGGCGCTCTCATCAGCTCTCTCCTCCTTCACTCCGGCCAAGTCCTCCTCAGTCTTGGGCTGAAGGAGTGTCATGATGGGCGGTGCCTGGGGCGGTGGCGGCGGTGGAGGGGGTGGCGGTGGCGCCTGCTGGTTCTGGATGAACTCATCACGGGCCTGACTGAAAGTGAACTGCGGGTCTGCGAAGATGGAGAGCTCAGTGCGGCTCACACCGTGCAGCGCAGCACCCAGCATTAGCTGACGGTCGTGGTCGGGAATATTCCACCAAGCAGGCAGCTCCGAGCTGGGCGGAGCCAGAGGCAGGCGCTCGTCCAGGGAGGGGTGGGGGAGGACGCGCTCACGGAGGCGACGAAGGAGGCTGATTCGGTAAAGAGTTCGGGAAGCACGCTCCTCAGTGATGGGGGCCACAGTCTGGGAATGTTCTGCTGGATCTGGAAAGGATCAAAGATGGAGTTTGCAGTCATGTGAACAATGAGGTCTGCAAAACTAAACACTGCAACTGCTCATAAATGTGTCTACGTATCATGACGATGCAGTAAACAGTAGTTACCTTCACGTCCGGGGCGAAGGTGGCACACCCTCCGGCACATGGCGACAAAAGAGCGGAAGTATCGACTGAGGCTCTCGTCGGTTTTTTTATCCAGACGAGCAAAGGTACGGAAACGGGTCCAGTCAAACTCATTGTCTCCACCTTCAAGAAGGCCTGGCTCCTTTTTCATCTTCTCTACACCAAAAGTTGATACTACACGGTAGAAATCGCACTCTTCCCTACGCGTCCACCTGGAAGAAACACAGAGGGCAGGTGGGGTGAGGGAGGGCTTTCTGTGCGACATTCTGAGGTAGGAAATACTGGATTGAAAAATCTGCTTAAAAAACATATTCACAGTGTTTCAAGTGTGGCAGCCAACTAAGCATTGCACGTACAGAAGTGAACGTTAACAAGGCTGAGCTCAAATTCTATAAAATCTCCAGAAAAACTTAGAACAAATGAATAGAAACTGTATGAATTTATACACTGAATTAACAAGTTCAGCTTTGTGAAAACTTTAACTACTCAAGTATATGCTAAAGTATAACTTTATTAATTCTGAGTCACTGGAGACAGATTAATGTAACACAAGTATACCTTTGTTGTCGCTCTTGCCGTGCTATTTCCTTTAGCTTGCTGGCCTGTTCGCACCGCCTGCGTCTGCGGTCACCCTTCGCCTCGGCTTCAATCTTCAGCTGCTCCTGTCTGTAGCTGCGCTGGTAAGCTGTGATCAACCTCCGCAACCGTGCCGTAAGCGATGAGCTGGAGGGCCAGTTGGAGGCACCGCTGTGGCTCGCCAAGCTTTCTGTGACCACTGGTCCCGCCTTGTCTTCCACAGAAATCTCATCGTCCACGTTCATAGAGTCAGGCTGCAGCACAAAGTCAAAACACATAAGCAAATATATGCTAGAAGACTAAAGCCGCCAGAATCAAAAGTGATACGAGGGCTCAGAGTCGTACCTCCTCAAAGAGATCTTTGGTGTGTCTTGATGCAGGCTTGAACTCTGGGTCCTCGGAATACTTATCGTAGTCAGCACTGCACAAAAGAAGCACAACTCTGTCAAGAAGGAAAAAGACAAGGCCTGCATTTCCAGATAGTTAAGAGGTTTAGTTCTAAAGAAAATGATTTTAACTTAATGACAGACAGGAGAAATTTTGAAAGTGACAGAACTATGGAAATGTCTACAACATTACAATGCACTAGGGGTGGGAATCACGATTCGCTAACGATTACGATTCAGGGGCTACGACTCGATTACAATCAATTATTGATGCATCTTTAATTTATGCATCTTGTAGAGTGTCGGGATGGAGGCGTCGGTGAAATATCATCAGGATGGGATGGTGTATCTGGGCTCCAATGTATGCAGTAGTTCATAGATTACATGTAATGTGGTTTTTGTCCAGTTCGCTTCTGCCATCGACGTTTTAGAAGCTGAAGTGTTTCTACACGTCTGCTTTTAACCTAGAAGGAGCTGTTTGGATCTCATGGTGAGGAGAGGAGCGGTCAGCCTGGTTTGTTTCACTCTTTGCGTGTCGGCTCGTCCGCTCCAGGTGCGCATCCCAAAGTGTCCCGCAGATGACGGATACCGCGCTTCTTTGTTCCGCGTTATTTTGAACCTTCTGTACTACTTTAACAGATTTAAATAATCGAAATTTGGATGTTTATGAATCAATTCAGATCCTTTCATGTCTGAATCACAACGCATCGAAAAACCGGAAAATTCCCCCACCCTGACAATGTACTATAAATGTCTGCTATAAATCTGTAACCAAATACGTTTTAATTGACCCCGTTAACCAAAGCAACTCACTCGTCTCCCAGCTCAGCATCACCAGTGTGCTGCTCGGCATCAATGGCCTTGTCATCGGGCCGACCAGCTCGCTCCAGGAAGCAGAGGCAGGGATCAGCACGCATGGTAGTGTACATCTCATAACCTGGTAACACAAATAAAATCAAGGCCGGTAAATTACAAAAAAAAAAAGCACCACAGCCATAACAAAGGCCTTCCCTAGTCACATAGTGGAACCTACACATAGAAAGAACCCACCATGTTTGAAAACACCAGCAAGCAGGGAGCGGTCTGCTTCAGAGTCCCACCACCCAGCAGGCACCTCCTGCTGCTCCATCTCAGGCATCCAGATATCAACATCCCTGGGAGAAAATAAACAAAAAGCAATACATGCATAAGTTACAGTCAAGTTTAATGACCGAGTATGTGTGTGTGTGTGTGTGTGTGTGTGTGTGTGTGTGTGTGTGTACACTCTTGGCTACATGTACAATAGAGCGTGTTTGATACCTGATATCAGCCCCTTTCAGGACAGAATCGGCATGTTCACCAATCACCTCCTGTTTCAAGTAGTAGAGCATACGCACTCTCAGCAGCACCCTAAAAGAGGAGAACAGAGGCTGTAATAATGAACCAAGGTACAAATTATGTAAACATGCAGCTGACTGGACTTCACTAACTTGTTGCACTGGTGCTTGAGATGCTTGCGGTAGCTGTCATCAAGCAGCAGAGTGTCTGGGTTGTATTTACGGATCCACTCCACCTTCTGAACATCAAATGTGCTCTGAGCCTTTACCCTTTTACCCTTCCTGCCTCTTGGAACGGGAATAGAAAGGCCTAGACAGACAGAATAAACAGTTAATGAACATTTATGCAACATTTCAGCAGATGAGGATAAAGCAGGAGTATGAAACTGACATTTGACATAAAATGTCTCTGAGTGGATCAGTGTTCGGCTCCCTACCAGAATGGTTGAGTAGTGTTTGGGGTTCACGTCCGTTCTCTGGTGGCGTGATGAGCTCCCAGATGAAACTCTTAATGTTCTCGTCTCCGCGATAGTGAAGCAGACAAAAGACCAGGATGACACGGCAGATCGTCTCCACGTCACGTTCACTGAGACGCCGCTTGCATCTGGCATGAGACAGGATGTCCCTCCAGCGACCCCAGCTAAAGACCAAAACAGATAAGAGTGAAAACAAGGGAAAAGAACAAATAAAAAATACGACAAAAGGCAAGTACGGTCTCCATACCCGTAGACGAGCAAATGTTTTTCCACCCGGAAACAGTCAGTGCGGCCGTAACCCCCTCCGCTGTGGCGGTCGGATCGTCGAGAGGCACGAGACTGTCTAGAATTGGCGGGTGGATATTCATCATCGCTGTCTAGATCCGACAGATCTCCACCTTCACCGCGTAAACTGGAGAACTGACGAGTCTGCTTGCGAACTCTGGGAGTGTCGATCACAAGAGTGTTCTGTGAGAGAGAAGAGAAACTTTGAGTCAGCTGGACATCAATCCAAGCAATACATATATTGAATTTATGAATCCAGTTATACAAACGTCCCTAGATCTTACACTTAGATTAAACTACAGTACATGACTAGTAATAGTTTTAGCCAGTGTAAATTTAGGAGGAATTTCTTCACCAGACAAAAAAAAAGACAAAACCACAGCATTACCTTGCGGTTAATCGTATCCATGTCAATGTCGGCTTTCTTGGCCCACTTCTGCCAGAATTCAGGATCATCGAGGGCGATATCGTTGCGATTCTCAGAGGCCACGAAGCTGGCTTTGGAGAACGTGGAACCCTTGCCCTCACTCTCAATGGTGATAGTAGTTGCTCTTCGCTGAAGGATCTGGTCAATATCTTCCTCACAGAACCGACTGCCCTCATCATTCTCATCCATGATGGCAGCGTAGGCTCCCTTCCTGAGCAGATCCTCGATCTCCTTCTTGGAGAACTGCTGGATCTGTTGAAGGTGACACAGGAAGTCATTTACACAAATGTTCCCAAGTTTTTCCAAACAAATGAGCTCCATCAATGACTTGGCAGTTAATAACTGACGGGTCTTCTTACCCCGTTGACGTTGCTGTCTTTGTTGCCACTCATGCTCTGCAGGACAGCACGGTCCAGACCGAGCTTCAAACTTGCTTTATCCAGCATCTCCCTCTCATAGGAATTCCTAGTGATGAGACGATAGACCTTGACGGCTTTAGACTGGCCGATACGATGACATCGTGCTTGGGCCTGAAATAACAAATAAAGAAGTGACCATAGAGCAAAACATTCAGCTGCTTACATCAATTAGACTAATATGGTTTCAAGCTTTCAACATAAAGTGGCTGTAAGCAACAGAAAAAAGGTAAAGATAGTTTGCTGTTTCTATAGTCTCGATAAAATAACTATATAACAGACAGGACAGTGCAGTTTTGTACCTGCAGGTCATTTTGAGGGTTCCAGTCAGAGTCAAATATAACACAGGTGTCAGCAGCAGTGAGATTAATACCCAGGCCACCAGCACGGGTACACAGCAGGAAGACAAAGCGGTCTGAGTCAGGTTTGCTGAAGCGATCGATGGCAGCCTGTCGCAGGTTTCCACGCACTCTGCCATCAATTCGTTCATAAAGGTATCTGTAAAAGCAGGTTATATCAAGTTAATCACTGATCGTTCTTGTTTCTATCGATTATCGTTTTTACAGTATAACATTATGGACACCATATCATCTTCATACCTCTTGTTGATGAGGTAGTCCTCCAGAATGTCTAAGCAGCGCACCATCTGGGAGAAGATGAGCACTTTGTGGCCGCCAGCCTTGAGGCGAGGCAGCAGCTTGTCCAGTAGCACCAGCTTGCCGGCCGACCGAATCAGGGCCTGCAAATGGAAGTCAGGGGCCATGGGGTCGTACACCTCCCGCAACTCCGCTACGATCTTCTCCTCCGCACCTGGACATGACAGACACAGAGGCACCAAATGACTACAGTACATTGTACAGTAACTACTGATGCCACCTAATGTGCTCTTTTTGCATTTCAAGTGAAAAGTTAACATTTAGAACTGGCAGAATTCGGGTCATTCAGTTTAAAAGCCTGAATGTAACAAACAAACAAAGACACACAAAAAGATTCTCCATGCGGACAACCAACTTTAAAACAGAAGCAAGGGATAAATATTGTTATGTTCTTATTCTGAAAAACACAAATGAATAGTCATTAAATACCGTTGATGAGGTAGGGGTGGTTGCAGCACTTGCGGAGCTCCATCATAGTGTTGAGCAGGTTGGGGACGTTGCTGTTGCTGTTTGCTCCTAAACTGAGGAAACTGAAGTTCCTCTCCAGGATGGCCCTATAATACTTCTTCTGGACATCTGTTAACTCAACCTGGTAGGAAACACAGACCAGTCATCTTAAAACACAGGACATCACTGTGACTCACAAAATTTTTTATCGTTTACAGTAAAACAAAACAAAAAAATTAAAAAGCTGTTCTTTGGGAGTAATTTGGTTTGTCTTGATGCATATCTTTTTCACATCCCATCTATTATGAGTGAAATAAAATTTGTATCAATTATATTTTTGGTTCAGCACATGTGGGTACTGAACAAATGCGTTGTTTTGACATCAAATTCCTTCAAATTTGTAGTATTACTGAGCTAATTTTATGACAAACACAAAGTGCCAATGGTTCAAAACTGGAAAAATATGCATGCTACGTTATCCATTTCAACAATTAATTGATAACTAATTGGTAACATGGTTGACTATCAGTTAAGAATATTGCCTAAAATTTGCATTCAAATTACAAATAAATCCCTATTCACAAGTTTAATGATTTAAACCTGATTTTTAGTCCTTTTCAGTAATACAGGAGACACACTGCATAAACTGACCTCAATAATGGTCTCTTGTTTGGGTGCCAAGTTCTTCTCGACATCCTCCTTCAGTCTTCGCAACATCATGGGTTTTAAGATAGCTTGCAGCTTCTGAACCTACGGGACCAGAAAACAAAACACTCGCTCAACAACAGTGGAACGTTACCAGTTTGACATTACATATAGATGTGGCATAAGTACAAAGCGACAATGAATGAAATTGGTACATGTGTCAGTGTCGCTATGAGGAAGGATTTCACACCTGTTCCTCTGTTTTGAGGTCTCCGAAGTCTCTAAGGAATTCAGTTTCAGAGGGGAACTGAGCAGGCTCCAGGAAATGCAGCAGACTAAAGAGTTCCTCCACAGTGTTCTGAAGAGGAGTGCCGGTCAACAACACTTTGTGTTCCTGGGAGAAACCACAGAATAGAGGCAAAAAGACAAGGATGGTTAGAAGAGGAGGGGGTTAAAGCGGGGCAGAATGAAAAACAGGTATATGAGTAATGAAGCAAAAAGTGAGCAGGAACGTTTAAAAGAAGGCAACAAAATCAGAAGAAACACAAGGGAGAACCGAGAAAAAAGAATAGAGAGTAAAAAAAGAACACAACAAATGAGGACAGCTGAAGTCAAATCTCATAATTCTTTTAAAAGTCATTTTGGGTACGGTAAATGCCAACGACAGCATCATTTTTAAATGTCACACAAATTGGGCGTGTGACTAAAGTACATCATTTCACCATGACTGTTGGACTGGCTATTATTCTCTGTACATTTCAGAAGCTTAAGCAGGCACAAAGCAACATCTGCTGTGGTCCACTTACCAAGTCCAGCATCTTTAAGCTGTCCAACAGCTTGCAGTTACGATTTTTGAGACGATGAGCCTCATCAATGATCACACAGCGCCAGGAGATCTCCCTCAGTTCTGGGCAGTCCGACAACACCATCTCGAAAGTTGTGATGAGGGCGTCAAACTTATAGGCACCTGGGATCAAATGCTCCTGTACACAGAATGATCATTTTCATTCGACATGTTTAACGGTAGTAAAGTTATCCAACAGCGATCATTAGCAACAACACCAACCTTTTCATCTTTACAGTACATCTCATACTGCTGGATCATCTGTCGGCTGGCCAGGCTGCCGTGGTAGACGATGGCATTCATGTGAGTCCATGTGGAGAACTCTCTTTCCCAGTTGGTGATGGTGGACAGAGGAGCAATGACCAGGAATGGACCCTGGACATTAGCAGCATACACCTCTGAGAGCAGCGCGATGGACTGGATGGTCTTCCCCAGACCCATCTCATCTGCCAGGATACAGTTCTGCCTGAAAAATAAGAAACCTAGAGTGTGAGTACTGAAACATCTGGCATTTAATTCCCACTTTGTAACCCTTTTGAACAAATTATTGCAAGTCTTACATGTCCCTATAGTGCGTCTTTAAATTTTAAAGCACAAAACACTGCAAATAATTTCACCATAACTGTTTAACTCCTATTCTAAAGGGGCTGTTTCAGTGTATGGAGCTTTAAATGCACCTAAGCTGCTGCTACACATGCCCTTTTCAGGAAGAAGACTCTCTCTGTGTCTGATTGACAGCCTGAGAAAAACATTTCACTGCACAGAAGTCGACATAGATGTCAACGATCATTTTACTTGAATATATATCACCAAAATTACAGTATAGTAATTTTTAACTCTGCGTATGGCAAGCTTGTGAGATGAGGTTATAAAAAGAGGACTGGCCACATCTTCATATCTTTATTGCATTCATTTTACACTTTCAAGCTTAACACAACCACATAACACAATAAAAACGGATTTTCACCACGACTTTTAAGAAATACATGCACTTTGTGTAACTTCAGTAAAACCAGTTCCATACTGCCATTACTTTAACCCCTTAAACTTCAGTGTACCGCCGGCGGTACACCTACTAATTTGCATAGGAATTTCAAGAATGTCCGAAGGCTGCAAACGCGCTTATACAAACACTATACGGAAAACACTATATGGAAAGCTTAGATTCTCATGAATCCGCCGGTATAAACCACTTTCAGATGTGATTACCACAGCGGGTGAGAAAAACACATTTGTCCGACAAAAACAAATACTCATCCATCCGTTCTCAATACACGGCTTCAAAGCACACAGCGCGACTCACATTTCCGGGTTCATTATTACACACAGAAAAAAAGATTCCACAAAAAACGGCCATAATCCAACCTTGGACATCCAGAAGACACAAGCCAGTAAACTGTTTTGTCCAAAACATGTCCTGAAGTCGGTATAAAATCCACGAATAGGTCGTTTTCAAGGAAATGCACCTTGCGATGCGCGTCCAATATTCCCTGTATTTTCATTGTTCACTGTCATTTTTTTTATTTAAAAATAGAATATTAGCGATTTTTTGTACTGAAAACGGCTGGAATTGACTGAAGCTTAAAGGGTTAATTACAGCTTGAGCACTTAACACAGTAAATGATGGTTATTTCAAAGTGCATTTTGTTGCTGATGATCGGCGAGTGTATTAAGCACAGGACTGTGTGGGATAAATACCTGTTGTACCAGTTGAAGAGCAGCCAGTTGACTCCTTCCAGCTGATACTCTCTGAGCGTGTTGCCGTTCTTATACTCTCTGGTCTCCTCTAACTTCTTCCATGAACTGGCTGGAGGCCGAGGCTGTGGAGAAACGCGAAGCAAAAAAAATTGACTGAAACAAAATATCAGAGACACATTTGTAATCGTTATGTGGTTCCTGATATCAGAAGCTATGCTATGTTTTATACATGTTTTCTAAGCGGAAAGGAAATCTGTGAAAAGTTTGCGTCAGTTGAAACTTGCATAAAGCCGAAACTTTCACAACATTTCCAGTTGAGTCATATTCAACTCAAACTGGTCAGCATCTTTTTAAATCCTCAGCTCACAATGAATGCAGACCTGTTACATATCCAGTGTTTACACACGTTTAAATACCCATACTGCCGCACTATTTAGCATGGCAGACAAAGTATCTACCAGTCCACACATCTAGGCTTTCTGACACACAATCCGTTGTGTACCCAAAGACGCATCACGGTGTCTTGTGCAAATATAAACAAGCTTGAGCCACCAAGACAAACGACAGCTGATCTGACAGATGACACCAGGATGACAGACACACTTGAGTCTGTATCTATAAGTCCTCTACCAAATGGAGGAAAGATGCCCTTTTTGCCACCAAGTAATGACCTGCACCTGTTCACCAGCGGTTTGGTTGCATTTCACTTCCTTAGAGAAAAGGTTCACATTAACTGTGATGGTGTAGAGTGCAGTGCAGCAGAACACAGGATGACAACACTAGATCTGAGCAAGATATGAAGTGTGTTGTGGGCAACCCTTACCCTTTACTTTTTGCTTATTCTGATAAAATGCAATCATTTAACACTGAAACAGAAGCAAGCACCGCTCATCATTAGGTCTATGGATTCTCTCTTTACTTATGCACATTTTTTGCCACTAGGAGCCCAGTGTAATAGATTTTCTTATGTAGGTTTTTCTTAATATGTAAATTGAAAATACAAATAACAACATGCAATTAGAAACAGACATGTTCCTGCTATTTTGCACTTGACTCACCGCTCTCTTCAGGCGAGGTTGTCGGTTTTGAATTTTGCTGAACTCTTCAACCTTGCCCTCATCCACGTCCTCCTTAAGTTCCCAAGTGGCATCTTCATATGGCAGAGAGCACCACTTCACCAAGTAGTAGATAACAGGCTGGAGGGGATGAGAGATGTAGTAGTATTTATTTAACTACTGTAAATATCCCACTAATAAATCCGGGCAGCTGTGTGTCCGTGTGTGTGTTCTTCATATCTCAACATCAGTACATTCTACACACTTCAAACTTGGCAGTTGTGTTGCTCAAGACCCAAGAGGTGCAGTGTGGAGCGTAAAGTCGTTTAAGGGTGACTCGGAGACGGAACAACATATTCGATTACAACAACTGTGTAAAAGCATGAATACCCCAGAGGACAAGCTGCAGCTTTGAAAAAAAAAATGCCCACAATCAAGTGTGTGGGAGGATTTTAAAGTGAGACACTCTGGAAATGGCAGTTCACAGCAGCACAACACAGAGACAAATTTAAATGCACGTTATGCCAGTGAGAGTGAATCTATGTTATCACCATTTTGAGTTTTGAATAAAGCGCTGAAGTAAAAATACAGACTTTCTGTGCTTAACTGTAATTGTTAATCAAGTAATAATGAAAATATTCACAATAATCGACAAATTTCATTAAATCAATCGACTAATCACAAAACAATTGCTAGATTGATCATATATTTTTTACAATTCGCTGAATGCAGCCTTAGATTATGTGCCGCTTCCTGTTGATAAATAGTTTTCTTTTCAGGTGTGTTTGTGTTCGAAAAGAAAATGAGGGATCTGAGGAAGGACCCCAGCACTCGGTTGTATGTCGACCAAATCAATGTTAATATGTAAATGAGAATCACTCCCCTAAACTCCCTCAACTCTGGTGTGGATTCTTTTTTTTTCTCCCAACAAACGTATTTAATAAAGGGATTTTTATATAAATTTTTTCAATTCTTTCAAAACTGTTAAAAAAAATCTTTTTCATGCCAGGCTTGGCAAACAAATGGCAAAACAGTGCACCTTTTCCCGAGCTGGTTATACTTAATGTCAGCCAATTTAAGTCGTAATGGTAAAATTTTGACAATCCAGTGCAGTCAGTGTTTAGTCTGAAGTATTCTGGATTACTGGCAACTCACTGATATTAAAAAAATACAAGATATCAAGCAGTCAGCCCAGTAGTACTGCACTACTACTTCATAAAAGAAAGAAAGGTCATATATTTCAAAAGAAAAATCAGTACAAAGGTTCATCTACAGCGGCACAAGAGGAGCAAGTCATCTCTTTGGACAAGATGTAAAAGCGACCTCTTGGCCAGGCTTCATCTCTCACCTCGCCGTTGTCCTTGTCCACGCTGTGGGACACGTCCAGGATCCGATCCACCTCCACGTAGTCCGGGTTAAAAGGCTCCTCATCCTGACGAGAACAACAGTATGAGAGACAGAAGGCATGAAGCTTCGGTTCAACAAGCCGAGCGACACTCGCACAAAATACCAGGTTTCGCCGTGTGCCTCCCACTCACCTCCTGGAAAATGTGCCTCATCTGAGCGTGCTTGGTCTTGAACCTCTTGATCTTTTGATGGATCCTCTTATCTTTCTCCAGCTGCTCCAAACTGGCCCACTCACAGTGTAAGTATGAACTGAGAACAAAAGAGTGCAGTTGTGCTCATTTTTTACTTGCTCGCTCATCCCCTCAAGCGACAAAAAAATGTCAAGTGCCAAGGTTAAAGCTGTTCATTGAGACGCTGAAACTTACTAGTTTTTGTATTTTACAAAGAATTCCTCAACATTAGTGTACTGGCCTGGAGACACCTTGGAGAGAAGAACAGATTTAAGATATGATTTGCAAATAAAAAAAAAAGAAAATAAATATTGTAATAGATCACAGTGTAAAAATATAAACACACCTCCTTCTTGGTTAATCTCATAGATAGCACTTTGTCTACAATGGCAGCATCTTCCTCACTTGGGTTTTCCTGTAAAATGTAATTAACACATGAAAGACTGTTAAACATCTTCAACCATACACAATTTTAAGAATCTCACTGAACACTGCAAATGCAAAAACACCCATCTCTCTATGATTTTCGTTATTTTCAGTCTCTCCATTAAA
This sequence comes from Acanthochromis polyacanthus, assembly GCF_021347895.1. Lineage (NCBI taxonomy): Eukaryota > Metazoa > Chordata > Actinopteri > Pomacentridae > Acanthochromis > Acanthochromis polyacanthus. The sequence goes on from NC_067121.1 coordinate 33,951,672, forward strand.
TAAATAATTAGCCGTTACAGGTTTTTCGACACTCACCACAAAGAACTGCATGCTCTGCAGTCCATCCCCATCCAGCTCCAGTTCCTGTTTAAGCTGCGCTGCTGTTCCACCGCTGATGGAGGCCACTGCTGCTGCGGTCGTAGTAACATCCACATCTTCCTGCTCGTCTTCATCATCTGTGATCTTAATGTCCAGGTCCTCTGTGTACTTCTTTCTCTTCACCACGCGATTGGAGCGCCTCTTCTGGCCAGAAGAGAGAGGTAAGTTAAATGTGACTGTTATTTTCTCTTAAATCACACAACAGACGCTGATGTAGGCTGTGGAGCAGGTACCATGTGTGGCTTATTCAGAATTTAGGTTTAATATGACCATTAAGCTTCTGTTGAGACATTCTGGCTCATTTAACCGGTTTATCAAGCATGATTTTTAATAACTGGGATGTCCTATCATATAAATTGCATTTTATTGTGTGTCAACCGGGGTTACTCATTTGCAGCTACCAAACTGGTTTCTTCAGGTCAAGAATTAAACCGCTGAACTAGTTCACACAGTGTCTATGAACACTACAGTCAGCTATTACAGCAAATATAAGTAGGCAAAAACAGTGAAGCTTCTCAGGTTTTAATAAAGACCGAAGTTTGATGACACTTAAAGAAAAAATGCCTCCATACAAATGACAGCTTGCTCCTCTGTCACTACATGAATGTATGTTATTTATGGGAGGATGTGTATCTTTGTACCGTAATCATGTCATCCTCCAGTGCTGCAGGTGAGGCCGGGCTCAACTCCCCATCAGAGTGGTCCGAGGATGCGTTTCTCTTTCTTTTCTTTGCTCCCACTAGAGTGATAGTGCTGCAGGAAGTTAGAGGGAGAGAGGAAAGACAAAAATGAAGTAGCGGCAGAGGGACAGTAATACATAATGCTTTGTACAAGGTCAAGGTTTTTCCTGCATAGAGGAATTTCTGGTGGCCCAGTGCCAAAGGAAAAGAACCAGCGCCAAATGGATATGGATTAAGAATAAGCACATTTTTTCATCTACTGAAGGAGAAGACGTTTTTGTTGATCAAGTGGTGAGAAATGACGGGAAAATACATTAGATGCATAGATTTCTGCTTAAAAAAGGCAACAGACTCATTGCCTTTGTTGTATGCAGACTGATAATAGTCATGTTGTGTGCAGTCACATTCCCAGAGGCTCATTCAGAGACAGTAAAAACCCTGAAGGCTACATTTACAAACATACGGATAGAAGCTATACTGAAATGAGTTCCTCCCTCATCTCCTCTTGCTATATACACTTACTTTGTCTTAATCTTGCTTTTGCTCTTGTTCCCTGCACCAGGTATTACGGTGCCGGCAGTCACTGTAGCGGTTCCTGGTGTCTTCACTTTGCCCTTCTTGTCAGCCCCTCCTGCAGTTTTGGGCACCGCTCCTCCACCTACAGGGCTTTTCTTTTTGCTTCCACCGCTGCTGCTTTTTTCTTTGCAGCAGACACCACAGTCAAAGTGCCCGCCATTTCTGGCGAGGTCTGTGTGCTCGGAAGCTCGTCCTGGTTCAGGACTCTGGGCAGGTTCTTCTCACCTCGCGCTTTGGCCCGAGCTATAGCCTCGGCCACTATGCGGTTTGCTTTCTCCTGCTTGCACAGAATCTCCACTCGTCGAACGGAGGCAGGTTCGCCGGGGGCCTTGGTGATGCGGATGGCCTGGGATGGAGTGGTGGTTGTAGTAGAGGGGCCCGCTGTCGAGGTGTTGATGACCTTCACCACAGAAACCGTGCCACCAGCAGAGGAGGTTGAGCTTGTCTGAGGGAAAAGTAAAAGAGGAAATATTTTACAGTTTCTTTCTTACTCGTACAAAAAGCCTTGCCATGTGTAGAAAACAAAACATTCATGCACATCTGAAGGTCTACCTGTGGCTGTAGAAGCATTTTGAGCGGTACTGCAACTCTCTGTCCTCCTTGGCCCTGGGAGATCTGCAACACCTGTGGGCTGCCAGTACCGCCAGCTCCTGAAACCAGCTGGTACTGTGAGTGTGAAAAAGACAGGTCAGGTCAAAGTCTCATTTGTAAACAATCAAAGCAATAGATTCCCAAACCTAGAAAGCCAAAAAATAACAGGAACAGTAAATCAGGTACATGAACTTGAAATTTAGAACAATATTAAAGAACAGGATATTGTATAAAATTTGCTTGCTTGGCATCACATTGACAGTCTGAGTCTGTCCCAATTTCCACTCCTAATTCAGGATGATTTTACATTCAGCAGCATTTGAACTGTGAAAGGCAGCAGAGGTACTGACTGTTTCTGTCTGTTAAGTGAATGACTAAAATAGCATCACACTTGCTAGGATATACAGCTGTACCTTAAATAATGTTGTGATATTTTAGAAACTTAATAACAATTTACAGTCCTGTGGAACTTTATGTTTACATTGGTTAACTATTCTAAGTAAACTTGACACTATTGCTAGATATTTAAGGGCCAGATTGCCAATTTTCAACCTGAAACAATTAAATCTTATGAATCGAGAACACCAGTAAATTTAATTCAATGCATATTGCTTCCTTTTATCTGCTAGTTACTTAGAAAGTGTGTGAGATTTGGGAGTTGCTAATAGATACTAGTCAGCAGATTCAATGTGAGAATGTTTATTATTTGAAATGATCTGTTGTGGTTACATAAAAGTAGCAATTGTTCTTTTCTAGTGCACTGCAACAGTACAAACAATAATAGTTTGCACATCTGAAACTACTCTGCTACACCAACACAAGTGTTAGGCATATTTGCTGTGATAACGGAGAATTTTGCTGGGTAGCAAAATGTCACATGGTGCCAGACTTCAGAATCTGAAATAACTCGAGTACGTAGGAATGGTAGAAACTGAAAGCAGACAGACGTAGATATTCACCATATTGGGAAGGAACTTTTTCTTGTACTAGTTTTGTATCAGAAATGTTTAAGACTTTCCTGACCGCTTTCACTCGTATCAGCAGAAAATAACTGGAAGTTTGCTTTAAAAAACAACAACCTTCGATCTCAAAATACACAGACTTCAGAGTAATTTAGTAACAATGATCTTCTAACACTTTTGTCTCACCTTAACTCCTCCTTGTTGGTTGGGCTGCTGCTGCACCTGCAGCTGAATTGTCAGGACTTTGGGCTGCCCTCCAGCCTGGCCTGCAGCCCGAGCCTGGGTCAGGGCTGCAAGCTGACTTCCCTGAAGCACCAGTTTGCCACCAGGGAGCTGACCCAGTACTAGCCTAGCTGGGGCCTGGGCCTGCTGCTGTTGGCCCCCTTGTGCCGTCTGAACCTGCTGGACCTGTGCGACCTGCTGCTGGGCTGTAACAGCTTGACTCACTGGTGTGGCAGAGCCAGTCTGGGAGGGCTGCTGGAGAACCAAGGTGATGCGCTTTGCCTCACCACCCTAGGATCAGATACACAGAATGAGACTTCATATGACAGTCAAGAAAAGACCGACCTAAATAAACAGCTTGTGAAAGTGTGCAATTACCCCGACAGCAAACCAACGACCCACTCCAAGCATCACCTGCTGTGGTGCAGCTGTTAGGCTGACACCTTGTGGTGAGCCTGTGGAGGCAGAGAAGGTAGTGCTTACCTGCGTCTGTGCCTGCATGGCTGGCTGAAGCTGCACCTGGCCCTGTGCCTGGACCTGGATCTGAGCAGCCTGGCCTTGTGGCTGGACTTGGATCTGAGCAGCCTGGCCTTGGGGCTGTACCTGGATTTGGGCAGCCTGGGCCTGGGGCTGGACTTGGACTTGAGTCTGGCCTTGAGTTATCTGTGCTTGGGCTGGAATCTGCACCTGAACTGTCTGGCCTTGCGTCTGCTGTACCTGCTGAGGCATGGAAGTGAGCAACACCTGTTTCACTGGCCCATTGGGCGACTGCAGCAGCCTCTGCACCCCTGTAGCACCCACCTTGATCTGAGCTTGTCCTGGACTCGTCTGATTCAAGACTGTTCCACCTTGCAGTATGGACATGCCAGGTTTGAGTGGAGTGCCAGACAACACACGGATGACCTTTCCGCTGGTCTGGCCTGTGGTTCCTGATACAGTCTGCAGCACCTGGGCTTGACCCTGGGGACCTTTGAGAATGACAATTTTGCCACCAGCCTGCTGCGTGATGGCAGCTAGTTGCTGCGGAGTGAGCTGGTGGGCTATCTGTGTGATCTGCTGTGTGGTGGCAGTGGTGGTAGCCGGGGAGCTAGAAACAGTCAGAGGTGAGCTCAGCAGGACAGTGCTACTAGTGGCCCCACTGGCATTGCTGGCAATGGGTATGGTGGTCTGGGCTTGTATTTGAGGTACAGTATCAGCAGAGGCAGGAGCAGGGGCTGGGGTCACGGCTGGAGCTGCAGCTACGGAAACCGTCTGAGCAGTTGCCACTTGCACCGGCTGCTGCGTCGGGACTTGAACAGGGGTAGGGTCCGGGATGGCAGGAGCTGCTACAGGAACACCAAGGCTTGTGTTGACTGTGAGTTCAGGGGTGGACTCGGGCTCAGTCGGTGGATCCACCTGTCCCAAAGCCAGCTTGAGAGCTTCCTCCACAGGGTCTGAGGAGCCCTGAGAGAAGGAGTCATCCGGCAGGGCATCCAGGTTAAACAACGGTGTGTCCTCAAAGAGGTCCATTATGGGGTCTGCCATCTTGCCCACTCCACACAGGGAGACGGGCACAACGTTAAAAAGACTCCGAGATGGAAACTAAATTGTCGTTGTCCAATTCTCTTGACTTCTAAGTAAACAGCTGGAAAGAGAAAAGAAACACCAACATCAATTAAGCACAGCAAATGCTTGCTCATAGAGAATTATTGGCTTTCATGTAAGTTTTCAGAGTCAGAACTTCAGATCTACATTAGTCAGACTGTTTTCAATAATTAAGATTACTGTAGAGTCTTAGCCTTAATATTTCTTATAGTCAGGTCAAGCTGTGTTTTATATATGTTTAGGTGTAGTTTTAATCCTGAATTCACACCGTAAATAAGCTCTATATTTAAATTTGTCAGGTTAATTTGTGATCACAATTTTATTTGTCCAGTAAAAAACACTTGAAATACTTAAATGTGCAATATAATACATTTAAAGAAGCATCACAACGGTTTTTATATAGCTCAAACTAGTTTCAGACACGTATACAACATACAAAATCGAATGAGTCCTATTCAATGTTAAGTTTCGGGATATTTAAGTATAAATAAAGTAAATAACAGAAAGAAGCTTGGCGAATGTGACCCGATGAGTGAAATGAAACCCTGTAACCTGTGGTTCTTGTCATTTTTCTTCCTTTTTCATTCTGTGATGCACATCAACATTATTCCTACAAGTTTGGCTTTTAATTCATAGGAAAATTGTGCCCGATTTGTTAAACAGACAGCTTTCATAAAAACAAACCTACATTTATCTCAGCAGCCCTGATAGAAACGATGAAGCTCACTTTTGGAATTAAGTGCATCTCAAAACAGCTACGAAGTTTGTAAAAGAACGTTTAAATGACATACAACGCCCTCAAAACTACAGACTGCTTCTGGAATATATTACTAATATTGTTTTTCAGCATATAAACCAACTCGTGGCCACACTTTCCAGAAACGCTCTCAAAGTGATATCTTAGGTTTTCAAAAACATTAATAACCAATATTAGCCGGCTTAAATAGTATTATAACAAGATAAAGTAGCCAGAGAAGATTTAGTGAATGAAAATAGTGGGCAAGGAAGTCAGACGAGGAGGGTACTGATGCTGGAGAGGCAGGATGCTTTCCTTTCTGGTCGTATTGCAGTCTTTCTTACAAAACCGTCGGCTAGCATTAGCTCGTACCGCGACCAAAGTGTGCCTCTTACAAAAGCCTGTGTGGCACCGAAACTACATTCGGTCTCGTAAACACGATGTATTGCGGGTTTGCAGGCGTTAGTTCGCTTCTCTGTCATTTACTATGATCCATTCAGCCCACCGGACTCCTTCAATCTCATCAACAAACCGGACCAAACCAAAGCAACGTGCCACAATAACCACTGCCCGTCAACGTTCAGACACACGTTAGGCCGCAATACTGTTTCGCTTGGTCTGCGTCTATTTTTCGGCAAAAATACCTGAAAATAACCACCACATCCACTGCCCCAACTCTCACAGTAATAATTTCGGGGTGCTAAATTTACCTTTGCATCGACACACATGGCTTTCTCCGTCTCACAACACTGTACGATTACAGGAAACGGCCAGGGAAGAGCAGGAACTAACATTCTTGCCAGAGAAAGCGTAGAAAGCGGGCCCCTCGGAAGTTATCGAGCGATGATTGGTCTGTTTTCTCTCGAGCCGGCAGCATATGGCGCTCTCATTGGCTCGAGTGGCTATCCGTCATGGGACCAGCCGCTTCAGGGCGGGATGAGCGCTGTTGTTAGGTTGAGAAAACAATAAATGCGGCCTAGCTGGGATCATTTGACTCAGTGATCTTCAACATTGATGTTTTACTGGCGTAGAAGCTCGCATTAGAAAACGCTGGACTCCTAGAGCTGACTGGAGAAAAATACGCGGTGTTTTAATGATCCCAACGGGTTAACGCACCGCACAGATAATCCGGCCTGTTTGTAAATGACACACCAGCAGTTTTTTCATCGTTTTATTACATTGGTCACAGTTGAGCAGTCAGCTCACATCAATAAATGAATGGAGACCTGTTGGGATGTTACTCTGTTACTTTGTAAAAATGTAAATCCAGACCACAGGAGCACATTATGGCATTTTTTGCTGATTATTAGTGGGGTGCATCTGAGATGTTGGTCACCGGTGTCTTATAAGAGCCAATGAGATGGTCTGTGAGCTTTATGAGTGTTCAGCTCTGCATGACTGAAGGTTGGCGTCCTCTAGTGCCCACAGACAGACATAATTATTACAGTTTCATGTTTTCCACTTTTACTTGAAGCATGTCCTGATTACACTTTCTGCCATATATAAGAATTCCACTACCTTTTCAGTCATTTCGCTCCTAATGACCTCTCATCATTGTTTTCTGTTTAATTCATGCTTTTAAAAATGTATCAGGGTTCTTCGGTCAAAAGCACCCAGTTCCAACTATTTAGTTTATTAAATTGAGCCATTTATTGAGTTAATCAGGCACTTTAAAATCAGACATTTTAAAAATAGGCTCTTTAACTATATGCACTTTATGACAGGCTGTACCTAGAAAGCATTTTTCTAAAATAGTAGCAATTTATTTAGGGTAGGTTTAACCCAGTCAGTACTAATTGTCTTTGTTTTTGCGACCGTCAGAAGGGGAATTTTTGGCATCCTGTATTTTATATCCTAGTTTGCCTATGTGACTTTTTTGAGGTGCATCTACCTACAGTCTTCGAGAATAAGTTTTCCTGGAGAACTTTTCATTCATCGGTAGAGATGGATCTTCTTGTTTTTGAGGCCTCTGTAGGCCTCCATGTATCATGACTTTTTATGAAGACTGTAGATATAGTGCACCAGGTAGACGATGTTTGTGTTTGTGTTTTTATTGTTTATTCTTGTGGTTGTTTGGGATTGCTGCTTTCCCTTTTGCAAACAAATTTACCCACGGGTACGAATAAAGAAACCTTGAACCTTGAACCTTGTTTTTTATGTCTGTAGCGCTGTATTTTTTATTTATTTATTTTTTTCTTTTATGTGTGTTACATAATGAGTGTCACATTCTATCATGTGAGGTCACGGGGTCACAATCCTAAATATCTCAAGTAAGATTACGTTAAAAGTAAGAAATACAATACATAATCTCATGATAAAAAAAGTTACATGACTATCACATGTAATGTTTATGTTCTATTATACAATATAACACTTAAATGAGTGTTTCATGCATGTGATTTATACGCAGTCAGAGCATGATCAGGACATGGTGCAAGTAGGGAAAAGCCCAAATGTAATCAGCTGTTAAACTGCAGAGGAAGGGGAGTAAAAAGGAGAAGCATGCAAGAAGATGTGTTTGGCTGTAATAAATCTGGAATATATGTCAGTAGTTTAGTTGTGGAAGACATCAGTGTTGTTTTTTCAGGCAACACTAGCAAGCAGGTCAAGACTAATCTAATTTAGTGCTACTGTAATTTCAAAACACAATACATAATTCATATATTGTTCTTGAAATTATTGAAGATTAAATGACAGCAGAACTAAATACGGTAAATTAGCATGTAGCTGCTAATGCAGGTTGTAACTGAGATAAAAACTGCAGTTTGGATTAAAGCAAACTTTACAATTTGGCTTTTTACAACATGAAATTAAACTTTACTTCCCTCTTTTTTCAGTCGACATTATTTACGTAATTAATAAGGTTTTGTGAACAGATTAGTTTAACCTTTTGCTCTGGCATTTATTTGCGTCTTTGTTTGTAATAATTGTTTTTTTGGGGGGGGCTCCAAGTTGGTTGTTAAGGCATAAAGTAAGCTGAAATAATAAAGTTTCAAAATTAAGTTTAGATTTTATAAACTGAGATCAGGTAAAAATGTCACATGAAAGCCAAATCATGTCAGATCAGTATGGTAAAAATCAAAAAATAAATTTCCAATGAACAACCAGTTGCTTCAGAGAGAATGTCCCACTTTTGCATCCTCAGAATCCAGAAGAAGTTTCCCCCCTTTTGCTTTTCTAATTTATGAAGCGCTGATTTTAAACCCTAATATTTTCCATTTGTCTTCCTTATTGGGTTCAATAAAATCAAAGCTGCATAAGGACAAGAGCAATAAAGATGTAAACGGTAAGGAAAGGGCACATTTTTCTTCATATGAATTAAGGTAATTATGGTTAGAAAAGAGCATACACTATGTCTGCACAGTCTCCCATCTGTTACCATTAAAGCTGCAGTCGGTGCATTAATATGACAGCATGGATTAATGCCCTGGTTTTCTTTTTTCAGGAGTTCTTACTGGTTCATCATAAAATCACAAAAGCACGGTCGTGGAGTGAATATGAGAAAGAAGAGAGAGAGAAAGAAAGAGATGGTGGCCGTGAAAGCAGGGAAGCGTAAGTGACAACATGTGACAGCGCACCACTCTTTATCCATAGCAGCCCTGCAGAGATGAGCCTGCCTGCTCGCCAAAGCCTCCATCTGTCTGCGACCCTGCGAGGAGTATCCGCTATACGCCACACTTATACTCTGTCCCATGCTGCTCTGCTTGCTCCACGCCAACGCCAACTCTGCTGGTGGGAGCTATATTTACAAACAGCTGCCGTGGCACTGCGTAGGGTTCCACGGAAGGGAGGAGAAATATTGCTTTGGATAAGCAGATTAAAACTTGTCACACAAACAATGATTAAGATAATGTTGTCACAGTATCAGAGTTTTCACTATAAGATTGCCGTGGTCAAAATAATTCATGATTATAAATTTTTTTTGCAAAATCTATGTAAAATAATAAAATATAATCATTTCTGTCAGCCAAATATCAAATTTATTTTGTTTATTGTGTGTTTTGTCTCTTTTTTCATAAATTAATTACCCCAAAATACAAGTGTAGTAAGTTGGAGAGAGAATGTGGAAGCAAAAACAGGTTATATGTTGTTTCTGTGTTAAAGTGTCAATCAGAGTGTTACTGGCACTGGATAATTTATGATACTATTATTATTATTACACAATATATTATTATCTAATTTTTAAATATTCCTGTCAGCATATTGCCACACCTTGTTCCTTCAAAGTGATAAAATGAGACAAATTTAGATGGCTTTATTTTAATTCTTTGTTCTCAATAGAAATTTCTCTGTAAATAAACATTTGTTGGAGGATACTAACAGGCATATAGAGGAGCATCAGTCATACAGCACACTACGGTTCGTTTGAAGCTAGACAAGATGCCATGTGGAGCACAGCAGTGTTTTAAGCATGTTGTATGAGAGAGGAAAAAAAGGCTTTCACATATTCTTAGCACAAAAGCCCACATTGCACATGGCTATTTTAGAATTTGGTCACAATTAAAATATCTCTTATACAAACCCAACATGTATTGATACACAGAAACAGAGCAAATAAATTCCACAGACAATTCATGTTTACTTATTGTGTTTGCCTCTTTTTTATACGTTTCTTTTGGTCTCAGGTGAGAATTTTTGTACAATCTTTATCTTATTTTTGCATAAAGTCTCCCTCTCGTGCTGTGTAGAGCTACAGATTGAAGACTTTCCACCACCTCCTTATGTTTCTCTCACTGACTCTCACTCTTGTTCTGTCAAATTCTTCACCTATCAACTTCGCGTCACCTGCCGCCTTCCTCACAAGGGGAAAACCAGAAACCCAGAGAAGGTGGAGTACTTCCAGCCTCCCATCAGATTGCCTCTCTCCAGTCTGAGGTAGGCCTTGTCCCCCTTCTCCATGATCACCAGGCCGGCGTTGGTGGCAGCTTCTCTGGTCACGTCCTGGTCCCCAGCGAAAGCCGAAATCATCGGCCAGCCGTTCACCATCAGACTGACCTGAGAGACAACAACAGGATCAGATAGAGCATGTTAAGCCACTAGAATGACAGCAGAAATGGTGGAGGAAGCATACCTGGATAGTTTGCCTGTTGTAGGCCTTCACGACATGGAAGTTGAAGCTGTACACCCCTCTCCTGGGTGCCAGGAAGACGCTGCTCTCTTGGTCAAAATGAGTCCCAACGTTAACCAGAATCTGATTAGAAGGTGAAAGGGAAAAGAAAGGAGACAGGACAAATGATGTGTGATATGTACATGAAACTGTAATGAATATACAAGTTGTAAAGGCGTTTTTAAAGACACCTGAAGGGTCACGTAGGTGAATTTTTTTGCCCATTCAGTTATTTCCAAACTACCAAGTCATACTTTTCCATTCCCAAAAAAGCCAAAAACATCCACAAGAAGCAGCCTGTGTTTAATCCAATACCTCATTATCATTTTCCTCACTGTCAGCTCTCTAATCATGTGTGCATGTTTTGGTTTGAAGGCTTCTGTCTGAGAAATACTTGGAATATAACTGACGGAAGCAGAAAAGAAGTGATCAATATATTTTCATTGCACTGTAAAAAAGATACTTTTCATGATCAAAATCTGACTTCGAACCTTTAGAAGCATTTCACAATTTTGTAAACTGACAGTAATTTGTCATGGGCTTTTTAAAAAAAAAACCCTCAAAGCCATCATTTGAAGATGGACATCTGCAGCTACATACTCACGTTATCAAAGTAGATGATCATGGTGCGGTTGCTCATGTCTGTGGGCTCGTGGTTGGTCTGGCGGCTGGCAGAGAAGGCCACTCGGCCAGAGCCGGAGCGAACAGACATGCCCAGGGCATTGCCGGCGGGCTCAGACGAAGGTGTGGAGTCACATACCACCAAACACTTCCCCTCCAGGATGATGGGCTCTGTGTCATTCTGGCCCCTGGACCCCAGAGGTCCCCACAACAGGAGCACAGCCAGCAGGAGCAGGAGGTCAAAGTGGACCGACGGGAGGCGCATGGCTGAACCTGCGATGTCTGGGTAAATATCTCTGATTGACTATGCTATGGAGAAGTGTCACTTTGGACAACAGTTCAGAGCTTCTTGAGGCTGCAGCTGTAAATGTCAACCTCTGACTGGAACCATCAGTAATGCAACAGAACTGGTCATAGCTGTCAATCACAGCCTTTCTAGTTTTCTTCTTTGACCCCAAATCTCTTCAGCGCCCTACGTGCCGAGTCAAGAGGGCCCAGAATGACAATCACCAGAAAAACAAAAAAATCCCTTGATATTTCCAAGTTGATTCCTTCAGCAAAAACTAAGGAGGAGGCTGAGCTGTAACTGGGGAGGAGAGAGAGTTAAGAGGATGAGCGATGAGGCACAGCAAAGAGAAGGGAGTTCAGACTAGAAGTGATGCAGGAAAGGACGCAAAAAAGTGCGAGGAGGAGAAGATTAAAAAAAACAGATGAGGTAAGATTCTGGAGAGGTGACAGGGGAAGGATGTAGGACCCAGAAGGGAGTGAGAAAGAGAGAGGGAGTGGGGGAACAACTCCACTGAGTGACCATCTGTCTTTTACACAAACCCACCTCCCTCCCAGCGCTGCTCAACACGCATTCCCTCACACAACGCACACATGCTCCCTTTCACACTTGTGCTTTTGTTTCACACTTACACATACATACAGAGTAGCGCTGCACAGAATGGCACTTATTTTTTTTTTGCATCTTTTTAAATTTTCTCTGCAGGTTTGACCACCTTTCTGTTGTTTTATCCCTTGTTTTTTCTTTCAGCTGATGCAAATTAGACTTACCGTATATTGAAGCACAATCCATTTATCTTTGACCAAAATCAGCAACAGCACCTCTTTCTTAGCTTTAACAAAACTTATTTAATCACACAGACATTTACAACAGTTTATTGACAGGACAAGCATTCACATTATGGCAACATGATCTATTATTCATCATAAAACAGGTGCTCTGACATGATCTGACTGTGCGACATGCAGGAAAACCACAATGTGAGTGAATAAAAAGCAGATTATCACCTGTTTCCGTCTGAACAGTCTTGTATTCCATATCAAGTGGAAAAACTGGTTCCTCCCAGAAGAAGTAATCCCGCTTTTTCTCTTCTATCACATTATTTCAGAGCTCGACAGTCGTGCTGATCGCAACAGAGTCGAAGTACGCTCTGATCTCTCCCAGTGTGTCTTTTCTTCCTCTCTTTCTCAGCTACCCCCCCCCCCCCCTCCCTTTTCCGTCTGCTTCTTTCTCACCCTCTATGTTACATCCGCCCACTCACCTTTACAGTAAAATGAGGAAAAGAGCCGGGTATCTGAGCAGCTTTAAGGTACGCTTGTAGAGTGAGTTGTTCCCCCTTTTTCTGTCATTTCCACTTTAAAGAGCAATTCGAGTTAAAGGATCAAATGCTCCTTCTTGCTGCTTGTTCACCTCCATGTGAGAATATCCACCCCTTCAGTCTTTTTTTTTTATAGCCAGGTAGCTCCTGTTATAAGTCATTGCAGCTGAGGTGATGAGCAGTGGTGATCTGTAATGATATTGTGCTAATTTGACTTGTAACACTTGCTTCTTATTTGTCTTTTAACACTTACTGCCCACTGACTTGCAACAGTTCTGTTTTTTTATCTGTATGTTACTGTTATCCACTAAAATGCCAGGTCACATTCCTCATATGTGAAAACCTACTTGGCAACAAAATCTTTCTAATTCTGATTTGAGCATATCAACACAAATGTGACCCCGATTAAGGGACATTTAATGTCAGTTAAAGCTGCAGTGTACAACATGTGCAATATCACCTAAATGTGAAATGATTCCAAACCGTGTCAACGTACAGAGATGACATTACTTGGCCCACTCAGACTTTTCAGTTTTTTCTTTTTTCTAAACAATTATGTGATTTTGGAGAGGACAAAGCAGACAGAGGATGAAAATGATAGATGGACTGGCATCATGGCTACACATGAAGAGAGAAGCAGTCACAATTCGGAAAGAAAAAGATCGGATTAGATGGAAAGAAATGATCGCCTACGCTGAATGACATGGCACTGGATTGATTGATTGATTGTCGTGGTTTTGGCAGCGTGCTCAGTGTCGTTATGTCAGAAAATTTCTCTTCTGCCAATATTCTGCAGACTGGAGGTTCTCTTGTCCGTCGTTGGTATATTCAAAGGCATTCATGGTGCCATCTATAAATCTTCTCTCCCTGGATCTTTAGCTTGTAGCCCCATATCATCACAATCCCATCTATGTGCTTCACTGTTGGGGCTGTGGTAGTTCAGGCCAGGTTCATGCCAAACATCTGACCCCATCTGAGCCAAATAAATTTATCGTGAACACCATTTGACTAAAGAAATCTGCTCCCAGCATCCATCAGGGTTCTCTAGAAAAAGTTAAGGGTGCATTTTTTGTTTCGAGCAGCAAGCATGGGATTTTGTTTTTGCTGCTGTTCTGCAATGTTCTTCTCAATGTCTCAACTGTCACAGAAATTCTGATTTTCACTGATAAACCACGCACCAAGTTTGGAGCATCATTTTAGAAGGTTGTCCTCGTGGCTCTGATTAGCACCATGGCCCACTTTCACTCCCTGATAACAGCTGTAAAATGTGTTTTGGCTGATTGTTTTCACTGTTCATCAATTTATCTGTATCGTTTCCCATGTGAAGTCTCATAATCAGTCTTTTCCATGTGAAGCCATGATGTAGACATGCAGATGTACGTCATCGAGGTCTAAAACTGAGAAAGTTCTGGTGTTTAAATGTCATTTTGCAAACATGTTCATGCACTTAGACTGTTTAAAAGAAGAAACACTCCACTGTTCTTCTAGGAAATAATCCAGTTTTTGAGAGGTATTAAAATTTTGACATTTTCATGATATTGCACAGGGTGTCCTCACTTTTGTTGTACACTGTTGGTATTCATAAAATGTAACTGAGGTAGACTGTCAGAGATGCTTAAGAAAGGATTGGATGAGCTGCTGCCCAGGTTTGTCTCAATATTTCTAGTATATAATATTTACTACAGTCTTCTGAATGACTGTATCACCAGTCACCTGCAGATCTAATCACTATGGAATGAAAACACAAAACAAACTGACACCGCTTAACTTTGTAAAGAGCCTCTTCATCTGCTGCTTCATGTTCATGCATCAAATGTTCCAAATAATTTCCCCCTGATCACAGTTTTGTTTCTTTGTTGACGAAGAAGTTGAGCTCCACCCAGGAAGGAAACAGTAGAGAAGCTCATGGCAAAGGTTCCAACACATGTTTGTGTGGTTACTGAGGTTGGAAAGGACCAAACACCATCTCATCTTGGAATGGATTTGTTTAACTCAGGTCAGCACAGTTATCATCTTGGTCGTCCTTTCCATCACCTCAGACTTTGATAATAGAGACGCGACTGTTGAGCTCAGCTTTGTAGAGTCCGAAGCCCAAGCAGAGCGGCTGAGTGAAGGTCGTGGAGAAGGTGTGGAGGTGGATCAGGTTGTTAGAAGGTCCAACCTCAGAGAAGGTGATGGTTCCGGCACTGTAGTCCAACGCCACGGCGAGTCGGTTGCCGGTCATTTGGTACATGAGGCGGGTTTTCCTGCGGTTGTGCCAGGCTGCCAGCTTTTTGTCGTGTTGCTGAGTCAAGCTCCATGACACCTGGAAGTTAAACGAAGGAGCTTCAATCAAGGAACATGTTCAGGTGAAATAGAGAACTGAAAAAACTAGTGATTAGACAATGGACAGAAAATTAATTTGCAGCAATTTTGCCACCTCAGCTGAAATCTTAAGTGCTTGATAAAGACATGTACTGGTGTCCTTCACCACTGTGTACTTTAAAAGCTCATAAAAGTACAAATTCGCCAGTGCTGTGACATTTTTAAGACACCAGGATAAATATGTCATCTAATAGAACTTGATTGAAAATATTGAGGTGCTTTAGTGCACAAGGACACAGGAGGTTCTGTTCTGAGCCTAAATTTAGTGTCTCCTCTGATTTAATGAGTAAAAATCTGAAGGAAAAATCAGTTAAAACAGCCTTTTTATTTTCACCAAAGCCAATTTCGAGCAAACTCAGAGTGATGCCAGGAACAGGGTTGAGAGAAACATGGTCGAAACATGAGCGTGCTACTAATATCACCGGTATTACACAGAGGCTTCCACTCGTTTCATTAATGTACAGAAACAACACATTCAAGCTAATAATGTTAAGGAAACCAGACAGCTTTGCAGCACATCTGCCTACCTTGTTGTTACCAAAGGCGTTGGCCTCTTTCCCCTTCCGTCCAATACTTCGATAGCAGATGCCGACGTCCCAGAATCCCTCAGTCTCCAGCTCCCAGTAGTGAGTCCCAGAGGAGAAGGTCTGGACGGTGAGGACCTGAGGCCAGTGGTCGAAGCGTTCAGGATGAGCAGCGCAGGGCAGTCGGCTTTTAACTCGTGCAACCGAACGCAGGTCATCAGAGATGCTGAGTAGTGGATGAGCTGTGTTTGTGTCCAGAGTCAAAGGACTGCTTACTGTGGGCAGACAGGGAGGTAAAATTATATGGTGATACTTGAAGATTCTGGTTACAATACCTACAGTACATGGCCACTCTTCTAAAAAAAAAAAAAGAAAAAGAAGCACCAATTAAGCTTTTATTATTTTTTACAAACTAAGAAATGCGTCCGGTTGACAACCACACATCACATAAACCAATTCATAAGGCCTTATTGTCTTATTATAGAGCACATTAAATTGTGATGCGGTGTCAATCTTCTCATTTAATTTTTTACAAGAAAGCAAACATTCCCTCAAAACATCAAACGAATCCTTTAAAATACTGAGGAGGTGGGCAGGTATCACCTATAGCGAATATGTGCCACTCACAGAGCTCCCTCTTCAGTTCACTGAGGCAGCGCAGGGTGGCGTTGATGAACTCTCGATAGTTGTTCTCGATGTCCTCCAGGATGTGTTTTCTGTCCAGACTGATGGGATCAGGGGTGAAAACTGGACCATTCAAGTTCGCCAATAACCTGCATTACAAAAGAACAAAGCATCAGGAATAAAAATACAAACATTAGCAGTTTGTCTCTTACTGTCTGTCACATAAAAACACTTCACAACATGCCAACGTACACACACACACACATCAACACAGTTCAGTACATGAGCAAACACAGAATCACTGATTTGTTCTGGACTTACTTTGTGTCCTCTGATTGAAAGGCCTGAGGAAAGAAAAATCAAGGACAGCTGAGAAAAATGTGTCACACGATTTATTCACCGAAAGGATTCAGTGTGAATCTGCTCAGGTGCTCTGTAAAAAGAAACATTTTCAAAAAAGATTTAAACTTTTGAACTGTTTACTGTTAGTTCACTGATTTTAATTTGGTGTGTCTGTTAAGTTTCACACAATATCAAGTAAAATCACAAAGAAAAGCTTAATTTGCATGTTGACCAGGCCAAAACTGTATCTAATGTCTGCTCCACAAATCAGCATTTTTATGAACAGTAATTCATTCTTTATCATTTAATGTTTGACTGTAAAATCAAATTATTTTCAGTGTATCTAAAACAGCAAAATCCGTGCATTTTTATTAGATATTTTGCATCTTTTGAAAGTAAAATTCTGAATATCAGTGATTGAGAAAATGGTATTTTTTTAAACTGTTCTACACATTTTCTCTGTTTTGAAGCATTTCACATATTATTAAGTGAAATTACAGAAATTAGGTGTTAATTCACATGCTGACTGTTTAGAATAAACCTGTACCCAATGTCCACATTAAAAATCTGCCATTATTTTACAGATATTTATTTTTTGTTCACCGTTTTGAACGCTACATTTTTACCATGTTTTGTGGCATCCTTGTTGCCAGATCTTCTTCAGTTTTTACAGATTTTGTTTTTACAGTGTGGATGAAAAAGGCACAAAACCCACAAGGTTACTCCATCTGTGACTGATTTTTCTTTTAGATAAAAGGTTTGACAACTTCATTAATAACACTCATGGCTTTGCTGCATAAAGCAGCTTCCTGAACCCCTTTAAAGCACTAAAAAAACCGATGATGGGGGTTCTTTAAGGAAACACTGACAACATTTATCTGAATAAAGCCATTGAATGCATATAAAACACAATACATTCCTTAAACACATTCCTGAAAATACATTGTGCACGACTACAGAATGAGCATATAATGCAACCATTTGTCAGCTTATTCATTTTACACATTCTCACCAGTGAGACACCATTAAAAACCTTGTTTTTGCAGGTTTTATCTGCTTGTCATCATGCAGCTGCCAGCAGATCCTATGATCCACATCATACATTACTGAAAATAGCACTGACGTCACCTCATCACAAAAAGACAAATCCATGTTTGAAGAATGGCAAGATTAAGATTGTAAAATGCGAGAAAATCATATGGATCACAGCTACATTTCCTTTTCTGTAAGCTGATTAACGCGGCTTGCGACAGTTTAAATATTCCTTATTGCCTCCAGCAACGTGATAAACTGATTCAGCTGTCTCACTTTCTTCTAAATGAGGCGACACAAGAAAGATGACAGAAAAAACAAAAAGCAAGGCTTTTGTCTGTTTAGCGTGTATAGTGTTAACCATCAAATTCTGCAAGTTAGCATGCTAACATATGCTAATTACGAGATATTAATGGTATTTAATCACAAACCAAAGAACTGGACTAATTATTTTTTGGGAGGATTTTATGAGTTTATTAGGAACGAGAGACACTGCCGTGGAGATGGACTTTTTTAAAGATCATTTATTGGAGCTTTACTTTATCGTAACAGTAAAGAGAGAGCAAGAAGATCACGAACTACATGGACTTGTAGTTCAGAGTGTTTCCACCCAAACACTCGGCTACTAGGAACCACACAAGTTGACATCTGAGCCTCTAAGCTGCGTTGATGCTCCGAGGATTACATGAATTTTGACCCAATGTTGGAGCTAAATAAAACATTAAGGGATCACCAATATGGTTCCATTTAATCCAAGTCACCCTGAGGAAATCATGAATGTCTGAACCATATTTTACACCATTCATCTAATATTAATCAACACATTTCACCCTAAGCCATAAATTTTGACTCATTGTTGGTAATAGAAGAAAAATCAGAGGATCATTATGTGAATTATCCTCTGAGAAGCATGAATATCTGTGCTAAAGTTGCAAAAGATGTTGAGATATTTCTCAGGATTGTTAAAACCATGGACAACATGAATATCTGGGGAAAAGTGGAAATTTAACAAAACAGAAAATATGTAGCTTAAAAGTACCAAATGTTTGGATGATTTTTTTTTTCCAATCTTGAACATGCATATTTTTCTTTCAAATAACAGTAAATATGTAAAATAATCTGTTTCCTCCCCCCCCATTTAAATTATTTGCCATTTGTCAACATGTTATTATGTGTGGTTTAATAATACTGGGAACATCTGTAACCTAACACTTTGTAAAAAAAAAAAAAAGTATGATTTTCCAGTTCTTAATATGCATAATTTTAATTATGGCAAATAGCTGTAAAAAACAAACAAACAAACAAAAAAGCGGTGTCATTTTCCAAACACATTAAGGAATGATGACTTTCCATTTCATACGACACAGATTTTTAATGTTGACAGATTTTACAGTTTTGGCCTCTTTGTTTCTTTTTTAACATGAACATGTAAATGCTTCTATTTTTCTGTGATTTTACAAGATGCTATTTATATTTTAAATTAAAAATGGCAAAATCAGTAACATTCCAATAAATAGATTTAAAAAAATTACCGGTATAAACAGTTTCAGTCCTGACTGCAGCAACATTTTAGCTGAAATAGCTTCACTAAAAGAGCTGAAGTGATGCACATATTCTGTTTAACATATCTGGAGTTATGTTAATTTTCACATCTGAAAATGTTGTGCCATCATTATCAACAGCTGCAGCCTCACATCTATAATAATCTGTTTATCCATTTCTAGTGTCTGTTCAGCTCCATGTCTCACCCAGATGAGCAGGAAGGGGTCCGTCTCCACCAGCAGTGAGGACAGGTAGTGCTGGATGCTCAGCGTCTGGCTCATGTCGTCCTTCACTTTGCAGCAGTCTCCGTGGACTCGCTCTATGACCTGCTGCCTCTCCTTCTTGGTGACTTCCCTCAGAGCCGCCACCAGCCTCCTCACATGGACCTGCAGGTCTGAACCCAGCCGCTCCACCTGAGCGTCGTCCTGCTTCAGAGAGTCCTGGAAGCAGCAATGACAGGATTATTATGGAAATACAATCAAACTAAATCATCTATTTGAACTAAATCTCTAGTGGAATGATGCAAATTTGAGAATTGTACATGAGAAGGATTTAAGTTTTGGATCTTTTGTGACCCAGTGACGTGTAGGTGGATAGGTTCTACTGAGAGACATAAACTGGAAATAATGTCCCTCTCAAAACAAGAAAGAGAAACTTATTTCAAGGAACTTTTCACCTTGAAATAAATAAAAAAAATCTGCCAGTAGAACAAATGAAAAATGGCTTGGTAATATTTCTTGAAGTAAGATATATTTAGAATCTTGAGATCTTACAAATTAGCAGGGAAAACTTATTTTAAGCTATATTTTACCAGAATTGTCTTAAAATAAGCCAAATATGCTAAAAAAAAGAAGCAAATTTTCACTCAAAAATAGATTTTCGCTTTCATATAACCTCCTAATTTGAGATGTATTAGCCCTCCTGTTGTCCTCGTTTACAGGCATCAAAAAATATTGTTTCCTTGTCTGAAAAAAAATCTGCAAAAAAAAAAAATCCCCAAATTTCTGAAAATTTGCAAAAACTTCAGGAAGAAAATTCCAATAATTCTTAAAAAATTTCTCTTAAAAGTTTTATTTTAAAGAAACCCCCCAAATTTGGCAAGAAAATTCTTGTAAATATTTTCAAAAAATGAGTAAAAACCTTCCAAAAAAACCCTAAAAATATCTAAAGTGATTACATATATATCAGTAAAACTTCTATTATATTTTTTAAGAACATTCACAAAAAAAAAATCAACCACAATTCGCTGGATTTTGTTTGATTTTTATGTGAATGTTCTTAAGAAACATTTTTAACATTTCTTTTTTCTATCAAAAAAAATGTTCAAAGATTTCCCAAAAATGTTGAAAATGTGGACATCAGAAGTTTCACTGTGAAAATATTTTTTTCTCCACATTTTCAAATTTTAAACCGGGTTAATTTGACCTGCAGGATGACTTGAAGGTTAAACTTATTTTGAGGGATTTTTTTGTAAAAAATTCAACTCAAAACAATATATTTTCAAGATTGTTTGACTTAACAAGATATTTAAGATGCACTTAAGATGCATCTTAAAACAAGTCCCTCCATCTTGCTGAAATGGCCCCAAGATAAGTGAATTTATCTTAAATCAAGTGGGATGAGACATTTTGACTAAAAATAAGACAAATAGACTCGGTAAGACTTTGGGTTTTTGCATGATGGGTTGATGGGATGATGGGTTTCACTCACAGTCATGGTGGAATCAACGTTCTCGTAGTCTTTGAGGATTTGCTCTCCGTCTTTCAGCTTCTCCTCCGCTTTGATGAGCAGCGTCTGAAGAATAACCTGTGAAATCACACATTCAGTACTCCAGCAGCCGCATCCTGTCACATGAAAGCACACTTTTCTACACATCCATGCAGCTGACCTTCAGATCCTCCTCCACGTGTCTCAGAGCCTTCACTTTGTGCTGAGCGTGGCTTCCCTCCAGCAGACAGTCTCCACAGATGTAGGCTCTGTCGTCGGCACAGTAGTAGCGGAATATTTCTGCGTGCGTCGGGCATCTTCTTTGGGAAATGTCCCCCAGAGGATCCACCAACAGGTGTGTGCTGAACGCCGGTCTCTCCAGATGAGGCTGCAGGTGTTGGGTGCACAAAGACACCTCACACCTCAGGCAGGTTTTCACCGCCAACGCCAGCTCCTCTGCCTCAGGAGGGCAGCAGTCACAGAGAACCTCCCCTCGCTCCTCCTGACACTGGGGGCAGGTGAAGCGACCTTTACCTTCCTCCTGGCCGCTCCAGGCCTCGCGGATGCAGGCGGGACAGAAGCTGTGTCCACAGGGCAGAGGATGGGCGTGGCTGAAGCTGTCTCTGCACACAGAGCAGGTCATCTCCTCGTCCAGTGACGCCATGGAGGGCGGATAGACGGTCTATAATGTGCCGGGGTGTTTTTGTGCACTGTAACAGAAAAATAATCAAATAAAAAAGCTGAAAGGATGGCGGCAAGGGAACAGAAAAAAATAGGTTAAGTAAAGATGGAATAGAGTAATGCTCCTGCAAAAAATAATGGCAAATATACACTCTATTGCCAAAATTATTAGCTCACCTGCCTCTACTCACATATGAACATAAGTGACATCCCATTCCTAATCCATAGGGTTCAATATGACGTCGGTCCTCCCTTTGCAGCTAGAACAGCTTCAACTCTTCTGGGAAGGCTGTCCACAAGGTTGAGGAGTGTGTTTGTGGGAATTTTTGACCATTATTCCAGAAGCTCATTTGTGAGGTCACACACTGATGTTGAACCAGAAGGCCAGGCTCTCAGTCTGCGCTCTAATTCATCCCAAAGGTGTTCTATCGGGTTGAGGTCAGGACTCTGTGCAGGCCAGTCAAGTTCATCCACACCAGACTCTGTCATCCATGTCTTTATGGACCTTGCTTTGTGCACAGTCATGCTGGAAGAGGAAGGGGCCAGCTCCAAACTGTTCCCACAAAGTTGGGAGCATGGAATTGTCCAAAATGTCTTGGTCTGCTGAAGCATTCAGAGTTCCTTTCACTGGAACTAAGGGGCCAAGCCCAGCTCCTGAAGAACAACCCCACACCATAATCCCCCCTCCACCAAACTTTACACTTGACACAATGCAGTCCGACAAGTATAGTTCTCCTGGCAACCGTCAAACCCAGACTCGTCCATCAGATTGCCAGATGGAGAAGTGCGATTGGTCACTCCAGAGAAGGCGTCTCCACTGCTCTAGAGTCCAGTGGTGGCATGCTTTACACCACTGCATCCCACGCTTTCCATTGCACTTGGTGAAGTACGGCTTGGATACAGCTGCTCTTCCATGAAAACCCATTCCATGAAGCTCTCTGCTGAAGCTCTGTTCTTGAGCTAATCTGAAGGCCACATGAAGTTTGAAGGTCTGTAGCGATTGACTCTGCAGAAACTTGGCCACCTCTTGGCACTATGCGCCTCAGCATCCGCTGACCCCGCTCCATCAGTTTACGTGGCCGACCACTTGGTGGCTGAGTTGCTGTCGTTCCCACACACTTCCACTTTATTATAATACAGCTGACAGTTGACTGTGGAATATTTAGGAGCGAGGAAATGTCACGACTGGATTTGTTGCACAGGTGGCATCCTATCACAGTTCCACGCTGGAATTCACTGAGCTCCTGAGAGCGAGCCATTCTTTCACTAATGTTTGTAAAAGCAGTCTGCATGCCATTGATTTATACACCTGTGGCCATGGAAGTGACTGGAACACCTGATTCTGATTATTTGGATGGGTGAGCAAATATGTTTGGCAATATAGTATGTAAAGCAATTAAATTTTTAGTAAAACAGTGTATATTTAGAGTGACAAACAAATTACTATTTGTAAATTAATATTTTTTCTGTGATTTTACTGGACATTTATACATGAAATTTGACAAATTTCTGAACAATTTATAGAAACTATGTCATTTAAAGAAAACTTTAACAGGCAGAGTTTTAAGGCATGTCCAATATTGACTTTTTGACAAAACCAATATGCTGATATTGTCCAACTCTCAATTTCCTATTCCGATATCAGCTGATACCGATATATGTGGGCTATTTTACATCATTTTAGGTAACATCACATATCTCCTGTCATGGAATTAACACATCATTCCTAATTTCACTGTGAAAATCCAGATTTTTTGTGTGGATACCATGTATATTTTATCCTGTTTTTTTATGTTCATTTTTACCTCTAACATGTAAATGGTTGCCTTTTTTTCTGTGATTTTACCACATATTGTCTGTATTTGAACAAAATAGGAAAATATTTGAGAAAACAGTAATTTATTATTTAAAATATACAGTTAAATTTTGTTTTAAATGCTGTCGTGGACAATATATCCAAGAGAGAGAAACTAAAAACATAAATTAAGCTGCATAAACCTACAAAACCTCATTACAAAACCCACAAATGATCAGAACTGCAGTCAGAGATGCTGATAATATAAGTTTTTTGGGTTTGGGTCGATGCAGCCCCAAATGAAAGCTGACATAAGTTACATGTAGGAAATACTAATGATCTGATAAAGACACAGCGAGCACTGAGCTGCTGACAAGTAGGAAGCTCTTGTTTAACTCCAACTGTGACCAGTAATCCTGTCTACTCAGATTTTGCCTTCTGTGCTCTATGAATAGAGTGCTTAACACAGTACTCTGACTGGGTGAAAAAGGACAGAAAGTGGAGAAAAACTACAAAAACATCCCATAATTTAATGTCAAACATCATATCAGCTCCATAAAAAGCCCCTAAAAATAAAATCAAAACCTCTTTGACATGTAAACTGATCTTTATTTCTCCTTTTATCATCAGCCACATCATTAAATTTAACCATGTAGTTCAACAAATAGAGGGACACATTACATGACGAGTAAAGAAAACTATGTCTCTTTTATTAAAGTAAGTGTAACACGGACCACGGAGGAGCTTTAACTCGACTCAAGCTGTTGCAGCAGAGGGATCAGGAGATCATCCTTGACAGCCTGCCAGCCTGATTCCTTTACATGAGTTCTGTTTTTTATGTTAAACCACCAGCTCATGTAATCCAGACCCAACTCTTTAACATTAAAAACAGGAATAGAGAACAGTGGGTTTGTTACCTGTTGCTGTCCTGGTGTGTGCGGCGTGCAGCCATCGGTGTGTGTGTGTGTGTCGTGTTCGGTCAGTATGCTGATCGGAGGATAATCCCAACAGATTCACAGCAGTCAGAGAGATCAGCTGACCCTCAGGTGGGAGGGGGCAAATGATCAGGTAGCTCTGAAGTCAACACAAGTTGGTTCTGACAGGCTCTGTCTTGTTCATTTTACTCATCTCCACTGAATTCTGTTAAATCACCTGAATCTCAAACTGTTTCTGGGTGTTTTTTCTGTCGCATTTTGACTCACTAGTATGGCCTCATTGTTTTACTGCAATATAAAGTCCTTTACCTTAATGGAAACAGACCAACCACGACTAGAAATATGTTTTTTTGTGCAGTGTAATATCGTTGTATTGCCATAAATCATAAAAATGACAAAAATGAAAGTGGAATTTCTCTGATTAATGGTTTTACAAAAGAAATGGGGAAAAAAGAATCAAGTAAAAACATTTTCCAAGTCCCAACAAGATATTCCACCTTGTCAAATGTATCTTCCAGAAACTTGCTGATGCCATTTATCAGCAATTCTGTATTTATTTTACTGATCCAGCCTGATTCATTCTCCTCTCCTCTCAGCTTTGTGTAAACACTGCCTGCAGTTCACCTGAAAACACGCAAAATTTTTTGTCATGTGACTGTTTGTCACAGCTGATTCAGTCATGATTCTGTAGTACGGATTTTTTGTTTGTTTTTCACTGATTTAGTGCAAACTCTTTGTTTTGGCAATTTAAAACATGACTGAGACTTGAAGAAAAAAGTGATTTTGATAAAATATCACAATTTTAAACTTTTTCTTTTGGTTATTTTTAAGGACAGAATTACACGTCAATGGGTTTATTGCTCTGATAAATTTCATTTTTTTTAAATCAAAATATGTCTTTGATGGGACAAAGGGTTACAACACTATGGGATTAGTTAATTATGGCCTGGTTCAGTGTAGCAGTTGTCCTATTTAACACAAAGCTATTATTCAGGAATCCAGACTCAGTGGAAATCCATTTTCTCTGTCTATTATGCCTTATTTTGGATTCATGATTTTATTTTGTTTTATTTATTTATTGACATGTATGGGGTCCATGCTTTTGTCCTATTGACCTCTAAGGGTTACACCAGGCCGCCTATACCACAGCCACATTCAAACACCTTCTTATTATTATGTAGGTCCCCCTCGTGCCACTAAAGCAGATCTCTGGTGGTGTCCTGCAGGGTCTCACGCTGGAGCGTTGGCTGCGGATTCTCTTTGTTTCTGGGGTCTGTGGGGTCTACGTGGATTTGGCTTCATCCAACACATCATTCAAAAGCTCGACAGTCGTCAGTGCCTTGAGCTATTTGTCGTGTTCCTTTAGCCTCTCTTGAGCCGCTTTGGCAGGACGCCTTATCCTCCTGGGGAAGCCGCTGCCGTGGGGGGTGGTCTGTAACAATATGTAGGTACATGTCGAAGCAACATGACATGAATTGCAGGTTTACCAGAAGAACACTCAACTGTAATGAGGTAATCATTGTTCATTTATTTTATTTTTAGGTATCTTAACCCTCGTGTCGTCCTGTAGGTTAAAATTGACCCGTTTTAAAGTTTGAAAATGTGGAGAAAAAAAAAAATTCTCACAGTGAAACTTCTGATGTCCACATTTTCTACATTTTTGGGAAATCTTTGAACATTTTTTGGTGGAAAAAAGAAATGTTAAAAATGTTTTTTTTAAGAACATTCACAAAAAAATTAACTGAGAAATCACAGGTTTCAGGTAAAGTCCCATTAAGGTGCTGAGATCTAAAGCACCTTAATGGGAAGGAAGTTTCTCTCAACATCACATTTTTGTTCTTTGTTTTAATTTATTTTCTTGAAATCTGCAGAGGTTACAACTATCGTAATATTTAGAATATAAAATAAACACATGAAACAAAAAATAGACTTTTATTTTGAAGAAATGCTTTTTGTTTAGCAGTGGGGCTTTTATTTGCAGCAAATAATATGAATTCTGAATTCATCCAGCCACTGAAACTATTGAGAAAAAAATCGATCAAATCCATAATTTACATTCTAAATGGTCATCTGGTTCTCCAGAATGTAGAAAATAAAGTGTTGCTCAGTATTTCCTGGAGGAGAACCCTCAGTATTCAAATTAAACCTGCGTCCATGCCTTTGAGAATGCAAAGAATGTCATTAGTTGCAGACAAATTTAAATTTTGACCTGATGATGGTTAATGAGTGACAACAGTGATTATAGTTCATCTTGAGGGGAACATGAATGTGTGTTTAAACTTTTGCAGCGATCCATCCAACAGACTGAACCACACAGCTAAAATTCACCACACGGTCATTTAGGTCCCATCAGCTTCAGCTTCAGCCCACACATTTTGGTCTATAGTTTAACTATGCTGCATTGTTTTCCACTGTAATGCCTCAGCAGCATTGAGTTGGTGTTTTCAGTTTTATCCCAAAGTGACAACAAAGTGTGCAATTATTAAGAAGAATAAGATTCATTTACTGAGAAATCAAACTCTCTGAGACATTCAAATCATCATCTCAGAATAGAGGGAACTGACTGTGAGAGAGGAAACAGCAGAGCTTAAAGCCTGAACATGACACTGTAGGAAAAGCAGTGAGACATGAGGAGCTAGCAGGCAGATGGAGGGTGACCCTGGTGAACACATCTGGATGGTCACTGATGTGACCATGAAGCTAATGAAGATGGCACTGATCCAGACCGAGTCCCTCTGAGCTCCTGGGGTTTGTTTCACTGAAGTGATTTAACAGCACAGCTTACATGCAGACCACAAATGGTGCCAACATTCAGCTGAACAAATAGTTGTCATCCACAAATTACAGACATATACAGGAGCTCTACAATCTTCTGCGCTATTGAAGGCTCACCAGTCTGTTTTTTTTCTGTTGAGTTAAAAGTGTCTAAATGAACACAAGAGAAGATGATCTCATGCTGCAAGTCGCAGATTGCATTTAGCAAGTTTCATAAAACAGGCCCACAGAGCTTCCTGCTGGTCCTTGACTCAGACAGCAAACCAGGAGAGAAGATCACGAAGAGAGAAAAGGAAGACTTGGAGCTTTTGGGAATGTGGTTCTGCTGATGATGAGGACACCTATGCCTCCAGTTCTGTTCTGCTTCACTTGCTAACCTGCTTGACCTTGTCTGACATGTTATCACAGCAGGAACACTTTATCTCCTCTCTTAACTTAGCACATTACTGAACAAGAAAAGCACTCAGAGAGCGCAGTACTCCTCCAAGGTTGCATCAATTCTGACAGTTCAAATTCTTGAAAAAAATGGTGGCAGAAATCACAGCACTACAGAATGTGGCCATTTAATATAAATGTAACCACAAACAAAATGACCTTGCACTGAGCACAGGCGTGTGTCATGTATGTGTACGTTAAGTACGGATACTGAATCACATGACCTAAATATGTAGCAGGCGACGGGAATTGATGGGACTCGGAAACGCCCCCACAATTTAATCAAGTGTTCCTTGTATCATTTTGGACAGATAAGTCCTGATAAGTTCACAGCGGTCGATTTGTAGTCAGTTCGCAGTTATCAGGTAGCCATTATAGGTGCTTTCAGTGGTGGATAAGGTGCATCATGGACTCTGATCTGCAGCTACACCGTCCTGTACACTGAAAGCTGCAATGGACTCTGTGTGTTCCGACACCTTTCTATCAAGACCATCATTAAGATTTTTAGCATTTCGTGCTACAGCAGCTTCTCGGTGGGACTGAACCACACGGGCCAGCCTCAGGTCCCCACATGCATCAACAAACCTCGTCCATCAATGGTTGTAATGCTTGGACCATTTTGACAGAAACTAACTAGAAACATCCCAGAACACCAGCTGTTTTGGACCCAGTTATCCGGCCATTACAACTTGTCAAGTTGCTCCGATCCATTTTTCCTGCTTCTGCTATGAAAAGGTTGAAAAGTCTTAGAAACATTCAACTGTAAATGAATGACATCACGATAAATACACAGGGGAGACAGAGGTGAGAGAACTGCTATAAAGCAGATGGAAAGGCGAGTAATCCAATTACAGAAACTAGTGTTCTTCTGACACATAGTCTCGACAGTTTCTAAGTTTACAATGTGGGTGTTTAGCAAGTGCTATGTCACTTTAAACTGAAAGATGTCACAATTTAACACAATTTTTAAACAGATATTGTAAAAAAAAAAAAAAAAAAAAAAAAAAAAAGTGCTCTCAGTGATTTAATTTAACACTTTTGTGTGCCTGACAGGTGGATTCTGACTCAACAGGTTTTCTAATTTGTGTGTTAATTTTTACGTCAAGAAAAGTCGCTGAAAGTGACACACAAAGATGAACACAACTTTATCATGTTTTCTGGGCATGTCATGTGTTCTCACCCCAGGTAAACACACACAAACGGAGAACACAAAATTAGACATTCTCAGTAATCCAGGCCATGGTAATCCTCGGACAAACGGCTTTTAAAGTTTAGCATGAATTGTATGAGAGGCAAAACATCTTCAAGAACCTAAAAGAGAAGTCCAGCTGCTTTTTTCTTAAGTTCCTGGGCATAAAATACAACTTCACAATGAAAAATAGAGGAGTTGATAGCACTGAGGGTCAATA
Organism: Acanthochromis polyacanthus; assembly: GCF_021347895.1. Taxonomy (NCBI): domain Eukaryota; kingdom Metazoa; phylum Chordata; class Actinopteri; family Pomacentridae; genus Acanthochromis; species Acanthochromis polyacanthus. The sequence continues at coordinate 33,980,619 of NC_067121.1, forward strand.
CTCTGCTGATATCTCATTGGCAAAGACCTTGTTTATAATGCAAACATCATAGGTGTTGCAGTGGACTGGACTGGATGATGTTCATTGTTCCTGCTGCATTCTCTCGGATCTACTCAGGAAAGACAACGCAACTCAGATCTGTGACTTCCCACGGATCCGAATAACGGCTTTCTTTATAAGGAGCACATTCTTTAATATCACCTTTGAGCGACAAACATGAGCCCGGCGATCTCATGGTGGCCTGTCTGGTCAAAGTGAGCTTTTGTGAAACATTTACAACAAAAAAAGCACTAAGAAAGAACCATCAAAATGAGATTCTTCTTCCTATCCATCACACACTTTGAAGAATCACAACTCACCATTTACTTCTACTTACACAACAATGTGAAGGCAGCAGAAAGCATAATATTATTATATTGGAAACAGCTACACTTTAAAAACTAATTAATTGCAGTAAATGAATTGGAGAACTGACTGCATTGAGTAGCTTGTAACAGAAGTGCTGGTGATGAAATTACACAATCTCAAGCATGTAACTGCTGTGAGTGAAGCCTTGGTATCCACTAAGCCAGTGGGTTTTAGTTACAGTACGGCTGGGTCAGTATATAATTGATGGACTGTTGAAGTCCATGGGATATATCTTACATACATTTTTATTACAAATAAAAAATAATGTTTTTTATGTTCATTATGATCATGTCTTTACGAATTCCAGGATTATTTATGATGGAAACAATCACTTATTATTAAAAAAATACTGGATATCACTAAAATGTGAACTAAATAACCGTTCGAACTTAATAACAACCACCTTCTAATCAGCTAAACAATAATAAAATTAGTTTATTCAAAAAATATTTGATTGTGTTCTTTTTATTAAGTTGGGATAACCATGACAAATATTACTTTTCTGGCAATATATCAAATTTTGTGTGGAAAATAACAAATTGTGTCCGAGAAATCACTTTAAACTAAGTTCCCCGTTATAAAAACACCTCTCAAGGAAGAGTGTTAATTCCAGATCACATGACCTGCTCCACTTGATGTCATTTCCTCCTGAAGAAAAGACTGGAAAGACTCCAACACTTTCTGAGTTATTTAATATAAAGTAGTGTGTGAGTCAGTGTGGATTTATGGCATGTCAACAGGTTTACTACAATAAATCAATTTCAATTTTACTTTACTTTTACTTTAATTGTATATATAATATATAGAAGAATCTTGTTCATAAAATGCTATGTGATGTTTGGTTATAGGCGGCCATGTTGATTTTAGGCCTGAAAACAACAAAAAATATCAACTATGATACCTGTCAACTATGTTACAAGAAGTCACACAATTATATATTGACTCAGATACGTATGGAGGCGCTGTGGATCATTTCTATCTCTGGGTTAAACACATTTTCATTACATTATACCTTCTTTACCGTATCGCCTGTAGGAGTGTGGTAAAACAAAGATACTACTCTCATTGAACTATGAATGTCTTTTTGTTCCAGGCCACATTCTCTTTGTTACTCTTAACCATCATCTGCTCTTGAATCATTTCACGGCCACATGGACATCTTCCAACAAGAATACAGACGTGAAATAACAAACATGAGGAGGGTTTTGGGGAGTATGGCTGTCAGGATTTATACATTTTCTACTGTTTCTGGGCTCTTCTGCTCTCTCAAACGCGGCAATTCCTCAGACTCTTTGAGGAATATTTCAGGTGTCTGACCAGTGCTGTAATCTGTATTAGCCCTCTGATCGACTCTAAACCCCTTTTATAAAGCTCAGAGACTTTCAGAACAAGGTAACAGACGCTTCCTGCACAGAGACAGCTTTATAATTAAATCGATAAGTGGTTTGAAAAGGGAAATGCGTCTAAAAGTGACTTCTTCCATCACACCCCTTGCACTGGATCGTCACCTGGCTGTCACATTGTTCTAAAATACTTCACAAACCAGAAGTGTCTGTAATCTCACCGAGTAGGAAAAATGACATCAGGTAGAGAAAGCACAGAGGAAAGCCCCTCCATTCAACTTAAACATAACAATAACGCTGCACACATTTTTTAGGGGAAATGAAACCCTCAGGGTCTACCCCGGGGCATGGCAGCTGACTAATACCTGAATATAATAATGATTGCTATGCAAAGGAAATCTACAGCAAAATTAAGAAGTAACGTGAAAGAGATGCCTATTTGGACATAATTTGTGAATTAGAACAAAAAATCTCTTTGCTAAACATATTTTTATTTTCTATTTTTTCTGTATGTTTTCTCAGATTCTTTTAAACACACGTGTTATCTGCCCTTGAGGTCCATGTAAAATGATTTGACGAAACTGTTGCAACATCTAAACTCAAGATCCTTAGGTTCATGTTAATTTTTGACTTTGAGAGACACCTAGTGGCTTTACTGTTGTAGGACTCAAAGCACCGCACCTGTCGGCCGCAACACGTCAGGAAACAGGTCTGAGGTAAGATGAGAGGAGATGTAGTGTCATGATGGAGAAAGAAAGTGTCAAGTCGGGAAAATGTTCAAGCAAGTTTAGATTCAGTAACTAGACTGTCTGTTCTTTCACAGCAACATCAATAACTGACAGGATAAGTGGTGTGTTGCAGTAATGTCATATACAAACACAGGAAGAAGTCTTTTGTTGTAGCTTTAGTTGACCCAACAATTCACTTTTTGTCAGTGTTTAACCATTTACACACTACAGAGGAACCTATCTGCAACCCTTTATTCTTTTTTTTATCACTACAAATGCTAAGAAGAATACTACACTTTCAAAAGTAATGCTTGGCCTCAACAGTAAAAGTTCACCCAATATTTTGTGTCAAAATTTTGGAGTTAAAACAACTTCTCATTAAATTATGTTCAACCAACAAACTACACGGAGTTAGAGGAATTAGCTTTTCCTTTGTAATCAGTTATTTGAAATCTTCTAGGCATGTTAGGATAGAGGAGAAGACTTTAAATTCTGAAGCCAATTTCATCAGATGACATCAGTTTGAATGATAGTTTTCAATCAATGTGGAAATTTGAGCTTAGATTGCGCACAATATTAAGTTGATCCAATTACCAGCACTGTCATTTGTACCTTTAAAGGTTTATCTTGATCAGTAAATTACATTTGTGCTTTTGCAAGCATGCATTCATTCAATTGCTGGAAATAAGTCCCTTAAATTATTTTCTAGAGTGTAGCTAGACCCATTATTAGCTTCAATTATCTCTATTTATTGTCACTACGTTTCCAAATAATCAAAATAGGATGGCCAGGAGGTTGCAGTTAAGCTCACTTTAGCTTCTTGATAATTCATAAGGGTACTTGCATCCTGAGAATTATGAGTTAAAGATCTGCTGGAAAAAAACATAAAGTGCATCCATATACAGTTTTTAAAGCATCTCATATAATGGATGTGTATTTGTCAAAATGTGTGATTTTTTTTATACTCATTTTTTTTATTTTCTCTTTAGAACAAAAGACAAATAGTATAAAAGGAATGAGTACAGGAAAATATAACATATTCAGTAGTCACAGTACATAACAGTCGTTGCTATATCTCCATCAAATAAGTTTTATAGGTTACATCAGGGTATATCTCAATGTCCTAACATATATTTCTTGGATGGAAGGGTAAATAGACAAAGTGAGGAGCCATATCTCAGAGGGGGAAGGGAGAAGTTATACCCTTTATGTTTTCACTTTAGGCAAAAAAGCTGTCCATTTTGACCATCTTGCGACATACAATTCACTTTTCAACCGCAGCAGGAAGGTCAGCCTTTCCATCTCGTGGATCTCTTCCAAGCCATAATAATAATTCCAAGCCATTCATCCACTGTAGGCGGATCAGTCTGTAGCCATTTGCGAGTAATTGCCTTTTTAACAGTCAAAATTTTTAGAAGGTATTTGTCACTGCTCATCATCCCTGCTGGAATGTCACCCAGATAGAGAATCAAACATGATAGTGAGATCTGTTTACCAAATAGTTGTTGTAAGTAAACACAGATATTTTTCCAAAATACATGAATCTTAGGACAACTCCAAAAGATGCAAAATGTGTGATTTTGATGATGATGTGTTACATTTCTGTCACACTAATGGAGGTGTGCGTGTCCAGGGCCTGCTCTCCTATGTGACATGCACACTGAGAGCCAACGTGGAGGTAACTGTGGTCACTGTTTCCCAGAGGACCGTCTGGCGGCGAAGGACCATTAATTATAAGAGACAGGCGGACAGACAGATAACCAGCTAACCAGACAGACAGACAGACAGACAGACAGTACCGCAGCGAGCGCAGACAGGCCGGACAGGAGCAGGCCCCGACAAATACAAAGAGAGAGGAGGAAGAGCGGCACGTACAGCCAAGAAAAATAATCCTCCCCCTGTGGCGAGTGCAGCTCCGTGCGCCGCCCCACTCCCGCTCCGCCGCCGGACTCTGAGTAAATACATTCAGCCATAATAGGCCTTTTGTCATAAGCAGGGGAGAGAAAAACGCGATTTGCGACGGAGATAAATAATTGAAAAAAATGCGGCTGTCCGACTGCGCATCCCTGGGAGTGAATAGAGAAATGCTGCGCCAGTGTCCCGGCTGAGAGACGGAGCCGATCTTCCCCCCAACAGAAGCTCTCCCCGAGCCGCCCACCCCTCCTTCCCTCCCTCCCTCCTGTCATCGGGCTACACAATATCGCTGCCAAAAATCATCGTTTTCCAACATGGTAAGTTGTTTTTCGTGTCCGTATTTGCACAGCGATTGTGTCGGCGACGCGCGGCCTGCGGGGGAAATGCACATCCGGGACTGTGTTTTTTTGTCGGAGGAGTCATAATATTTTATGAATCATAACTTGTTATGATGTAGGAGCGCGCGTAACGTGCAACAGGTCTCCGTACAGTAGCGGGGACGCGCATCTCTCCGCCGGTTTTTTGCGCTCGTTTCCAAACATTGGTGGAAACGAGCATCGCGGACGCGGTAAAATTGGCAAGATGGCACGAAAGAGAAAAAAACAACAGGAATGCCTTGTTGGCACGATTGAGTTTTGTCTAAAAGACGATGATATTCTCTGTTTGGACTGTTTGACAGCAGTTGGAGTTATGACTTGTTTCTGTTTGGATAAATATTATCGATTGCGCAATGACGCACAGCTTTATAACCAAATTATTTCCTCTTTAGTCCTCAGCTTACATTGTTCGGAAATCATTGATTGGCTTGCATAGACAAGTGTACTCACAGGCCCAACACAGAAATGAGACATTAATCCAGTGTTTAACTGTCTGTTACTGGCTGTGAAATGAACTGATGGCCGACACTGTGCAACAAAGGAGGACCTGTTTCAATAATTCAGACTCAAATCATTATCTGATTTCAATCATTCAGACTTTACATCAAACCCCGGGTGCGTTTTATTATTCTGTCCGAGTCCCACAGAGACGGGGAGGGAGGTGGAGGAGGAAGGCTGTCACAGGGCCCGGGCTGAAAAATTATTTTTCTCCTCCTCACTCTGCCCGTGTCTTTTCTTTCACTACCTAAACTCCACGTGGTTAAGCAGTCGGGATGAGGGTGAAAAGGGAGCATTGTGCTTCCAGTCAGTGGCCTTATGTGTTGGAGAGGCTCTGAGAGGGTGATGTTCACTCAGCTGTGCTTCCCTCAACGCCATTGTTGCAACAACAACAAAAAAAAATCCACCTCGTTTCAGCCGCTCTGTTTACTGAGCCTGTATGGGAGTCAACAAGAAATCCACAAAGCCATTTAAACACCTTGAAAAGGCTTCAAGAGGTGTGTGTGTGTGTGCGACAAGGTGTCCGGCATGTGGCACAGTATGTTTGAATACATGTTTTAAAGAAAAAGATGTTTTTGGCTTTTGCGCACACCTGTACGCACAGTTTCTCCTCTTTTACGCACAGACAGACGTGCACAAGGGTGGTTTTTATTTTATTTTATTCACATAATAGGAAGCTCAGCAAAGGGCCACAGAGTGATGAACTTCAATGTATGAGGGTTTACTGAAGAGAGGCAGTGGACTCCTGGCTCAAAAGACGGGGTGTTCACTCGCCATTTGAATGCAAAGTAGTGGATGAACAAGTGAGGTGTGTGTGTGTGTGTGTGTGTGTGTGTGTGTGTGTGTGTGTGTGTGTAGAGAAGGAGGGCCAACGGTGAGTTTTTTTTTGAGAAAAGGGAGACTTGTTGAGAGAAACTGTCACACATGCCTCTTTGGCTCTTCAGTCGTGTTTTTTTCCACTCTTTCTGCACCACAATGCCACCAACGTGGATCCACTTTATTTAGTCTAACCGACCCGGATCAACATGTTGTCACCTTCTTTATTTTTTTTGGAAATAATACTTTAGTTTGTCTTAATTTTTTCGTCTAAGTAATTTAGATACATACTTTTTCCAGTGTGCAGGGAGACAGAATCACAGTTGTGTGTTGGCCAATGCGCCCCTGCGTCGGTGCCATCCTGCAGCAGCAGCAGCATGTCCCGTCGGAAACAGAAACGACCCCAGCAGCTTATGAGCCTGACCCTCGGTGCCTGTCGGATACTTGAACATGGTGAGACATGGACTGTGTGTCAGCAGAATACTGGCCACTCAGCCACATGAGATTTACATTAGAAGCGAAGTTTTGACCTCACAGAAGTCCTCAGGGTGCAGAGTTTGTGTAAATGTTAGTGCAAGCAGGCCTGCATTATTGTTATGGTATATGTGTAACCTGTAGACTTAAACCGGGCTTTATTATCTCGTATTGCATTGTATATTTTGAACAAAGCTTAGGAAACAGCAGTTTTGGAATTCAGTCATTTATATAATTGGTTTCAACCTATTTGCATTGAATGTTAAACTATATTTAGGTCTATGTTGTGCTACTATGCTCAGAAAATTAAGGCTTGTTGGAATTGTTAGTCTTTAATTCATTCGCTGTGGTTGCAGCCTCCGTTGCACCATAAAAACCCAAGTGTCTTCACTCCCCCCCTTCACTGCCAGGTTCAAAGACACAGACCACCCAGGATTCAGAGATGTACAGTAAATCCATGCAGAAATATCTGTGGAAAAGCAACGTGTAGTGAATTTTAAAATGTGTCACACTAAAAGCAGTGATTGGGTTTGGAAAAAGCGAATGAACAAAGAAGGTGAAGGAAAAGGAAACTTTGTGAGGCGCTGTACAAGGTGCTCTAACTGCAACAGCATTAGACCCCATTGTCCCTTTTCAGCTTTGTTGCTGACCACTGAAGCATGAACATACCCACGAAGAAGTGTGTATGTGACAGTGTGTGTGTCTGTCCACTCCAGTTACAGGAATAGGGACCACATTGTGTCATAAGATTGTAGCTTCCCAGCAAACTGCACCGAGTTGTGTATGTGTGTGCACAGGCGTACAAAGGTTTAGCTTTTATTGTGTTGCGGGCTGATGGGGATGGGTGAGCTGTGTGTGTCCCCCTATGCTTCCCTGGGCTAACTTTGCTCGCCAATGGCCTGTGAGTCATCATGTCTGTCTACTTGTTTTCTTTGCACGTCACCTCACGTCCTCTGCCTCCCCCTAAACCGTATCGGGAATGCGACCCCACTGTGTTTAAGGTCAAGTCAGCCGGCCAATCGGGCGTCCAGCGCAGTGTCCAGTGTCCAGCATCCAACCAGGACGTCACCCCGAACCCCCATCAAGCTGCCGAGGGGGTGGGGCTCTTCAGGGGATGAAAGGAAGACAGACTGAATGGAAGTGGAAAGAAAGGGAAAGAGGCAGGGACAGAAGAGTGTCTTAGGATGTGGCTTCTTTTTTTCATTTCGGCGGCTGTGGTGGAGGTGGTGGGGGCGAGGTGAAGTCCATTGTCTTGTGTGTGTGTTGCCCTGGAAACAAGGTGGGCTCCTCTGCGGGTGAGCGGTGTGTTCTTGCAGACCAGTGGAATCTCCATCTGCATGATGTGTGTGTGTTTGTGTGTGCAGTTGATGAGGATTGACAGGACAAAGAGCAACAAAACAAACACAGGTGGATGATAAGGTGGAGGAAATTAAACCAAGAGGTTAAATGTCACCTCCAAGATAACTGAATTCCTTCATTTCCTACTTGTTGCCTAAAAAAAGTCACCTACTTCTCACTACTGGAGTTCAGGAGCTGTTATTGAATTCCCTAAAATATATTTTATACAGATTATAACCATTTTTTTGTTTTTCTTTCAATTTCCCCAGATGACAACTTGGCAGTGAAGTCAGACTTCCTTCCAAATATCGTGGATTCTCCTTTGTGCTCTCCGTCTTCTTCTCCTCAAAGCTCCCAGCTGCCTTCTGCTCTTTGTTCATCTTTCAAGGGCTCTCAGGCCTCCTCTCGACCCACTAAAGGTTCGCCACCACCTTGTTCACCCAGACTGCCTCCCCAGCCACCCCTCAAAGACCGACAGCCTTGCGTCTCTCCTGACTTCCCTCCCTCTTCCCAAACGCAGCATCCACTTGCCCTTCAACTATCCGGGTGCGATTCCACATCTTTTCCAAATACCCTCAACCACTCCCCCCGAGGCGCACACATGGCCTCTCCCAAGTTGGGGCTGTCAGCCACCACCACCACCTCTTCCTCCTCCTCATCTTCCTCTGCCTCCCTATGTCCTCCGCCGCACCCTGGAAGCCCCAGTCGTGTTCCAGAGGGTCCCCCAAGTCCCGTTACTCCCACCCCCAGCCCAGGAGTCACATCTGCCTCAGCTGCCCCCTCTAGGACCCAGCTGAGCATCGCCCTGATCCTGGAGGAGCTCCGCGTGCTGCAGCAAAGGCAGATCCACCAGATGCAGATAACAGAGGAGATCTGTAGACAGGTGTTGCGTCTTGGTGGAGCCTCCTACAGCATAGATGCACCGTCCCAGCATCTCCTGCCCCCTCTGCCACAGCTCTGCCTGGAAAGTAGCAAAAGAGCATCCAGCCCAGTATCCCAGCCCAGTGCACCTCAGCCGTCCACCTCTGTTGCTCCTCTTCTGGCATGTTTCTCCTCCTTGCTCCCCTCTCAAGCAGTCAATAAACCCTCACAGTCTGGCAGCTCCCTGTCTCAAATCCTGCAGCCTCACAAGCCACAGCTGGAAGGAACAGGAGGGACTGCAGGAGCTCATGGTTATCTGAGGGGGAGCTCTCAATCCTCAGCTCCCTCCACCTCTTCCTCTGCTGCCATCTCCATGGCTTCCTCCACCTATCCGCTAGCCCTATCTTTAGCTCTACCCAATCGCTATCTTCATGAGAAATCTCCAAATACCAGTTCAGTGAGTGGGCACAGTGGCTTGTCTTTCCTAAACTCATCCCTCCCCACATCAGTATCTATTGTCTCAAACTCACCACATGCTCTGCAGTCTGTCTCTGGAGGAGGAGACCCTTCATCTGCATCCAGCTCCACTGCTACTGGCCGTCTCCAGCACGGCTGTCGCTTTTGTGGAAAAATGTTCAGCAGTGATTCTGCTCTGCAGATACATCTCCGCTCTCACACAGGAGAACGACCCTATCAGTGTCCAGTCTGCCTCAGCCGCTTCACCACACGGGGTAACCTCAAAGTGCACTTCCTTCGCCACCGTGAACAAAACCCAGAGCTCTCACTCTCACTTCTGCCACCATCTTTGTTTGGAGTAGCATTAGGAGCCACTGGAGGATCAGATATGGGACAGACCATGAGCGGTGGCAGCAGTAGTAGTGGCATGAGTATGATACAGAAGAAGAGAAAAAGCAGAGGTGAGGATGAAACGTGTGGAGATAGTTTGGAGGCTAGTGGCACGAGCACTGGGCTTTCTCTAGGGGCCTCTGGAGGATCTGCCCCCTCTACACTGCCGTTGCCTCCTAGTGTAGATCTGGCTTTAATTTCCCATTCTCTCCTGCAGCTCAATAGGGCTGCAGCTGTAGCTGCTGCAGCTTCTATTGCGTCTGGCTCATCCCATGCATCCTCCTCTTCATCCTCCACCTCTTCTCTGGCTACCTCCCTCCTCTCAAACCCGTCCCTGTCTTCGTCTTCCGCCATCACTGGGTTGTTTAAAGGTGCCAAGCAGCAGCACTTTGATGAAAACACTCCCCCTCATGCCCCAATGCTTTCTCCTGCAGCTTATTCCCAGTTGGCTCACCTGCCTAAAATTCTTTTCCCATCTGTCTCTACTTCATCCTCTACCCCAGCTGGACATTCATCCCTCTACAACCACCCAGCCTTAGGCTTGCTACGCACTGCGTTACCCTCTACACCAGGCTCCCACCAACTTACTTCTTCCAGTCATTCCCAACTCTCTTTCCCCTTCTCTTCCTTTCCTAAAGTCCCAGTTCCATCCACCACCACTTCATCCTCCCTGCCTTCCTCCATAGCTACCCCAACTCCTACATCTGAAACCTCTAAGCTGCAGAGGCTGGTGGAGAAACTAGAGAAGGCTCCTCCCTGCTCCTCCTCTCCATGGACTTCTTCTACTTCCACTTCAGTGCTGGAGAATTTATCTAGCAGTAACACTACCTCCCTAGCATTGTCTGCCAACAGTTGTTTCACAAATGCCAGCACTTCTACTACATATGTCATGGCATCCCCACAGTCTTCAAGTCTTGTCACCACTTCTGTTTCCAACTTCACCCGTGAGATGGTTGCTGCCCTTGGCATGAGTGCAAATGGAGCAAGTGCCATGGCAGGAGGCATGCTACCATCGCTCAGCATCCCAGGTCCAGCTGCTAACCTGACAAACAACCAGTGTGGGGTGTGTCTTCGGGTGCTGAGTTGTCCCAGAGCGCTGCGGCTGCACCAGGCCACGCACCTCGGAGAACGTCCTTTTCCATGTAAAATATGTGGACGATCTTTCTCGACAAAAGGCAGCCTGCGGTCACATCTCGCCACTCATCACGCCCGACCACCCAATGCACGTGTCCAGAACTCTTGCCCACTGTGCCAGCGCAAGTTCACTAATGCCCTGGTGCTTCAGCACCACATCCGAATGCACCTTGGTGGACAGTTGCCCCCAGATGGTTCAGAGGATTCTGCACATGAGATGCCATCTGAATCTGATGCCAAACCGTTGCTACAATCTCAGTCTCAGTCCACTGACCCAAACGCTGCCTCTAGTAAAACACCTCCTCTAGCCGGCCACACTAAGAGCCCAGCACCAAGCTCACAATTTCAGTCTCCAGCAGTTGGTTCCATCCCTGTCTCTGGCAGTATGAAATCAGCTGATTTCACTAAAAATCCCAGCAAGTCTCCATCCTGCAGCCCAGACCACATTCCCCCCTCTGACCTCAGCCCTGACCCCTTCATGAATCCCACCACACAAACTCCACCACCAGGCAGTGCAGACCCCCCTGTCCTTTGTGTCAGTGTCCCCTTGCCAGGCTCCCAGCAGACAGATCAAGCTTCCCCAATTCCAGAAGACAACCAAGTTCAACAACAAGCCCCTGCTGATGTCCATCTTCCTACATCTACCCCTTCACCACTTCCCTCCAATGTTACCAAAACTACAGTGTCGCCTACTTCTCCGGCAGGAGACTGTGGCGAGGATGAAGCATCTACCTCCTCTGATGCCTTCCTTGGCTCTAAATCAAACCTGGAGGACTCACAAAGCACACCTGCTCTTGGTGCTCCCTTTGCTTACACCTGTCCCACCCCCAGTCAAGATGTTTCTGATGCTAATGCGACAGCAACCTTGGAATCAGACTCAATCTCAGCAAGGCCTCAGTCACCAGAACCTGTGGAAGAAGACAAAGCTCAGTCTCCTCCACCTGCATCACCAAAGCAAGACCAAGCAACTGTGCCTGACGAGGACCCCAAAATGACGGCCTCTTCGGAAACTACAGACACTACAGGTGCTGAAGTGAGGGGTGGACCACAGAGAGGATCCGGTTTTGCAAGGGAGACGCGTCAGAGTTTCAATTTTGGTTCATATGAGCGAGAGGATCGAGGGGAAGGCGTTAAGATCAGTGGGTTGGCTCCAAGTGAAGCGCTGGATGCTTCCATTCCCATCAGCCTCGCTCCAACGCTCCCATCTCCGATGTCTCGTCCTGAGAAGAAAACCTACTGCTGTGCCGAGTGTGGAAAAGAGTATGCAAGTCGCAGCGGACTGAAGGTTAGTTAGAAATTATGTGCCATAAAATTGATTTCTATCAAAGGTGTATTAGAGTAATTGTAGAGTTTTTTCAGGAGGTGAAAATAATTTTTCAGCTTCAACAGAACTGTTCATGATAGAAATAGAAATAGCAATGCAGGACAGAAAGTTTAATATAAGTATCTGCATCATCAAACTTGAAATGACCCATACTTGGTTGAAATATTAGTCAGAGGGCATCTTAACCCCTGTGTTGTCCTGTTTTAAAGTTTGAAAATGTAGAGAAAAATACATTTTCACAGTGAAACTTCTGATGTCCACATTTTCAACATTTTTGGGAAATCTTTGAACATTTTTTGGTAGAAAAAAAATTAAAATGTTTCTTTAAGAACATTCACATAAGACTCAACCAAAATCCAGCGAAATTCACAGGATTTTGGTTGATTTTTATGTGAATGTTCTCAAAGAACATATTAGAAATTTTACTGATATATATGTAATCACTTTAAATATTTTTAGGATTTTATTTTTTTTAGATTTTTACTCGCGTTTTAAAAATATTTACAAGAATTTTCTTGCCAAATTTGGTTGATTTTTTAAAAATAAAACTTTGAAGGCCTTTTTAAGGAATTATTGGAATTTTGTTCCTGAAGGTTTTGCAAATTTTCAGAAATTTGGGGAATTTTGTGCTGAATTTTTTTCAGACAAGGAAACAACATTTTTTGATGGCCGTAAATGAAGACAACAGGAGGGTTGAAGAAAAATAATGCGTACTCAAGTCTTATGTTAAACTAAACTAGGCATGGATTTTACTGTATTGGACATTTTAAATAGCTATATTTACCTTTACTCTCACTTCTTTCATTTCTGTTATTTTTCAGGGGCACATGAAGCACCATGGTGTGGTAACCAAGACATCACGTCCACCAGTCCGGAGTAGTCGTTCTTCCGCTGACCAGCTTCCCTCTTCTACATCTATGACTTCCTTAAACATTCCAGCCACCAGGAGCTCAGCGGGCTTCTGGAACCAGTACCAAGCCTTCCTCAACACCAGTACTGAGCCAACCGATGACCCGACTACCGCAAGCCGAGGAGAAAACGAGTCGGCAAAATCACCCGGTCAGTCGCAGGCTGATCCGAGGGCCTCTGAGGAAGCCGAGGACGAGTGCGATAAAGGGTCATAACTAGAGTACGGCTGATTGGCTGGAAAAAAAATGTTCTGGTGTTTTCAGTCATTGCTTACCTTTTGGTGAAACTGTATGGACATTTGCATAGTACTGATTCCTTAACACATTTCAGGTAGCCTGTCAGTTTGATAGTCAGAGTAATATGTCTGTATGTGAAAGTTGTGAGTCAATCAGCTTGGTCCTGTTGTGTTAAAAAAAAAAGAGACAACTGTTGTACAAATAAATATAAAAGATCTTCAAGGAGGAACAAAATGAGTGACGCTGTCTTTGACTGGCTGAAGTTCTAAACAGACTGAAGCACATCCTAATAGAAAAAAAAATCTGTTTGGATATGAGGAAAAAAGTATCCCTGTTGTATCAGTGTTTCATAGCAGACCAGAATCAAATAATTCATAGTGTTAGTTTTAACTCACCAACTAGCCCAGATGGGTTTCGGTTTATCACGTTGAACGAAGCTGACGTGATCAGGATCAGTCACCAGAAAGTACACTAAAAGAACTAGCTTAAATACTTGTGTGTCATTTTGTAAACATTTTATGACTGTTGTGCCATGGTACCAAATCTCATCCAACTGGCACCAAAGGAGACTCAAGCTAACCAAAAGAATTTATTTGGCAAATGCTACAACCTAGAACACTCTTTGTAATGATATAAGAGAGGAAATTAGGTTAGCGTGACTAAATTCTGCATTGTAAGAGCAAACAAGGCCAACCACATGAATGTGTTATTAGGAGGGATGGTGAAGTCTCTTGTCCTCATCCTGTGGTTCTGAAAACTACTCACTCATGTCATTGTGGTTTCTATTTTCACTAATACTGTCCTGTCAAACCAGAAGCACACTCGCAGTGTTTGTGAGCCCAGTGAGGACCTGATCTTCTGTGTGATGTTCGCCCTTCAGCTTTGTGAATATTATGACTGTTGTTTGGTCCAAAAGTAATATCTGTACCACATTTTCAGTTACTAAAGTTACTAAAACTTTCAGTTTCTATCTATATATCAGAAGTCTATGTCTGTTTGTTGTAAGCTGTACTTTCAATATATCCACATTAAAAACCAGTTTGGGAAGAAATTCTTGCTCGTTCTTGTTTAAGATAGCTTTCCACTACAAACAATGGAACTGGTGGATGTAAAGAAAAAAAATCATACATAAAACTACATGCTCTGACCGACATTTAACACTAGATTGTTGGAAGTATGATCATATTTTTTTGCAGTTTAAGGTAAATCCATTAATCGTGAAAGTTTATATTTTTACATTAAAACTGTTAACTATCATATTTTATGTGAAGTTTAATGCACATTTAAAATCATGCATGATCTTAAAATAACAGTCTTCTCATAAATAACAGAATAATCTTAAAATCTCTAACTGAATCTTTACAACAGAATTTTATTTTTTTGAAAATGGGATTTTTTAAAGTGAAATTACATAATAAAACCCAACTAATAATGACATTTTCTCTAGTATTGCATCTAATTAAATGTCCTGTAGCAATATTCCACCGTGTTTATTGGGTTCATTGTTTTTACAAATGTAAATATCTGTCATTAAACATGAAAAAGCCAAGAAAAAAAACACAATTTCATTTAAAAGTGAAACTAAAAGCTGTGTTTTAAGCATGGAAGAGCACTGAATTCTTATAAGATTATTATTTTACAGTATTTTCTGGGCACCTCAGATGCCGTAATATAACTTTTTTTTTGCAGTTTTTATTTTTGAAGTGTAGCCATTTTGAGCCAAACTGTCAAGATGCATCACATGCAGATGTTGCTGATCCCTGCTTCCTGTCACGACAATCAAAGCTGCCCTCTCGGGTGTCATATAAGCCGAGAGGACAATGGGAGAGTTGTGGAGGAGGCCAGCTGTCTTTTCTTTGTAGTGTGTGTGCACGTAGTAAGGTAGATTACAGGAAGTAAAAATGTGCCTCAGGTCTTGAAAATTAAATAATTACTGTCAGTGTTGATTCACATTTGTCTAAGCATCAAGTAACATCCATTCAGTGTTATGTGAAATCTAAAAAGGCCATTGCTACAAACAAATATGAATATTTTTGCATGCTTGTCTCTTTTTTCTTTTTGCCTTTGTACAGACAGTGTTGGTTTGGGTTTAGATCGTAACTGCAACACTCAGTTGACATAAGGTGGAACAAACAATCTTTTCACAGGAAAAGAAGAAGTAAACCCTGCAAGACCCAAATACAGAAAACAACTGGGGGAAAAAAATCTACAAAAAATATAGACCCAAATATATATGTATATATATAAAATAGAAAATAATATAAAAAAAATAAAACTAATGTATTTCTGCAACAGTGGGTTTTTACAGCATTAAGCAGAAAGAGAAAAGCATGCAATACAAACTAATGCAAAGCCAACAAGGCACATCTATATAAGGCTGTTTGAATGTATATGCAATGTGTGCATTAGAGGGCGCAATCCCCCCTTTTTAAGCACAGTTTGACGCTGCATATGGTATTTGTGCATCACTTATTAGGGGTCTGTGAGATAGAAAAACAACCTGTGGAAAATACACTGCAATAAACTGATAATGACTTTATCACGTATTCAGCATAAACAGTTGAACTCTTTTGTAAATAATACTTAATATCTGGCTGTTGTCCTGGGATTGAGGTGGAGCTTTAGTGTTTTTGGTTGAAGAAATGATTCGACTGATAGAAGATTGAGGCTTCACTCTATGCCAGCAGATGTCTGTGTTGATAAACCGCCTTAAAATTACCAAATCTTCAGTTCAAACTCTTCCTTCACTGCGCTCCCAAACTATCTGAGCTGCGTAATTTGTTGACAACTTTGTCCTTCTCGTTGTGTTTTCGCTTTCTGCTCCGTAAATAATAACTGCTTCGTGCATTTTAATGAGCTCTAAATCATTAAATCACTGCCGAAGGGCAAGCCAGAGCAAACCTGTGCCAAGTCCAGTGCCAGGGTCACCAAGTTGATTCCAGCCCTCCACGGCGGAGAGGCGGTCTGACGCTGGAGGGGGATGGTTTACAACCCTCGACTTTCCAGCTGAAGGTCTCCAGGGAGAATCAAACTACCACGTCTGCAGAGGGGAGAGGGAGAGAGAGAGAGAGAGAGAGAAAGAGAGAGAGAGGGAGGATCAAAATAAGCCGACTGGAGGATAGGGAAGAGGAGGACAGGAGGAGTTTCATGAAAACAAAGTCGGTTGCAACATCTGGAGCAAAGCGCAAAGCAGAATTTGGACATAAAATACTCACAGCTTGCCGCTCCACAGTCCTCTTTTTTCAGCAGACTTCCTGCTTCCAGTAACGTCCGATAAATCTGGCGACCATTCACCAAAAAAAACCGCGATAAGAATGCACAAAGTGGGACCAGTACTTTTATTAGTTTAACTGACTCCACTAACAAGCTGCACATTTGCTTTTCTTGATTTCTACTTTTGCGCAAAGCTTGATTTCCCCCCGGAAATTCGCGCATGGGATAACTTTTTTTCACGCATGATGCTCTGACAAAAAGCAAAGAAAAGACTGTGCGAGCTGCTGCAGGGACATCTGCCTATTTTTTTTAAACCCAACTTTTCTTTTCTTTTTTTTGTGAGAGTCCAGTGATGGCACCAGAGCTGAAATCTCTTGTCCGGCTGCTGCTGCTGGCGGTGGTTTGGGAGCTGAGCGCACAGGGGGCCACGGAGCGACAGATGAACCCAGAGGTGAGGAAAACTTACAGAAATTCAGACAAATAAATCCAAGATAGATGGATAATGCTAGATAAACAAGTCCACATAAGATGGATGAAGCCAGTTAGATAAAGGCGCATTAGATTTTTAAAAACAGGGCAAATAATCAGCTGGATAAATAAATATAGACTTCACCAAGTTATCCAAAATAAACTAGGAAAGCTACATAATTTGCAGTTTAGGGTTTCTACATAAAATTATCTAAATATGTGATTCCAAACACTGCGATTTCATGGTCATGCTCCTATTTATACTCATGATTATCCTGGCTGCCATAATGTCTTTGTTATAACTCCATCTGATGGATAATAATTTCTGCCATTCCTGGCACAGGGTCCTCTAAACCAGGGCTTTGACCCTGGTTTAGAGGAAGCAGCCCATAATGATGATAGCGCTCATGAAAACAATGAGAAATGCTGAGAGGGGCAAAAGCAGGGGAACAGGAGAAAAAAAAATGCATTAGCTTGTATTGTGGTCGGGGCAGAGACACAGGCAATTTTTGTGGGCATGGATGGAGGGATTGAGAGTTGTGGGTGCTGTTATATATGCAGAGGGATGGTGAGGAGGGGGGAAAGGATGTAATTGTTGACATCTGTCCTGAGCTATGTATCAGTGCAGTGGACGAAGGGAAGGTGGGTTTTATAATCTGAGAGGTCCTGCAGCATCTCACTCCGCTGTGGAAAAACAACAATCTTTCAGTAGATTTTCCAAAAGTACCAGATTGAGGGGAAGATTCAGTAGTGATGATTTAGGTTTTTGCTACTTTCTGTGATCTGATCCATTCAGGGAAATCTGTACTGATCTGTTTCTGTCAGCAGTGGTAGGATCTTCTGCTAATGGTGCAGGATGTGCCTTTGTTTTGACAATCCCATACACCTGCTTCCTTTAGTAGTATCAGGAAATACTGTGTGTGCGTTTGTGTGTGCAGGGTTTGTCTAACGAATGCACACATACCATCAAAGAAATATAAATTTTAGTAGGTCACCCGTGGCGCCGATCGTCTCTCCTGATCGCTGTATCCTGCCTATGGAATTATAGCTCCAGCTGTGCCAGTGGAAGAAAGTGGAGTTGAGTTACTCCACTGACCTACATTAGACTGGATACTTTGAGGCACAACCCGCAAAATGTAAACAGGGAGTCGCCTCCGACCATAATTCAGAACATTTTCAAATGTCATGACACAAACCAACACTTGACAATGATAAAATCTGACTAGTCAGTATGTGATGATGCTGCTTGCATCAGTAATCCTTGGAAAAACAGGCTAGCGGCTAAACTTGTGGCTTCTACGGATGCAAATTTCAAGGAATCAATCAGCACATTTTCACAATCAATAGACTTAAAGTTCATTGCAGGAAGCATACAACAGGATTTTTAATCTACTGGTGTGACGTTACGGCGAAAAAAGTCCAACCAAAGAAGAAATCTGGTAATTTAAATAACAAAAGTAACAGCTTCACCAGAAATGTCAAAAAGAGCACATTTAGAACCCTAAATAGAATTCCGTAGCCAAACCAATGCTTTATAATAACCAAACATCCAGTCAATCATGTCATCGCACTAATATAAGCACCGGGTCGTGAAACTGTGCACATGTTGTAGAACTACACCCTGTAGGGCAAAGTCACCAAACTTTTAAAGCTTTTCAAGTCTTTCTTAGCAGTTGTTCTGTCCTGAGAACCATTGAAATTGGAGCTACGGCTTTCTTTCCATTAATTGAGATAGGAACCTTGTCCTGTTTAGCCAACATAACTAAGTGGGGATGTTACAAAGATGGCAGCCAAATGGCGAGACTTGCAAACAAGCACTTTGGTTTCCATTAGTTTTAAGTTCTTTTGTTCAGACATAGCATGATTAGATAGATGTTGGTTACCTTCTTGACAGTTTCACTGAAAGCTCTCGCCTTCATCAGCTTTTGCCAAAACTGTCAAGAAGGTAAAGAAAATCTATCTAATCATGCTATGTCTGAACAAAATCTCAAAACTAATGTGTTACCAAGAAGACATGATGAAAGTTTTTGAACTAGCACTTTGGTTTTGCTTAAATTTTTCTTTATCACTATTCAACAAATGGCCAGACCAATTCCAAATATGAACAACTGTAAGTGATACTACTGGACTGCAAGGTCTTTTTTTTGAAGGTATAAATTAGGTAAGACTGAATATGATCAGAAAAAGCAACTAAAACGAACTACATTTTGTTTTGCAAGTAGTTTGAGTCACAAAAAAAGTCTTTCAGTTTGAGTTGAACTTTCTCTGTTATGACTATCAACAAGAATCTCAGCTACATCTCTAATGTTCACGTAAGACAAATCTTCTTCCAGAAAAAGTGCTGCTCAAAAATTAGAATTTTACGTAGAAAGATGACCAAGATTTTTGTGTTTTTTAAAGTTTTGTGGCCTCTGATTCCACACGTCGCCTGCACAAACCACAAATCAGAAGCATCAGCGCACAGTTCTGCTGCTCAGTAGGATGTTTGTGCTTTAATTAAGAATAAATCTAACTAGGTTGTTTGTTGGTCAGTGGGCCTGTTCTGGCGAGATAAACAGCTGGAGGCTACTTGGACATACACGAGTCATTTCCTTTGGTTTGCGGCGGAGACAGGACGTGGGCAGCCTCACCTCTAAAACACCCCGGTGTGTCAGCAACCACCTGAATGCAGCGCACACACAGATCTTCCATATGGGCACAGATTGGTCCTTCTGTATACATATAAAGACATTCCTGCAAGCTGAGATCATTTGCTGCGAAGGAAGATATATGCTCGTAAAATGAGATGATGAAAGTGACGCGGCGAGGACAGTGTAGAGGCTGTTGCAGACCAGAAAGGGAGGCATTGTGGTGGTGGGAGTGATGCAATCTGGGAAAAAGAAGGAAAATGAAGCAATTATCCTACTCAATAGGACAGGATGTAAATCACTGCTGTCGGGCAGACATCCTGCATCAATACACTGTGTGTCCCATTTCTGCTGCCCTCAAAGAGACGAAGCAGTGACTTAACTCTCCTGTTGTCCTCATTTACAGAAACCAAAAAATATTGTTTCCTTGTCTGAAATAAATCCAAAAATTCAGCCAAAAAAATTCCCCAAATTTCTGAAAATTTGAAAAACCTTGAGGAAGAAAATTCCAATAATTCCTCAAAAGTTTCCCTTGAAGTTTTATTTTAAAATAAATTCCCCAAATTTGGCAAGAAAATTCTTGTAAATATTTTCAAAAAATGAGTAAAAATCTTTCAAAAAAAAATCCTAAAAATATCTAAAGTGATTACATATATATATCAGTAAAACTTATATTTTGTTGAAGAACATTCACAAAAAATCAACCAAAATCCTGTGAAATTTGCTGGATTTTGGTTGATTTTTCGTGAATGTTCTTAAGAAACATTTTTAACATTTCTTTTCTCCACTAAAAATGCTCAAACATTTCCCAAAAATATTGAAAAGTTGGACATGAGAAGGTTCACTGTGAAAAATATATATATATTTTTCCACATTTTCAGACTTTAAACCGGGTCACTTTTGACCCGCAGGATGACACGAGGGTTAAGATTAGTCAGATTGGTTAAACTAGTAACTTCACTCTTGGGTAAGTCTAATTTGTCGTTTAGAGGAAGGAAGGAAGGGAAGAGTGTGCAGTTTTCAGCCAAAGCCTTTGTTAGAATCATCAGTGGGTGGCCTGAGGCAGCTTCCCTGAGGAAAGATAGGAGGTGTTGAAGGAACTATGGTAATACTCAAAGTCATTACCTCATTTCCGGTTCATAAAAGCAGCCAACAATGAGCCAAATTTTGAAAACGGTTTTCCTTTTTCTTTTTGTTTGACGAAATCCAGCCATAGAGAATTTCTTGGGAATAACTTCTTCCTCAAATGACACTGGCAGAAATGTGTGTTTTTCCACTCTTGTGTCACCGGGTCTTACTGCTGTTGGCTGAAGAAGGGTTGTTTAAATAGACAGCAGCTGGGGGATTACACACACTGAGAGAGGTTTCTACATGTGTGCAGAGGAGCTCCCGGCCAGAGGGGTCGGAGAGGTCGTAAATGCCTTCCTTGAGGAGCAGCGTAAGCGTTGGGCAAACTTTCGTACAGCGAGAAAGAATTTAAGAAGTTGGTGAAGGTGTTGGATTTGCCTCTCTGCACAAAAACTCGGTGACACACAGTCACACGGTAACAGCCAGTAATGAACTGTTGCAAGTGAAGTGGATTTCACATGTTTGTGCCATCTGACATAATACTGCAAGAGAGAGTGGACATGTAATGAGGAGCTGTGTGTGCGTGCCGTATACCCAGCATGCCTCAGTTTGACCAGAGTTTCTTTCCTTTGGCCTTCACCAAATGGAACAACTGACTCTCCATCCCTTCTTCTCCTCTTCTCATCCTATGCAAAATGAGCGCTCTGCCTGGTGACACCCATAGCAACCATTGTTTGATTCTTGTAGATCTTCCATTAAACCATAAACCCACATCATTGCATGTGAGCGAGCTTTACTGTAAAAATCCCCAGATCTGGCTTTGAGGTGCCTTCGCTCCAAGTTTTTGTGTTGTTAAATATTAAGGGATCATGAGTGACTGCAGCACTAAAACGCCTCCATCCATCACTTGTAAGTCCCAACCGAGGGTACTGGAACCAAAGGGAAAATTTTTACAGTTTCTAGGAGATACGTGAAAACATTAAAAGGGCTCAAGTGATTCAAAATGATGTGAGTTTATGGTTTAATGGAAGATCTACAAGAATTTAAAGTGCATTCTGATTGCAAACTAGTTATAGCACCTCTAAGGTTTTTATTGCATGAAAGAGAGACATTTAAAGACTCTCTCTGGTAAGTTTTTAACTTGTTAACATGCCAATATGGTGGTTTTATGTGCTGGAAGACACACCATGTGTGAAATAAGCAGTCAGCATCATTGCTGAGTAAAGGACACCTTAAAAAAACTGAATCAAAAACAGGGTTTCATATGTAACAACCCTGAGGAACAAGGAGTTGATTACTGCCTTGGCTAATTATTGGATCTGGTAGCATTTTTCAGAATATCAGTATTGCAATTTTTTCTAACCAATTCCTGATAATATAACTAAATTTTAAATATCCTGCTTTGGCTCTTATGCGGCTACCTCTATCTGTATCCGTCACTCTGTGGTGCTGAGCAATGTCCTGCCCACAGCACTACCTGGTTGGTTGTATGTTGAGTCATAAAGTGGAATCAATTCTGAAGAATAAATGTTAAAAAGTTCTATTTTAACTAAACATGGACAACACAAATTTAAAAAACAAGGCATTTTGAAAAAAATTGGCTTTAGAGTTTGAGTTATTAGAAATTTGGACGCCAGTATTTTGAACTTTAATACAAAACTGATACTGTTTTAAAATATCAGTTATTGGTCTCCATGATTACTAACAATTAGTAACAGAATCCACCTTGAAGTCATCAGCATTGTTCTTTAGAATGGGCTTGCAGTTCAAACATGTCTTTCTGAATTACTTAAGTGTTCCAAGTTGTTTTGTTTTAGCGCAGATTAGCTTTACAGTGGTTAAGCAGAGTCGATGGTGAGCTGGTATGCTCAAGCTGCAGTCAGTTGGGAGTAGTGGGTTGAGGTGAAGACACGAAATTCATAGATCTGCACATTCAACAGGAAGCTATAGAAACTTCAAAATATGTAACTTTCTACTCCAAAAGGTAAGTTTTTAGGGGTTAAATCAACAACCACAGACTTTAAACAGGAATACTTGGTTCAACTGCTAGTCTAAGTAAATGGTAAATGGGGAAAGCGCTTAAAATAAATGATAAATAATTACGATATTGGGTCATCAGTGAAGTAGTAAGTCTGACATGGCTGTGTGAGTAACAGAACATGCTGGGAACCACTGCTTGACTTCAAAAGGCTGTTTTAGTCTGGACTGTCATCTCCTGTTCTACTGTAAACAGTGACCACTTCCTCCTGCTGCTGCTTTAGTCTCCCTGCCCGTTACTGTAGTCAAAAATAGCCGCTGAATAAGACTTTGTCAAGTCACCTGAGGGACCCATGAATGAGGTGTGGAAGCCTTAAAGCTAAAACAAGTGTTCAGTGTCATTCAACAGCAGCCTTTTGACTGAGCTGAGGGCAAAATGCAGGATTTTCTCGGAAAGAAAACAGCAAGTGTGTAAAGGAGAAGAATAAGGTTTCAATCCCAGTCAAATGAGGCCTTCAAAACTCTTGAATTCACCGTAAATGATCCAGTTCTACAGTGTGTGTTTGACTTCAGGAAAGGCAAAAGGTAGATTTGTTGATTCGAACAAACTGCAGGAGTCTCAATGTGACTCTTAATTACAACCTCCAGATCCAGCAGAGCTTCATCTTTCCCTCCTTGTTGCTCCTCATTTTCCAGCTTATGGTGTAACAGTGGTAAACAGTGAGTCTTTATGTGTCCACTGGAGCTCCATGGGTGAGTCAGAACCAGAAAGAGCTCATTCAGGGGTGAAGTCTAAACACTGAGACCTCCATGTCTCCATCGGACAGACATAGAGGGACAGGTTAAACCTTCAAGGCCCTCCAGAGCTCTAACTCAAACCCAGCCAAACTGGATGAGCATCAGTTCTTCGATACAACTATATTAAAACATACAGACCCAAAGCGCAGAAGCAATTATGCCAGCACATTCACTTGCTGTACATTTTCAGTGGAAAATGCTGAAACAAGGCAGTAAAAATAGTTTTGCCCTCATTGCATTTACCAACTGTTAGCAGCAGATCTGCATTACAGCAATAATTGAGCAGCTCAGGGTGTGGTTATTCATGAGTATTTACCCTCCAGCCTCTGGGTTTTCCATAAGAGAGGGATAAAGAGAGAGGAGAAGGGGTGGAGTGAAGAGGCGAAGACAGAGACATGAACGTGGGGGGAAGAGTTTGACTTTGAGGTTTGGATGCGACTTGGAAGAAATTCCCAGTTAAATTACTGACTGACGCTGCTGCTTCAAATCGGCTGAGGTTGCCCAAGGCCTGAGTCTCACCCTGGGACACTCCCTATCTTTTTCTCTTCTCTCCCTCCATCCCTTTCTCTGCACACACACACCTACTCTGGCCATACTTTTTGAATCCAAACCAACCAAAACAAATAACAGATCACATTAAGTTGTGTCAAATCAAGCCCCATCATGCAAGGACAAATCCCACCGAGACAGGTAGGCTTTATCAGTCAAGCTCCCTTTATGTCCAAACCATGCAACACGTCCTGAAAGTGCATGACAAGCTCACAAAGTCACTGTGTACAGCAGAATATCAAAGTGGTCTCGGTTTACACTGTGCTTACAATAGCCTCAGTGTTATTTTTTCAGCTCTGCTTCGAGAGGGAAAGAGTTTGGGAGAAGCTGTGTGGGAGAGGTGCAGAGCAAAGCTTCTGGCACTGGTCCAGATGTCAAACCAGCACCGCAGTAAAATGGGTTTCCAGGGGAAAGTAAGGTCAAGCTGAGCAGACACCGAGGGATTTGGAGCTTGGCCTTCATGACCATCAGAGTGTCTGCTCTAAATGTTTTAAAAAAACACTTTTATGTAGTCATTTAGTTTCGACTGAACTGTCACACAAGCAGCGACAGAATAGCGTCAACGCTGAAACTCAAATTAATCTTTAACTCTTAGAGGAGGACTTCCTCATTCAGTTTCTGTTGAAACCTAAACTATCTTTATTTGAGGCAGTGTTCTTTCAAGCCAACCTTAGTTTTAATCAACTCTAGTCCACGCATTCACCAGAGTATCCATTGTTGATGGTTGAATTCCATTCATGTTTAGTCAATAAATGGAGACATGCCAGGTGCTTGAAACTGATGATTTCCCCGCTAGCTACAAAATACCAAAACACAGAGAGAAGTTACTTAAGGGATTATTTTCGCTGTCCTGAACTTTTTGTCCTTCATACCAAACATTTACTTTGCCCTGGTTCAAAAACAAACATCAGGTGGTTTAAGAAGTATTTTTATGTCTGTCTACTTGGCTTCATTTTGGAATATGTCTCATCAGTCTATTTTTTTTTTGCTTTGATTTACAGTCATGGCTGCAACAGTATGGTTACCTGCCTCCAGGAGACTTGAGGACTCACGCCCTCCGCTCCCCTCACTCCGTCTCCTCAGCCATCGCCGCCATGCAGAGGTTCTACGGCCTCACCATCACTGGCACCTTTGACGACAACACCATTGAGTGAGTACCATCAAACAGCTTTAGTCTATGTGCAGCGGCGCTCAAACACATGAAAGGCTCAATTTGATATCTTCTTCTGAGAGTAATGTTTGTTTGTCTGGCAGGGCGATGAATCGACCTCGCTGTGGCGTTCCTGATAAGTTTGGTGCTGAACTCAAGAGCAACCTGAGGAGGAAGCGGTACGCCATCCAGGGCCTGAAGTGGAACAAGAGAGAGATCACGTTCTCGTAAGTCAACAAAGCTTCAATTTATCTTTGTATCCAGTAGATTCGTTTGAGAAAACTTAAACTGATGAGACATTTATTGAGCAATCCGAAATCCCTGTCTTACCTCTTCTTTCCTCTACCTCTCACACCCACAATTACACACTATTTAGTATACAGAACTACACTCCGAAGGTGGGTGAGTACGAGACCCATGAAGCCATCAGGAAGGCCTTCAAGGTGTGGGAGAGCGTCACCCCGCTTCGTTTCCGGGAAATTCCCTACAGCTACATCCGTGACAAGGTGGAAGAGTTTGCCGACATCATGCTCTTCTTCGCAGAGGGTTTCCATGGTGACAGCAGCCCTTTCGATGGTGAGGGGGGATTCCTGGCACACGCCTACTTTCCCGGTATTGGCATCGGTGGAGACACCCACTTCGATGCAGCCGAGCCGTGGACGATTGGAAACCAGGATCTGTTAGGTGAGGCTCTATGTTGAAATGGATATTTGGACAGATACGTTTTTTTTCTTCAGCAAATCCCTGAAAAATGATGACACAAGAGAGCTTAAAGGTTGGCAGTTACTGTGCATGTTTTTAGTGAGGAGTTGTTGCAACAGGCCCAGTTTTGTGTCAGGACATTTGAGGCGGTGAACGCCTGTTTGGAAGAATTTTTGTCAGAGCAGCTCACTTAAAAATTTGCAGTGTCAGCCCTTTGAGTCAAAACACATTATCACATGACTTGCAGATGATCTTATTTTTGATCAGGTAAATGTGTGCTGTTGAGTCACAATAAAATGAGGAAACAGCAGAATTTCCTCTTTTTTTTGTTCAAGTCTTTCTCTCATCCAGATAAAATGAAGGTCTAACACTTTACTCTCAAAGTCCTTAAATAGTGTTTTGGTGTTGATGCCATTTCAGGTAATGATGTATTCCTTGTTGCGGTGCATGAACTGGGTCATGCTTTGGGTCTTGAGCACTCCAATGATCCCTCAGCCATCATGGCTCCTTTCTACCAGTGGATGGACACAGAGAACTTCCAGCTTCCTGACGACGACCGCAGAGGCATACAGCAACTTTATGGTGAGTGGTTACTGAAACCACGACTAAACGCTCTCATTTCTGGTTACATTTTTCATTATTAAGTGCTTAGAGCAAAATGAGCTTCGCTGATGCGCTGCCACAGACTCTGTAAACTATTGCATCTTTAAGCAACAGCTTTCTGGTGATAGATAAAACTGATTTTTGCTCCAAACAGTTGCTATGGTAAAGTTTTGTTTGAACTGACAAATTCACCAGTGGAAAGTATGTATACTAAAAAGTAGAGTTATAGTACGAGTATGTGTCTGCAGGATCCATCATTTCCACACTCTCTAATAATTGTCCAGCAGCAAGCAATGCATTCTGGGTGTGCCATGTCACACTTCGAAAGAATATTAAAAGCGTTGCATTGGCTAAACCTCATTTGCAAGAAGTTGAGGTCAAGGCTAATGTAGGACCTCTGGAAAATTCCAAAAAACTTTTTAACTATCAGCAAAGACTACCAACTACCAAAATAAAGACAGATGCATTGCTTGTTTATTGGCTTCAAACACTAGACAAGGTTTCCAAATGAGTCACCATGTTGGTCCCATTCAAAATCTGGAAGCAGACAGCCAATGAGAGAAGCTGTCATCAAACAAGGTGTAGCCAAGGTTTGCTGTAGGAGGGTATAGCCTGTCTTTGCTTCTTGTTTGAAAACATCCAATCATCTGGTGACATTGTCTCGTTGTACGGCAATTAAATGTCCAATTCTGCGAAGCATCACAACCCCTTGCATGAGGAAACACTCCTGTTGTCACATACCATTAAAGGTTTGGTTTTCTAAAGAATTGTCATATGTCCTTGTCCACACAGGGTCTGGATCAGGCCCTCAGCCCCCTCCTGTAACACCACGTCCGCCTTACCACAACCCCCAACCCACAAACGCACCAGACAAGCCTCGCTTTGGCCCCAACATCTGTGACGGGCACTTTGACACCATTGCCATCCTCAGAGGAGAAATGTTTGTGTTCAAGGTAAGCCAAGCTAAGGAGGCGAGAGTTTTGACCAGATTTTCTTTAAGAAGCTGTTAGTGAATCTCTTTTTTGTTTTTCCCCTTTCAGGATAAGTGGTTCTGGCGAGTACGTAA
Organism: Acanthochromis polyacanthus; assembly: GCF_021347895.1. Taxonomy (NCBI): domain Eukaryota; kingdom Metazoa; phylum Chordata; class Actinopteri; family Pomacentridae; genus Acanthochromis; species Acanthochromis polyacanthus. Next base: position 34,008,046 of record NC_067121.1, read on the forward strand.
CAACCATGTGCTGGATGGATACCCCATGCCAATTGGTCACTTCTGGAGGGGATTGCCCACTCATATTAATGCTGCTTTTGAAAGGGAAGACGGGAAATTTGCTTTCTTTAAAGGTAAGTCTGATTTTGCCTCCATGATTAAACAAGTAACAGCTTCAATCTATAACATATCTCATCTCTCACTGCCTCTTTCTCCCTGCAGGGGACAGGTATTGGGTGTTCAGTGAATCTATTCTGGACTCTGGATACCCTAAGAGTCTTAAAGAAATGGGCAGTGGGCTTCCCAAAGATCGGATAGACGCTGCTCTTTTCTATACTCCCACTGGACAGACATTTTACTTCAGAGCAAACAAGTGAGTCAGCATCCTTGTGTATGTGTGCCACAATAAAACTGTGCTGAAGTTCATAAAATAACGATGCCAAGGAAAATCCTACTCCGTCACGACCACCAAAAGATATGTTTACATCTTGACCATATAAAGTTAAACATGAATTACAGAACTGCTACTCATTTGGGCATGAAAATAAACCTTGAGGCAACTTTAATGCTTGCTAAGCTTTCCCATATGTAATACAGCAGTTAGTATAAAAAAGGGGATAAACTGTGACAGTCTGTCATTATAAAGTACAAACAGCCACCTACATTATTGCCCGTACCTCAGTTTTTGGTCCAAGTCTGTCTTTTTGAAGAGTTCATGCTACTCCATCTGACATGTTTCTACAGACACAACACTGATGTTGTGGTCTGCTCTGTGATTTATCTCAGTAGAAACAAACTCGCTGGATCAGAGCAGCTTTTAGCTTTCAGGGGTCAAAAGCAAGCCAGGGATTAAGTAATTTAAGAAAGGTTCAACTCAAGTCTAAATCTGTCAGAACAGTTTTCAAGCCAAATGTGAAGTTCGTGAAACCATGTCTAAGCTCAAGTGTTTAGGGAAAGTCCGGGTCATTTTTTAAGTCATTATATACAAGTCCAAATCGAGATTAAAGTCAGATATTTAGTCTTATAGGAAAGGTCTAGGTCAGGTCTGAAATTTAGCTTCAAGTTCTGTTGGTCAGTTTCAAGTGAAGTCTGTGAAGTCTCAAGTAAAGCCACAAATTCAAGGTCAAAATTTGACAACATTTATGACAAGTCCAAGTCAAGACTGCCAGAATCAGGTCAAGTTGAAACCAAGTGCAAAGTCTGTCAAACTAAGTCTCTAAAAAAGTCTTAAACCCGTTTGGTCAAATTCAAGTTGACGCTGAAGTCATTCAATACAAGCTCCAACCAATTCACTGTATTTAGTCTTTCAGGTGTAGTTGAAAGTTCTCGTCCTTGCCTCGTTGCAAATTCAGGACATTACAAAACAAATCACAAGTCCCTTAGGCAAAAGAAAACCCAAGTGTTAAGATATTTATAAGAAGCCCAAGTGCAAATAGAGTCTCCAGAGTGTCAAAAAATGTCTCAGATAAGTCCTAAATCCTTGTGGGCAAGTCTACCCTCAAGATATTAAAGACAAATCCAATCCAAATATATTTAGTCTCAGTCGGGGCAATGTTTAAAAGCCAAGTTAGTTGTTGAGTCTTTTAGGATAAGTCAAGTTTAAAGTCATGCAAGACAAGTTCAAGTCATGTCTCAAGTCTGTCCAAACATGTCTCAGGTCTCAATTTTCTTAATGTTCCAAGCTTTCAATTAACCATTAACTCATCACCACTACTGTTTTCTTCACCTTTCTTCTATCCTTTTTTTGTTCAGGTATTACCGTTTCAATGAAGAATCCCAATCAGTTGACGATGGCTATCCAAAATCTGTTAGTATATGGCAAGGCGTTCCTGACAATATCAAGGCCACCTTCATGAGTAAAGACCAAGGTAAGGGTGTTGTGAAGTACATGGCCTAGATTATTTCAGCACATCTTAGTGTGAGCTTATGTCACGAGTCGTGTTTTTCATGTTTCTTTCCTCGACCCCTCAGCATACACCTACTTCTACAAAGCCAACAAATACTGGAAATTCAACAACCAGGTGATGCGCGTGGAGCCCGGATACCCAAAATCAGCCCTTCGTGACTGGATGGGATGCCCCAACGAAGACCCGAAGACGGACGGAGGTCGAGGTGGAGGACACGACAAGGACAAGGAGAGGGACAAGGAGAGGGAGAGGGAGAGGGAGAAGGAGAGGGACAGAGAGGACAAGGACAGAACTAGAGACAAAGACAGGGGGAGAGAGAGGGAGGAGGACCAAGACAGGGAGGATAGAGACAGAGTGATTGAGGAGGACATCGATGTGACCATTATTAAGACAGGGGAAGGCAGTGGAGCGGCGGCGGTGGTCGTGCCGCTCTTCCTGTTAGTGTGTGTGATCGCGGTGCTGGCAGCCCTGGTGTTTTTCCGTCGGTACGGTACCCCACGCCGACTCCTCTACTGCCAACGATCTCTACTGGACAAGGTGTAGACGGAGGAGGAGGAGGGGAGGTAGAGAGGAGAGGAAGACGGGGAGCGAAAGAAAAGAAAAATTGGGAGAAAATGTGTAACGGAGGTAACAGAGCAGGAGGTGAAACAGGAGAAAGAGCGGAAGGAGAAGTGCCAGACTTGCATTTTAAAATATTCTTACCACTGCCAGATTCCTTTTACTCTTTATCTCTGAACCACTCAGTCCTTCCATGTTTTCTTTCTTTCCTCTCCATTCTGTCTCGGCCTCTCTTCTCGCGGTTACTGACGCCAGCTCATTGCTGTTTGTTTTAGCCTTTTTCAATGTCATATTTTTAGTTTATGTCAGTGGTCAGTTTGTGTCCTTGGAATTTCCACTTTGAACCTGCATCTTTTCGACGCTTGTTTCAGCGTGTTTCTTTGCAAAAGCAAACGGCGTCTTTGATTGTTCATTTCCCCCACCAACCCCCGCCACATTAACATGCACACAGTCCCATAAAAACACACACACATATGGAAACCACAGTGGCACAGTCATTGTGTTTCCTAATCTTCCAGTAAAACGACATGTCAGAGCCTGTGCAGACCATAAAAGGGAAACAAAACATAACCCTGCATCCTTATGAAGCATGAGAAACGCTCATATCAGACGAGAGCAATGAATACAACTGTGTCCTCTCCTTTTACATTAATGTCTTTAGTGTTGATTATTATTATAAGTGATGCTGTCATTACTATTATGACTATTACTATTATTGTTGTTGTTGTTCTCCGTGTAAAGAATGTTTTTTGTATATTGTCATTAAAAAGTCCTGCTGGACAGTGACATACAGTTTTGAAAGTGGCCTTTAATTTTATATGTGGGGACAGTGAATGGGGAAAGGGGTTATGTATTCTTGAAACTTGATTGTTCTTTTTTTATACCTTGAATCCAACTCAAATGAAAATAAATCAAAGATCTGAAAATGACTCCTTTTTGTCATTGTACTTACTTTTGTACTTGTACAGTTTTCAATTTAATGGTGCTACATTGCCAGTCAGGGGTTTATGAAAGTAGTTTAACAACAATGATAATACTAGTGATGATCATGATAATGATAACCATCTAGATTTTCTCAGTGAGACTGTCTGTGTACTTATATTTTTTAAGCTTTTCTTACGAAAATAAAGTAATTTCAAAAGTCTTTCTGTGCTTTGATTTTCTGCCATCTACTCTTCAGTATTCTAACCGTCCTATAATCCAGCTCTTACCTGGATCCCTTTCCTCTATCTGCAGCATTGATCGCATCTCTTTTCCACCTCATCTTCCCCCAGTCTTCCTGGACCTCCAGGTTTCTTGTTCCCCGACTGCACCACTCTGCATTACTGGGGCTCGGAAACTGGCAGGCCAGAAACTGGGTCGGAAAATGCGGACTGGATCCAAAGCTTAAGTAGAAACAGGGATGAAGACGACAGTATAAACCCGTTGCTGCACAGCAGGAAAACATATCTCAACTATACAGCTAAGAGAGAGGGTGTGTGTGTGTAACAGGGTGTTTCCATACTTATGAGGACCACACAGCCTCCATAAGCGTAGGAAGATGAAGAAACTCAAAGTGGACGATGTTCTTTTCTTCAAGATTTAAGGCTTGGATTTGACAAGCAGTGAAGAAACTGATTTCTTCGAATGGGATTAACGCATGTCCTCACAAGTACAGCATTACAAACACACACTTGTGCATGTTTTGCGCGGCTGTAAATGCCTGTGTTTGTGTATTATGTGCCGTGTATGTGTGCACTCCCTTCAACAGTGAGCCAATAAAAACTCAAACAGCAAACTTGGGCGTCTCCTCTCTCCTTAATGATCCCACTAATGAACGACTGCCACATTAAACCCTCTGTGAAGATGACTGACTGCTAGAGAGAGAGACTGGGTGGGGGGTCAGCGGCTCTATGATATGTTATGATTACAGCAACAAGGCTTTATGCAATTAAAAGTGATGAGGTATTTTCCTATTGTGCCAGAAAGATTTAGGGCGCCCATTTGTCTCCACTTTGCTGCAGTGTTGTGAAGAGCTGGGGCTGGAGGGAGAAGTCACGAGGCTTTTTTGGGGGGGGTTGAGGAAAGAGGAGGAGTAAGAAGAGTTAAGTCACATTTGGAGGCCAGAGATGGAGCAGAATTCCATGAGCAACATCTGGAATTCCGACTGCATCATGTGAGCCAGACACACAGCAGGATACGGCAATGTGGGGATGGGGGATGGGAGGCGGTTGAGATTAGTTTAATTGAGTTTTTCTGACTGTGTCGATGTAAAAGGATGATAAAGCCACCATAAAGAATGCGTGAAGAAAGAATCAGTTGTGCTTTCTGTCTTGTAATGGATTTTTGGTGTGTCTATATTTGTTTATGCACAGTGTTTTCCTTGCTCTGCTCATCTCTGTGACCTGCACACAAGTCAGACATTTAGCTGTGGGTCACAGTTTAATGTTTTCAGTCTTGCCCAGCTGACTCTGCAGAGCGGAGAAAAGAATTGCTTCAGCATAATTCTTCCCCACAGTCCTCTCTTTTCTTTTCTCTCTGTGTGTAACCGGAGAGCTTTTCTTCACTGTCTGCGAAATGACTCACTTCTCCTTCACAAAGTCCTACAAAAGACCACACCACAATGCCCCGGCCTCATCCAACCATCGCCTCACTCGCTCACATTTCACCCAGATAAATGAAAAGGTAATTCCTTGTCCTGCAGGGCCACTGCAGTTCACACTGTCCTCTTTTTTCAGTTTTTTCTTGACAAAGGCTGATCTGAAACTCTTTTCTCACATCACATCAAATCTCAACAATCAGCTCTTTTAAATGCGGTCAAATTCTACTCAACAAACGTCACTAACAAGCTCCTTTTATGTTTTGGGCTGTCCATGCTGCAGGCTGATGAATAGAAACTTCCCAACAGGGGAAGTCCTGCTTTTGCCTATTGTGTCTCATAATAGCCATCATATTGTAAACTGCACATTTCCCACTGAAACGAGGAAGAGTGATGAACAGGGAACGGCTATTGTTGCACCACTCTGCCTGGTAACAAGGATGTGGGATGGTGGAAAGGTGGGAACTGGTGAGTGGCTATATAGGTTACACATGGTTTTCATTTGCATCAGTTAAAGCGCTGCCACATCCTGCACCGAGCGCTAATAGAACAAACAGGAACAAAAGGGCTTAACATCTTATTTCTCTTGCTCTCAAACACGCAAACGCCACATATACAGATGGAAGGTTCGGAGGCGGTGTGGTTGTCTTTTGTTTGTGACCGAAAAGTTTCTAAAACAAAGAGGAAACTGGAATTATGTAATGCATGTTAATGCAGGTCTGAGAATAGAAAACAAGGATGTTGCTGACTTGTGACTCCTCAAAGGGGGAATCCAGTAACTCAGTGTTATTATTACACAAAATTGGGAAACTTGTGACTAACAGATTTTCAGGGGAAAAACAACTCGCAGTAGATGCAGCAGAATTTGAGAAATATCATTAATAGTCACAAGTTAAGTACAAAAAAATAGTGCTTTTTCGATACTGCTTGGCAGACGTCTTGTTTTTCAAATCCACGTCTATGGAGTAGTGACAGTGCCAAATTCCAAAAATAAATCTATAAAAGAATAAGCAAATAAAAGTGGAAATATAAAGATGAACAAATAAAAAAAGACAAACAATGTTGCTATATAATGAAATATTAATAGAAAAATGAATTCATAAAGGAAAAGACTAATAAAAGTATAAAGACAAATAAATACAATTATTTTAAAAATAAGAAGAAATGTACTTATAAATAAAACTAAAAATAAATAATGTTACAATAGAAAGCAATATTAGTCAAAAAATAAATCCACAAAAGAAAAGGTTGCTACAAATAGAAATATAAAGACAAATAAATACAAAACGTGCTTTTCCTTTGCTTTTAAAGCGACATTTAAATTGATATTTAAGGCAACATTTAATGATAGTTCTTATTTATTTGTCTTTATGTTTCTACTTTTATTAGCCTTTTCTTTCATGGATTATTTTTTTTATTAATATTGCTTTATATTGCCACATTATTATTTTTTTTAATTTGTCTGTCGCCATGTTTTGAAACCAAAATTGTTGGTGTGGATTTTGCTGCTATGCCTGTCACTAAGGTAGCAACTTGTCAATCATAAGGTAAGAACATACAGTGCATTATTGTCTATTTTACTTTAAATAGCAACAAAATTCACAAAATAAACATCATTCTGTCTTGAAGAAGACTTAAAACTAACAACTGAGACCATAACATCAAGAGGAAAGTCTTGACGTAGGGAACAAATTAAGTGAGAAGTCGAATCATTTTCTCACTTCCTCATGATCAGACTTTGTTTATTTTTAACCAAATAATAAAAGATGTCTGCATGTTCAACCTTGGCTTCGCTTTTCAGACTCGGAGGCTATGTTGATCTTTTATATACAGTTTTAGGCGCTACTTTGGTGACAATCAGACAAATCAAGAACAACCTTAAATGCCTGCTTGAAACGGTGATAATTATTCCCTTGTATTTTGTGTCACCAGTGCACTTTTTAAAAAATGTTACCTTGTTAACATATCTATGTGGTGTTTTTTTGTTGTTTTTTTTTAAAATACGCAGCAGGACACACCATGAGCGAAAAAGCAATCAACAGCATGACTAAGCATTTCCACATTAAATTGCGTATTCAGACTTCTGGGATTTCATGCGTAACAAACTTTACGAACCTTCAGAATCGGTTTGTGGTTCCAACATGAACGGCTGAATTACCTTAGTGTTAGAATTTGCCATTGTGTCGTATCGAGTAGTTTTACAGGGAGCAGAGATGTAGATGAGCTGCGTAGATCCACACATTCTAGAGGAAGAATGGAGTAGAGTTACATCTAGACCATTATAAGGCAGGAAGAGATTATTTTCACGGAAAAACTTCTAAATATGCAACTTTGATACAGAGAGAGAGTTTTTAGACGCTAAATCAGTGAGCAGAGAGGGATTAATAGGAAACTAAAGTGCCTGACCACAGTGAAAATTGCACTGCTGTTTATAATGGAGATAATTTTAACATGTTAAAAAGAAACACTGACCATTTAACCCAAACAGATGCCAATAAAATGATCAAACAGACGTCACAGCAGCTTTGTAGCTACATACAGTAACTGGTGTGTCATGGGTGTTCTGACATGTTTTAACAGGAAAAGCACAGATGTAATTAAAAACATCAACAATCATTTCATTCCACTTAAGAACCTCTCTGAGCTGGCTCACACAATGCCAGGATCCAGAAACAAGCTGATACAGGTCATGGTGAAGGGTTGTGAAAAGGTCTTTTGGGGCTCAGTGGAGCTTTACTCTCTTGCTATTGGTGTCAGAATAGAAAACATGGTGACCTTTAAGTATGGCATTACAAACTCAGGAAGAGCTCAATAGTGCTCCTGAGCTGCTGCAATCTCCAAACACACACAGTTTATTTGTGGTGTGCCCTGCCAATGGAAGGAGAGGGATTAATACCTAATACTTCTTTCCATTTCAAGTGCGTATTATTCCATTTAGCTACCCGTGTAGCTATGTGCGGAAAATAAAATTCCCCCTTTATTTAATCATATTTTGTGTGCCCCAGATGTCCCAATCTCAGTTTTCAGCTTCACCAAGGGGTTTGTGATCTTTGTTTTCCTAGGCATGCTGTTTTTGCCAGTCTCTACCCGCTCAGTGCTGACTCTGCTGAAAAGATATCAGTTTAAATGCCTGGCTTCATTACACTTATCACAATGTCTGCACTTTAAATCGGGCGTGGCGCAGAGCGAGCGTCTAAATGTCAGAGCTGGTGATTGTGTGGGCGAGAATATATAAGTGCGAGGAAGTTGAACAATCAACATTTTAACATCTTAATTTTTTTTTCCTTTCAGAGCCGTGTCTCACATGACCCCGCAGGGAAACACCTCCATTACAAGAGATGCTGATTCAGTCTGAGCAAGCTGAGGCTACCCTCGCTTCGACCCAGCTATATCCGCAAGGAAACCCCCCCTTCCTGATTTGCCCTGACATTCAAACATGTGTACAGTCACTGTCTGAACTCCGGAGACCACAAGAGAGAATCAGCAAAGACCCCAAAACTCTCCCTCCTCCCCACATCTCCTGCAAGCTGTTAATGAACTACCGCATCAACTCATGCTCGGGTTTTTTCTCTTTTGCTGCCTCTTCCATCGCAACAGGGCCACATCTGTTTTCCATAAGTGCATAGATGTCATCACAAAGAAGAGGAGGGGGGGGAGAAAGAGAGGGGAGGACTGTAAGAGGAGGGGGAAGGGTGTGTATATCAAGGGAATTATGAACTTCGAGGAGTGGCAACTGTCAAAATAACAATGCCCATTTATCACCTCTTCTTGCGTATGTTTCAGGGTAGAAAATCATCAATAAAGAGCAAGAACTAGAAAGAACTGAGGGGAACATGAGAGAGACAGCAATGAAAACTCCCAGTCAGAGCAAGCAAGAGTCAGAGAGACATGCAGAGATCAGAAAGGCCACATCAGAGGCTGCCTTTGAAAGAGGAGCTTGGTGTGCCACTATGGACACAAAGACCTATGTGGTTGCACTGAGGAGGGGAGGAGTGCTTACAGAGCGAAAACATATTGTTTTTACAGCCCACTCACCGGCACATGAGTGGCCTCGCTCAGCTGACTGGCTCCTAGCTCTGACCTGAGCTCTGCGCCAGACGCAGGTGGTCCGCCGTGGTCCTCCAGCTGCCAGTCACGGTTTCAGTAAAAGACCCACACCTGCAGAAACATTGTTTTGAGTCATCTCTACATCTGTCCAAGGATCTCGAGCAAATCTGGCATTCCTCAGAGCTGGGCCGGTCTACAGCTGCCCTCAGCAGTCACGAGCTGAACTGAGAAAAGCTCTGCTCATCTTAGGTAAAAGCTGCGGCATGCGGTTTAGTGGCCGAAAGCTCAAAAATAGCAGTAAATTCAGCTCCTTTTCTTTCTTTTAATCCAGGGGTGTCAAACTCATCTTAGTTCACAGGCCACATTAAGCCCAATTTGCTCTGCAGTGCCCTGGACCAGTAAAATCACAGCATAATAACCTAGAAATAACCACAACTCCTAATTTTTTCTTTGTTTTAGTGCAAAAAAGTGCATTCTGAAAATGTTCACATTTAAGAAACTGTCTTTCTTCAAAACTGATGAACAAACTGAAGTTTGTTAAGAAAAATAAGTTCAGTCTCAGCAATATTATGCCTCACTTTATCATTTACACATTGCAACTTACAAATCAGAGTGTCTAAGGAACACCTTTAGTGACAGGTATCTGGAACTGAACAATCTAGTATTTTTACTTAAAAAGAAGGCAAGAAAACGACAAAAACAAGACAAAATGTTACAAAAAGGAGACACAAAAGTGACAAAAGTGAGAAAAAAAAGACAAAAATGAGAAACGACACAAAACAGAACAAAAAAATGGCAAAAATTGGACGAAAAAGTTGAAAATCGACAAAAAATGGACAAACGAAACAAGACAAAAAAAGAACAAAAGCGTGACACAAAACAACAAAAAAGCTACACAAAACAATGAATAAAGCAAAACACAACATGACAAAAATGAGACATAAAACACAAATGAGACCAAAAGGAAACACAAAACGACAAAAACGAGAAACAAAATGACAAAAACATGCGACAAACGGTAAAAGAGACAAAAACAAGACAAAATATGACAAAAATGAGACACAAAAATGACAAAAGAACAATGAGCAAACTAGTATTTTACTTTGTGATCAAAACAACTTGTCATGGTCTAGTAATTATTAGAAATTTGTAGTTTCACAAATTTGCAATTTGCAGTTAATGTCTTCTCTACACTTTACAAAGTCGGATTGGACGCACAAGTAATGAACTTTAAGTTGCAAGAAGCCTGTTGGAGAAAGTTTTTTTTTTTTTTTTTACACATTTTAGCACCAGTGTTGGTCCATAAAAGAATCAATTTCACATCTAATGCTAACTAAAACATCCATAAATGTGCAGCTTTACTGGAAAGAGAACAGATCCGATTAATGAGACTCATTAATAATCATTCTGGTTTTGGCAAGACATGAAGAGGAGCTGAAGTTTGCTTTGGTACTAAGCATTATGTTCTGGTGTCTATGTCTGAATCAAACTGTGAGGGACATTTGCATGAAAGTTGCTTATGTTTGTCAGAATGCCGTCACTTTAATACACTCAAAGCAGCAACATTAACGACTTCATGTCTACAAAGTGTTTTAGAACTTGCCAGATTTCTTAACCTTTTTTGGTTGTCCTGCAGTGCATTACCGTGTGTTTAGTCAGTATTTTTAAATCAACACTGGATGAGTAACACCTCCACAGAGAAGCATTTCAGCATCTTTCAGGCCACTGTTTTGGTTTTTTGCACCGAGACACTGACATGAAGCAAAATTTACAGGATATGTTCGTGTCACTGAAATTTCCCCGGTGTATTTATGTTCTCCAGAAGATGACTGCTTCCTTATTTGGATAATCTAGGAGCTTTTCCTCAAACAAGCCACGTGAAATACACAGAGCAAATACATTCTCTAACATGGACAAACTTTTTCATTACATCTCGATCCATATTGTTAAATTCTCCAGCAGCAAAGCATGTTGCCAATCAATCCAACACCCAAACAAGGCCTTTCTACCTCACGTCTTGTTACGTTCTCTTCTATTAAACTCAGTAGTTTATGCTCGTTTGGAGCATCTGTGGATAGATTTCATTGCAAGTTGCCCCACATAGTATTTATGAGCAGCATATAAACATCTGATAAATGACTTGTTATATTATTTGTATGTATAACATTAAGGGTTTAAATGAGATTTTATATGTGCTGCTCATAGGAGTAAAAAAAAAAAAAAAAGGACTTTGCAAGTTTGAGCAGCTCAAAACCTTACATTCCTACTTTTTACTCAACACATTCCGTCAATCTCAAAAGAAACAATCCTCTCCAGCACTGATGAAGACATCATCACTTTAACATCTTAATCTGCCTCTCACAACCAAACACACACACATATATATGGTCTTCATATCAGAGCTAACAGAGATGAAAGACTAAACCGTTCTCTAACTGCTCTCATTCCTGCAGCACTGCCCCACTTACAAATGTGTTCTGAGGCTGCCAGAGAGATGCCAACGTGAAAGATTCACTGGTCCTCGCAAGAGTCCAGACACATCGAGTTGCATCAGGGCAGAAAAATGTTCGGCTCAGCGACCATAGGGCTGTAATTACATAGGAGCACTGCTGAGCTCTGCAGGATGAACGTCAAGACCGGAGAGGTGGAACAAGGCAACTGAAGAAGGAAGAGGGCAAATGCATGATTTAGAATAGAACGAGAGAAGTGTGGCTAACGTAGCGATAAAGAGGATCAACGCTAAAAACTGAGGACACAAGGCAAAGGTTAAGGAATTGGACAGCTCCGTAACATGGCACTAATAGAGGGATTTGCCCCTTGCTGGCATGTTGCATGTGTCCTCAAGCATTCCCTTATAATCGAAGTTTCAATCTCCTTGTTTCATGTGTCTTGACTGAGCAGAGCTACAACGTGGTGTGACTGACACCTTGTGGATTCTAAGCATAACGGCTGAAGTAACTTTCCCAGTATGTGCCTCTGCAAAGGATTCACTTTCTTGCACTATTCAAGAGCGTCGAAAAAAAATTATACTTGAAACGCAATTTCCATCCAGACCGGAAAAGAAACGTCACAATAATTTCAAACTTCAATTTTATTATTTGTACATTCACCACTGATAGGCGTACTCAAAGAAGAAATTAAAAAACAAAAAACAAATCTTTGTACTAAGATGATAAAATAACGATTAAAAAACAATATTAAAACCATTGGTGAGAAAACTCATAATGCAACCTCCCCTCTTGGGCCTGTATTGACGCTACAGGGTAAGAGAATCGGAGGAAGAGGAGGACAGGGAGGAAGAAGAGAATCAATAGACATAATCATAACTTGTGTCGAGTGTGACGGATTCTCTCACAGAGAATCACCCCGTCTCTTAACAGAGGGAGAGGAACACTGCATTGCCTTAGTAGTTATTCCACGCTTGTTGAAAAATACCCCAGAGCTGCCTCATTTAAAGACGTAATTTTTTTTTAGTAATCTTACATGTCTGTACAAAACGCCAAACACAGATTCCAATATTTTGAGATTTTTGCAAGCCTCCACACAGAGGACCGAGTTTTCTCTTTAGGCAGGACTGGCAGGAGTAGCCTTGTACTACATGCAGCAACAGAAGGATCCCTCATCCAAAAACACACTGAGGCGACGACAGTTGATTGCAAATCATAATTGGCACCTACACTTAGCGGCGAATGGGGAACGTTGAGGTAAATAATTAAAATTACCCAGTGTGCCATACTGCTATGCCGTCAAGACAAAAAAACTCATGGAAAAACGAGAGAGGCAAACATATAAAGAAAACTATATCAAACCTTGACAGGAGCGAGACGTACAGCACTCTGAGAAACAACACTGCAAAAAATCATGGTCCCCTTTAAGCATGACTGTGTGTAGGCGTAGATGTGCTTTAAAAAAGGTGACAGATTTTGAGAGATGGTAGCGACATCAGTTGGTCCTCTGTTGGGTCGTAGTTGTAACGAAGTACATGTAGTGAAAGGCAAATGAAAGAGGGTGGTCTCTTGGACAGTTCCATCGGCTGATTGACCATTAGCGCCGTCTTTCTCGTGGTTCACTGCGACTGCGTGAGCGCCGGCCGCCGCCTGCCCCACTGCCCCCTGCCCTACGGTAGCCATCCCTGCGTTTGTCGTTCTCCCTCTCCCTTTCCCTGTCTCTGTGTCTGTCTCTGTCTCTACCTCGGTCTCTGTCCCTCTCTCTGTCTCTGTCCTTGTCCTTTTCGCCCTCACTCCGGTCTCCCGTTGTGCCACCTGCAGCCTTCATCCTCTCCTTGCGCTCTTCCTCCTCTTCCTGCTCCTTCCTCCGTTTCTCACGCTCTTTCATCCGCTCTGCTCTGGCAGCTTCCCTCTGAAGGAACTAAAATGAAGAGACGTACAAGACTTTAAAACTTACAGTCAAGACTTACATTAGAGCATGTGTAAAAGGTAGCAAACTGATTCAATAAACTGCTCTTTGTGTCACCTGTTCCTCTGTGAGTGGAAGCCAATAGATGCATGGAGCTGCTTTAGTTTTGCGGAACAAGTCATCCAGCAGCTTTGCAGGGGGATCCTCAGCTGCTTTCTCTGCCAGAGCAAACAGAGTCAATATTAAACAAAACTTCTATTAAATGTATATACAGTCTAATTCCATGACTCAAAGCGTTACCCTTCTTCTCCGTTTTCTTCTCTTTGCTCTTTCCCCTCTCTTTACGTCGCCTCTCTCTGGAGCGTGACCTTCGGGGACCTCCCTCCTTCTCCTCCCCAGGTTTCCCAAACTCTCTGACCTTGTCGCGATCCCACTCCCGCTCTGCTCGTGCACGCTCCCTGCGCTCCATCTCACGCTCGCGTTCGGCCCACTGGTCTCGCTCTGGGAGGAGAGAGGGCAGGCCCAGGGTTCGACCACGGCCAGAACCAGGCCCTTGATCCTCTGCTCCGGGTCTGTCAGCGGCACCCAAGCCTTTATGGAAATCCAACTACAAGCACAGATATGTTCAGGCCACAGATGTCAAAGCGTTCTGGGTGTAACAAAGAAAACAGACTGACATGATCTTACCTCATCCTGCTGGCAGAAGTCAACGCTGAGGACTTTTGGGTTGCTCTGAGGCCATTTCACTCCGTGAAGAGCTGCCCGTGTTGCAACTGCCTCCTCTATACTAGAATACTACACACAGAAAGAAAAGCGGAGCTCCATGAGACAGAAGAGCCTTCTAATGTCCAAAAGCAGTCTAGTTCTAAGATGCAGTCCTCAAAGTAACAAATGCTTGTAATTACTCACAGTGACGTAGCAGTGGGATTTGATTTTGTCGATCCAGAAGCCTTCTTCCACTAGGGTGCCGGTTCTGCTGAGAAGTTCCTTCAGCTGCCCCAGAGTGAATGGTCTCACCTAAACAAAATATTAAAGGGCAGTTAAGAAAAGACTGCTTTAAACCTGAAATAAGTAATAACACCTGGTACATAATTAGAATATAAACTACCTTGAACAAAGATAAATTCTTTACATACATAATTTAACAAAAACAAAACATGTCAATAGAGAAGAAGATTGCAAAGACAAAAAGTTTACGCACACATTTTTTTTGGATAGTGACGATATAGTTTGGTCCCAAAAGGTGAATGATAGTTTAGGTACTGAAGTAGAGGCTATGGTTAACAGTTAGAACTGTTCTCTCACCAGGTTGCAGACGTGAACAATAGCAGACACTGTGCCACGAGGTGGTGAGGGCTGCCGGGCCGTGCGAACGGGGTCATCAATGGTGATGGAAACACCCGTTTTCTGCTGGCTGATGGAGCGACGAATGAGGGTGTCGCTGGGGGTCACTGGGGTAAAGAGGCACAGTTCATAACATTTCGATTGCTGTCTATATCGCTCTTCTCATGTAAAGACAACACGTCTTAAATACTTTTGTGGATTTAACTCAAAAACCTTGCTAGATAATCCCTGTAATCAGATGCAACAGTTCCAATTTTAAAAAATTATTAAATTCCTTCATGAAAGTCCGACCTGCTACCGATAAGTTTGACTTCATGTAAATTGTGTTCTGCCTGCTGTTGTTATTACAACACAAAGGTGACACCAAAGTAAATATCTAAATTATAACTCAGGAATCAATGGATTTAATACAAGAGAAAAAAGCATTTTGTGGTGGATTTATTACCAGTGTTCATTTCTACATCATGGCTGATATGCGTTGGTGACTGGGTTTCCACAGCTCCAGAAATGGAGGAATCCATCGGCTCTTCCTGAGCCTTTGTCCTTTCTCTGTCTCCCCGAAGATCTTCTTCCTCCAACTCCTCATGCCTGCTCCTCTTTGCCTCTTTCTGTCCATTCTCCTGGTTTTCCAAAGGGACCACCTTGAATACACGCAATCACCAGTTCAGAGATAACTTCAGATTCTCTTGAAGAGGATTTCAAAGTAACGATACTACTTTCATATCAATCAATCATTCAAAACCATTAGCAGGTGCACACTCACCTGTGTGACAGTGCGTCGAATCTGAAGGTCCTGGTCAGAGCGCTCCCTGTCTTCGTCCTCAGCTCCAGAGAGAACAGTTTCCTCTGGATGCAGGTCCACTACCGCCTCCTGGCCGAGACACGGCTTAATGTCTGGGATCAGAGACTAAACGCAAAAAGCGAGTAAAAGCATAAGTTGGTTAAGCTTCCTACATTTAACACAGAAGATATATGCAGTGCAGATGCCTGATAGTGCATCTATGCATGCACAAGAGCATTACAAATAATCCACAACTTATAGTATATTTTTAAATGCGCTGCAAATACCTTTAGTGAATCAGTTGTGATGCTGATGGAAGGTTTCTTGGCAGTGACAGCTGTGCTAGAGCCCCACCTCCTCTTACGACCGGCCACAGCTGCAGACTCCTGGTCACCCTCTGCACTGCCAGTGCCTGGGGACGATTTACTACCTGGTAAAACGTTACAAAATGTAAACTGTATAATACACCGTAAAAGTAGGTGTGAAGAACAAATGTACTGTAAATCTAAGGTAATAACAGTCTTCTGACTGTGTTGAAATATACATCATGATCCTGTGATGCACATAATTTAAACTTAATGCGATTGATACACACTTTACTAATGACGTAAAAAGGCACAATATTACCACAAATGACGAGTTATAGGTGCTAGGAAGGAATGAGCAAGGTGGGAGGGTGTACTCACTGCTAAGAGAGATCTTACGAGCTGAGAAGGCCTTTGGAGTCTGAAACACAAGAAGATATAAACAACCCGACATATACGGGAGAGGTGAGAGGCAGACACTACAGCAGAGACAAATTATGGTCAACGTCAGGGTGGAGGAAAGGTGGAACAATAACTGGAAGGGGGACACGTGGGGACTGAGAATGAATGATAGAGACTGCTGTGCAAGGTAATTTTTAAATCCATCTCTGGTGTTGGCACCATGCTATGTTGTTTTTGTGTTAAGGTTAACCCTGTGCCATTTGAATGTTTTGATCGTCCACAACTGCAGATTATCGAATATAAATTCCTTTTCATGATTAAAGTGCAGCTGCAGTCTCTGTCAAACAAACATGATCTAGTGGAAATACTACAGTTTAAATTCAAGTCCTAAAATATTTATATTTTAATGTTTTGTGTCTGAGTAGACACATTATCTCCAATTAGTTTTACATAAGTAACGGTTAACCAAGAATAAAGTTCTAAAATTTAAAAGATGTTTAGAAATATCTGGACTAAACTGCAGTAACCACAATCAGATAAACTGTTTCACAGCTGCTTTTTCCAGCAAAGACTACAAAGAAAATCACTGGAATCTAAACACACTTAATATAACGCTATGAAAGAAAACATTGAGTAAACATCTACTTATTCCCTGGTACCACTGACACCTGATCCTTACTGGTTTGGATATGGCCCAATCACGACTGCATGTACTGTATCTAGGCAACAAGGGTCCAATCAATGGTGGCTGAGATGTTTGGATGAAAATCTGAAAGCTCGATGGCTGGCAGGATGGGTTCAATTGTTCATTTAGGTTGGGGCTTTGAAATGCTTTTGGCCGAAGCAGTCATCCGGTGTTTAGCATTAGTCCTTTTAGAGACGAGGCAGGTTCTTATATCGGAAAGAAACGACGAGAGTCCAATTAGATGGAAACTTGATGATGAATTCTGTCAACAGTCACTGTGCACACAAATCCAGAATTTCGATTTAAATCTTCATTGTATGTAGGAAGCAGGAAGTTCATACAGACAGTCACAGTAGACGGTAGCTGTTGTAGAAGAGCAGTCAAATGGCAAGTCCTTCTTCATTATAAGGAAAAATGTATCCAGCCCGCAGCAGTCCACATGTGAGGTCTAAGCTATATGAAGAATCACCGAGTATCCAAGAGGTGCACTTGTGGGTATTTTGCTCATTCCAAGAAATGAACAAAATCCAAATGTCCTTTCAAGCAGGTTCCAGTTCATACTCCGTAATACCCACATTTTTCTGCACGCAACAAAGTCTTTCAGTGTACAACCAAAAAAGACTCCATTCTTAGAACTGCTTCACAGCAGCTTTGAACGTGACTTGATGTGAGCACACTTTGTTGCTTGTGTTCTCCAAGTCCATTTTAAGGCCACAGGGCCAGATTATTAACAGGCTAAAAGAGGTGGGCAATATTGACTAGCCAACCCCTTCTTTGAGTCTCTCAGTCCGATTATTAGCTCGTCGGCCATATCGATGAAAATGAGGCTGCCTTTGTTGCCAGGGGTGTCCCTCTGTAGTGCAGCATTGGGGGCTTATCTGTAGTCAACTCTGGATTCTTGGGGACAGTGGAACAGGTGCAGCAGTAGCAGTAGTAGTGGCAGAGGTAGTATGCAGGTACCATTAGGGGCAATGGAAGAGGCATGAGCACCTTTGTAACAAAGCAATCATTTGGGGTTTAAACATCAGCCACAGTGAGAAAACACCCTTGCTGTTTCTGCCTATGACAGTGTCAACAAAGGTTTTAAAAACAGCCAAATCAAAAACGTCATTTCCTACACACAGTCTACCACTTGTGAAAAGGGTTCATTAAGCCACCGAAAGGATTTTTTTTTGTAAAACAAAGAGCAAAGACTTCCAACAATGAACATAGACATATCATCAAATTACCTATAATATAACATAAACTGGATAACAAAACCCTTTCATCACAGGTGCAACTAAAAAGGCTTAAAAGATCCACGCACCCAAGGCCTCAGTTATCGACAGCTTTGAGGAACAACATTATTCGTGGTTCTTCAGGTGTCTTACCTCCTCGCTGGTCTCTGGCAGCTTCTCTGGATCTGCCATGGCAGTCTCCTTCACCTGCCTATAAAGTGTTTAAAAAAAACACAGCATTGGAAAAGAGGGAAGAGTTAAAAACACCATGAGCATGAAGGATGACATTCACTTAAAAAAAATCAGGTTAGAACACATTATTATAAGTGTAACATTAATGAGGACAACAGAATGAAGCACAGCGTCTAATTAATACATAAACAAAAGCAACCATCCTCATAACATTTGAGAGTATACGAATATAATATACGAATAAAATAAAAAAGTGTAAAATTTCCTTTCCCAAAAAACATAAATCAGTTTAAAAATAAAGGTAAAATTCTGCTGACCCCTGCAGGAACATTGCTTAAAAATAGGCTCATTTGTCAGCAACTGTGCGAAGTAAGCATAAATGTTGTTAAATTGTGTGTTTGCAAAAGCACAACAGGTCACAACATATTGTTATAACTATTAAATTATCCAGGCTAATTTAATGAAGCATAAGATCAATTAATAATTTAACAAAATCAATAAAACATAATATTAAAGTTTAACATGGCAATGAAATCAAATGTCAAATTTCTAGATAATGAAAGTGAAGATAAAACTGTACTATTCCCTGTAGGGAAATTGCTAAAAAAAAAAAAAAAGAAGGGATATTTATTGCCAATTGTCTGAAGTGCATAATATTTGTAGTTAAATACTTATGCATTCCTTTAAATTTCCTATCATCATATATGACATTTGTGCAAGAAATCTAGCACAGTGAAACATACACATCAAAGAACTACAGCACAGCATTAAAAATGTGTTTGAAGGCTCAGCAGGTGAGCAAACAGCAGCCAGGTCATGCTGAAATAACTGCGCCTAAAATGCATCTCACAGTTGACCAGTCTAATGCGCTGCTCTTGATTTTTCCAACGGGGTCAGAGCACTGAGGAGAGACTGGAGGCGGGCAGAGCCACCACAGTCTTCCTGCAGCCCTGCTGAGTCCGTCCGGACCCGAACAAACGCAGCTACACAATACCTGACAAACGAGCGCGCCTCAAGTTGCTGTGCCCTCCTCGTGAACGCTCACGTGAACACGGCCGCTCATTGCGACTAAAATTAACTTGGAGAAGTTCACAAACGCGGACACACACACACGGTGCTCGGTGAAAACACGGCAGCGTACAGTGCTGCAACTGCTGCTAAAACGACTGCGTCGCACCGAGCCGCCTCTCCTCCCTCCTCCGAGCTGCCTCCCACTGAACACTACTCGGCTCTGAACGCATCCATGACCGCAGCGGCGGACAACCGACACCTGCGACCGACGAAAAGCGTCGCCTGCTGTTCAGCTGAGCCGCTAGGTGGAAACCACAGGCCGGCGTCGGCCGCTAGATCCACCGACGGAGCACAGCCATGTTGCAACGAATGAAAAAATTAATCATGTACATAAAGGACCCGCATCTTCTCTACCACGCCGGCTTCAAGGTAGTCTCATCAATCGCCTGATGGCAAATTGAACACCCGGCCTCTGTAGTGACACCGTTATTTCCTTGCTTTATTATTATGCACAAAGCAAACCGCAATGCCATGACATTATATGACTCGATGGAGGTGTTGAAGTGAGATTACAAAGAAGCGCTTAGCAACATACAAGAAATGGACACGTAATTAGCTTCACATTTTTTCACGGTCAAGCGCTTTGATGAGAAAATACAGAGGGGATCAAAACACTGGCTTCGTTGTTTTTCACATCAGTTCTTACAAAACACTTAGTTCTGCACAATGTAGAAAATGTATAATAATGTAGATCTCTTCAGCCTTGGGCAGAAATGTCTATCAATGATCCAGTTTTATCAAATCAAACCCAAAACCTTCCACAAGGCCAGAAATAGCCTGGTACAACTTTTGTATTTTTTTGTATTCTATTTTTTTTTGCCAAGCATTGACAGAACCTTTTAACACAGACAGGAATCAAAGAGGTATGCAGTGAGGATTCATCTGCTGGGAATCGAACCAGTACCTCACTGCTTAATGGCATTCAGGTTCATATGGTATGTAACAGTCAGTGATGCAGGTTACATGTCTGGATTAACACCCAGTCAACAACGACAGCTTCTGTTTACAGCAGTAGACGAGCACATTTGCAGAACGGAGATGTGTTTCGAAGGTGAGGTAGCAGATTATGGTGAAGTTGTAATAAAACACCACAGTCTTCTACAAGCATAACATTGATAATACCCAAATACACCTCTTGTTGGCATTAGTGCAATAGGAACCTATTTTGCTGACAGTATTAGGCTTGCTATGCGTCTTAACTTGTGGCTAACACTACCTGGAGTACCTGCGACATCTTTTCAAACTAGGATTAATTTAAGTAATCTGCTCCGACAGACACTTCCATCTAGTAGAGACACAATCTGCCTTTCTTGTTTTTCTTCTTCGACTTTCACTGTGACTACTAACAGGCTTGGTGATGCTAACTGCTAAATTAGGTGGCAGACACAGACTACTCCAAAGCAGTGTCTGGAAAACAATAAGAAACAATGCATAGCAGATGTAAAACAGGACAAGGCAAAGTGTTCAATCACACGCGATCTCATAAAAAACACAGGAGAGCATCCAAGTGTCACATGACTGATGTCATCACTCTTATTTCCATTGTGCACATTCAGTTACAGTAATCCCTATTAATAAAGAATAAATACACTCTTATCAGTCCCTAGAGAAAGCACTGACATGTTTCACAATCATGCAGAGCATAATTAAATGTTTACTATACTACTTCTGCAAATTATTATTAAATTGTGTTATTTGAGCAGATTTGTGCATGTAATATCACACAGGAAGCAATCATAAAAAGTATTCCTTTTTCCCCCATAAAGGACTGAAACTTTACCTGTACATTATTAAGACGTGATATTAAAAAATATGCTCCAGGAAAAGAGCCAAATGTACAAAACAGATCAATTAAATGCAAGCGACCCAGAACGGATGTGAAAAAGAAAAAGTAAAACCTCAGTCTGCTTTAAATTTTTTGTCCTGATTGCTCATGACTAGTAGCTGCTGAACATCTGATTTAAGGAATGAACTGTTGACAATATAGTTAGACATCCAACAGAATTCCATGATCACTAGACACTTTTCAAAGCCTGCAGACTTATTCTTTGTAAAGACAAAGATTCACTCTCTTGGGTGTAAATCTGACGGACACAAAAAAGGGATAAGACGGAATTCAGAAAGCCAAAACTCAAAACCAGACCTTTCTTTGTCCTTTTCCTCCTCTTCCTCGCTGTCCTTTCTCTTCCTATGCGTCTCCCCTGTGGTTGGAGCTTCAGTGAACAGTTTCTGAGAATTCAAAAGGTACATTTGTAGTTATGGTACAGCATTTCTGCAAAGTTCAACCCAAGATATTTTTAACACCACGAACAATGCAATTTAAACCCAGTTCTATGATTGTACCGCCCAAAGAATGTTATAATAAAAACAGGTCGGGTGAAAAGTTTACATTTACTTGTCAATCTGGCAGAATTTCATTGTACATCACATAATAATAATATATTTTAGGGCTGCAGCTTCCAATTATCATCATTATTCAATAATATATAGAATATTATTACGATTAAATGGTTTAGTCCACAGAAAATAGAGAGAATGTCTAATCAGACAACACAGTTTACAGGAGCTCGACGGTGCAAGTTTGGCTGCCAAAACATGCAGTTCATGTCCAAAAGCAGTTTGGACAAAGAAACAAAGGGGTGACGAGATATCGGGGTCCTGGACTTCTGAGGAATCTCACATGAACTCGCTCAGATGTGCTTAGCTTTTAGTAAAATAAAAAATAAAACATCATCACACATTCTCAGTTGGTTGTAAATAAGAATGCAGTTTCCAAAAATACTAAAGGTATTCAAGTTTACTTTAATACAACAACAACAAAAATAACAGCGGGTCTTCAGATTTGACAAACTTACATCAGAAAATGTTATTTTTTGTTTGCAAAATGCCTGAAATGATCAATTATCAAAACATTTTCTGAATATTTTCCTGTCACTCAACCAACTGATTAACCAACTACTCATTTTTGCACTACTGTAATTAAACAGCTTTTAAATATGACCTTGATCTAGATTAGTGGTTCAAAAAACATAACTGACAGTAGCTGACTGAATTAGGTGCCAACAAATTTGTTTATTAGCTGTTGACATCTGTGCATATTGTCTTGTTTTCACTAACACGAAGCCGTTGTTGCTTACGATGTGTCACAACCTGATGTGAGTCACCGTCCAACGTTCACTGCTGATCTCAGCACAAGACAACTGGAGGAACACTGGCTGAACAAACAGTAACCACAGTTTCCGGCAGTGTGGTAAAAAGCCTGGCAGGTCCCCACTGGTGTCATTCTGAGCAAGTTTTCACCAGAGCTATAGGACCCTACCATAACCATGCCATCAGTCTGTAACTGACCTGCACTTGACCCAAGGGTTGTACCAGCCATCAGGACATCCATAATGCCTCTACTGGCCCCATTTATGTCCTTTTCTGTCCAGTCTGTCATTCAGGGTCCACATAAAAGTGTGCTGTGTGTTCTGGTCACAGCCACTTGATTTAACAATTTTTCAACACAATATAATAAAGCTGCATATCAGACATTGCAGTGTTGAAACAACATTTCCTATAAGTCACAAAAAGCACACATATGCTACATACAGTACACAACAAGCATCTAAAATGTTTTTATTGATAGAATAACCAGTTTGGAATGGAAGACTTTGACTAGATCAAGATACATTTGTCATCATGATTCTATAACTTAAACTGTCACACAAACATGAAAGAAAATCCGAAGGTGTATTGACTTATAAGCAACTGACCTTGGATCGACTGTCAGCAGTTGTGTTATTCTTCTCGGTAGACGTCTCTCTCTTGCAAGGGGAGGCTTTTGGGGTTTCCTTTAAACCTTGAGCCTGAGCCTTTACTGGTGAACCTCTTTCAGGTTTCCCTTCCTAAAGGAAAAAGAGAGCAGTGCAACATTTGATGCATTGAACCAGAAATATGCCACGCTTGCTTTTAGTGCATCTGTGCAGGAGAAATTTACTAACAGAGCTCAGTGCTTTACAGTAAAGTAGGTCCTAAAATTCTGTGGCATTACTTCATCATCTGACTTGTCTTATACATATAACAAGGACAACTTTGGATGTAGGCTCATGGCTGTTATGCTGAGAAACTATCAGCAATAGCTTTACCCGTGGATACAAGAGGCAAAAAAACTCATTGTCAGCTGAAGCTGCATAAAAACACAGCTGTGTCAGGAAAAATTCTGTTCTTCATCAAGAAATTAATAAAAGAAATATTAAAAGGAACTAATAAAAATACGATGCATGTCAGAGAGGTAAGAGACACTTGCCGCTTTGCAATACTATGTCTGAATGCACCAACCAACAACTGCTTATCCCGACAAAACAATGAGGCCAGCTGCACTGGAGTGGTGCATCTGTTGTGAAAATACCACCTGAGTGACAGAGTGACTTCAAATATTTTAATAAACATGGCAGTATCATATTTAGCTGCCTGCCGTGGTGCTCTGGCACAGCAGTCTGACACGGGTGAATAAACAGCTGAATCACTGTTACATTTTAACTGCCTGTTGTATGGAAAACTCTGATTCCGATCCTGCAACAAGAGCAGTGATTGTGAGTACTTATGTTGAACACAGTGGAGTTATTTTAACGGTATGAAAATTCAGAATATATTCAGCTGCCACAAATGCTCCAAATTTACTATAGTAACTTAAGGAGAAGAATGATGTGTGCATTCTATTTTATTTTTTAGATTTTTCTTTCTCAATTATGAATGAAAGTGCATCTTGATCTTGTCAAATTGGATGCAACTTTGCGTTCACACAAGTTATTATTTCAGTGTGACAGGGACAGATAAAGCCTACTTTTCAATCACTTACCCGTCTACCTCTGGAGGTGGAGCGGGTTTTCTCTTGAGAGGATGTGGATGAGCTGGAGGACTGAGATGATGAGGACCCAGAGTCTGATTCTGAGGAAGAGGAATCATTAGATGATGATCTTTGTCTTGTTCGTTTCTCCTCCTTTTCTGCATCTCTTCCCCTCCGCTCTTTAGCATCCACTGAGCTTGAAGAACTCTTGATTTCATCTACTTCTTTAGCTTTTTTGATGGAGTCTTTAGCAGCCTGTTCACTCTTAGCTGAAGCTGCTTGTTCTTTCTCCTCCAATACAATCCTTGTGGCCCCTTCTTTTTGGGGACTCTGGCCCAGTGCAGTACTAACAGCGGTCTGCTTCTCAGACGGAGTCCTCGCAGATCCAGGTGGCCCTGCAGCGACCTCTTGGTTTGCGTGTATCTGCTGATCTTCTTGCTCAGTGGAGGGTTGGTGTTCTCCCAGTGGTCGTTCTCCAACACTGGTGGGTGAAGAGACAGGTGAGACTCGAGGCTGGGGGCTATCAGAGAATGTACGGGGTCGCTTAATAACCATGGAAGTGGATAAGGTTTGGGGCTGAAGTGGGGAGTCCCTGAAGAAGCGAAACTTCTTGAAAGAGGAGTGTGGTGACGGAGGTGTAGGTGACATGGGTGTACCAGACTCTGCTGCCTGGGCTTCGCTCTGGGACACTGGAGCATCTTCCTGCTCTCCTGCCTCTGTCGATGACTTTGTAGCTAGTCCTGTGGAGGGGGGAGGAGGAGTGGGCAGAGGGGTGAGACCAACCTCACGGCCACGTTTGGTTGGAGGGAGGTGACTCTCCCTCTCCTTTTCAGCTATCCTCACTTTCTCTTTCTCTTGTTCCAGCACCCTCTCCTGCTCCTCCCTTTCTTTCTGCATGGCCTTCTCCTTCTCTAACCTCTCACGCTCAAGAGCCATTGCCTTCTCTTGCTCCAAAGCCCTCTCCTTCTCCTTTCTTTCCTTCTCCAAGGCCCTTGCCCTTTCAAGTTTCTCCTGCTCTAGAGCTTTCTCCCTCTCCAGCCTCTCTTTCCTCTCCTTCTCAGCTCTTTCCTTCTCCATCCTCTCCCGTTCCAGAGCTGCTTCTCTCTCCGCCTTCTCTTTTTCTTCCCTTTCTCGTTCCAAGGCCTTTTCCCTCTCTATCCTCTCTTGCTCCAGTGCTCTCTCTCTTTCAAGCCTTTCCTTCTCCCTCCTCTCCTGCTCCAACCTTTCCTTCTCCCTCCTCTCCTGCTCCAACCTTTCCTTCTCCCTCCTCTCCTGCTCCAACTTTTCCTTCTCCCTCCTCTCCTGCTCCAACTTTTCCTTCTCCCTCCTCTCCTGCTCCAACCTTTCCTTCTCCCTCCTCTCCTGCTCCAACCTTTCCTTCTCCCTCCTCTCCTGCTCCAACCTTTCCTTCTCCCTCCTCTCCTGCTCCAACCTTTCTTTCTCAAGGGCTTTCTCCCTCTCCAGTCTTTCTTGCTCTAGAGCTTTCTCTCTTTCTAGTCTCTCTCGTTCTAAGGCTTTCTCTCTCTCAATTCTCTCTCGCTCTATTCTCTCTTGCTCCAAAGCCCTCTCTCTTTCTATTCTCTCCCGTTCCAAGGCTTTCTCCCTCTCTATTCTCTCTTGCTCCAATGCTTTCTCCCTCTCTAACCTTTCCTTTTCCAACCGTTCCTGCTCCAGAGCTTTCTCTCTCTCTATCCTTTCCCTCTCTTTTCTCTCAGCCTCTAGAGCTCTTTCCCTCTCTATCCTCTCTTGCTCCAGAGCCCGTTCTCTCTCTTCCCGTTCTCGCTCCAAAGCCTTGGCTCTTTCCAGCTCCATCGCTCTCTCCCTTTCTTCTCTCTCTCTCTGTTCCCTCTCCTCTTTCTCTCTCTGCAGGCGTTCTTGCTCCAGGGCCCTCTGCCTTTCGAGCTCCCTCTGCCTCTCCAGCTCCAAGGCCCTCTCTCGTGCTACAACTTGCTCACGCTCTTCCCTCTCTTTAGCCAAAGCTTGTTCCCTCTCCTGCCTCTCTCGTTCTAGAGCAAGTTCCCGCTCCCGCTGCAAAGCCTTCTCTCTCTCTTCTCTTTCTAAGGCCTGCTGTCGCTCAAATCTCTCTCTTTCCAGAGTTCTCTCTCTTTCTTCTCTCTCCAGAGCCTTTTGCCGCTCCTCCTCCATTGCTCGCTCTTGCTCAAGTTTTCTCAGCTTCTCTTGCTTTTCCAGCTCAAGTGCCTTTTCTCTTTCTATCTCCAACTCCCTCTCCCTGTCCCTCTCTTCTGCTGCAGTGGCCTTAAGTACACTCACGGGTGCTTGAATATGGGCCAGATGTGCTCCTGTGACACCCTGGTTAGTGCCTGGAATCATGGGGAATGGCACATGGCCTGCAGTTTTGGCTGTGTGGGTGATGGCAGATACCAGAACCTCTGGAGGCCCTCTGCCAGGAAACGCTGCAGCTGAAAGTGAACTGCTGTCCTGCCTATCGCCTTCCCCATCTGCACCATGCCAACTTGCTCCGGAGAAAGCACCTTCTGACTCCATTTTACGAGCCAGAAGGGTCAGGGGTCCGGGCTTTCGCTCGGCATGTCCGCTCCTCTGCGGCTCGGGACTGCTACTGCGGCTGTCGCTGCTGGAGGAACCAGAGCTGGAAGTACTGGGTGAGCCCCTAGCTGGGGCAACATCTGGACTAGGTGGGCTCTGTTTAGGGGTATCAGGCAATGGGAATGATAACTCTGGAGGTGGGGAAGGAGGTGGTGTTGGTTGGCGAAGTTGAGGAGACAAAAGGGAAGGGATATGTTGCTGCTGAGGTTGACAGGATGCTCCAGACCTTTCTCTTGCTGTGGGCATTCTAGCTGGCTCTCTGAGGTTTCTTCTTCGAGCACTGCTGTCCCAGTCATCATCGTCACCATCCTCATCGCCATCCTCGCTATCGTCATCATCACTGTCACCTGCGACTTCGCTGGATGCAGAGCCTCTCTCTGGCCGGTGTTCAACGCCAGGAACACGCATGGCCACAGAGCCAGAAGGAGGTGGATTGGACATGTCAGCCTCCTGGTTCCTGTTACCTTGTCCCTCATTCACAGCACCAAACAAGCCGTCTCCACTAGAGGGACCGGGCGGTTTGTGCTGCTCAGCCAATGCTGGTGTGACATCCTGATGAGAAGACAAATCAATCTGAGATATATTTTGAAGGATTATGCAACTATCCTCCATGGAAATAATCTACCATAATTATTAAAAGTATTTACACCTTTTCCAACTAAGACAATGCAGACAAACTCTGTGGAAAACATGTCTGCAAAAGAGGTAAAAAAGGCAAAGTGCTGCCTAACCTGGGCTGGAGGAGGACATGATGTACTGTTGTTAACGTCTGCATGGTCATCTTGATCTGTTCACAAAAAACACATGGGATCACAAAAATTCTTTTCATAATGACTTACAATATAAACAGTAACTTACACAACAACAGCAGTGAATTCTAATAAAACTTACCATTTGTTTCATATGCTTCGCGTGCCTCTCGCTCCAGACGCTGCCTCAGGAGCTCCTGTTGCTTAGCCAGATACTGCTTGATAAAGCTGTTCTGGCTCATTTCCTCACCAATCTAAAAACAAAGAGAAAATGAAAACTACGGTGCAAGCCTTCAAGGCCACGAGCGCTTACTTTTTGCAGACATTTACAACTGTGCAAATGCACATTTTTCATTTATAGTAACTGAGGAGCTATGAGTTGTCAAGAGGCCTCAACCTCTGAAATTAATAAAAAGCATCTTTGAGACTCTTACCTGAGAGTTTGGCTGCAATCCAATATGAGGAGTGGAGGTCCTCTGCAAATTCTCCAGCATGAGAGCCTGTTATTGAGATAATATGCAGAGCAAATAAGAGAATATTCTTTCTGAGACAACCTGTCTGCTGTGTCATATATTCAGATATATGTTTTATCATGTCAGCAAATACTTAAATCTGTGAAAAAGTATTACAAAATTCTGTTATTTTTGAAATGCCATACATACAAATGTGACCAATGTCATTAGGTATCAGTGGCTCCCTTTCTTAATAAATTAGATACAGAAAAATTTCTGTTCGACCCAGTTTTAGTAGTTAGCAACCAGCAAATTAACAGATAAAGAGAGAAGAATAGAAAAGTTTATTGAACAGCAGCAAACAAGTAAGACATGTTAAAATCACAAGAACCAATCAAACTGATCAGCATGGCATCACAAGTAGTGGTGAAGCGCAAACTAGACTGTTAATAATGTGGGAAAAGTTACAAACGACAGCTACTGAACCGAACTCAATTTGAATTTCAAACATTACTAGTAAAATGTTTACTATGTTCATGAAGCCTTAACACCCACTGTCATTAATGCAGTACCTTTCCAACTTCAATGTTCCTTCAGTTTACATGTGCACAGAAGTTGCATAGGGTTCCATAATTGTATGCTCTCTATTTAAAATGGCAACACTGAATGCAAAGAAGCCAAAATTGCGCACACCTGTGCAATCAAACATCCAGAATTAAGAGGGTATATACACGCACCTTAGCTGGTACCAAATAGATAAGACAGCAACAATTGCAAAATGCGTGTCTTAAATGAAGCATGTAATATAACATATTGTTTGGAATTAACATGCCAGAAAAGTGTGGCATGGAGCGTATCTGATATAATGAGCGCTTTTATGGAAAAGAAAAAGTAAACACGAGTTGCAGCTTTCATAGTGCAATTCGACGGGAAAATGTTAACCAGACTACCCACTTTAATAAAGAATGCAATGCCTTTCCTCACGGAGCATGTCAGTTTGAATAGCTATCGCAATGTAAACAAACTGGCTCATACACTACTGACGGCAGCTCCCGAGCCCGGGGTACGTTTTTGGAGGTAAACTGTCCGTTAATTTGTCGAAACCTGTCTATAGAAATGAAACGCATTAACGTCAATTAAACGTCAGGAGCTGGAGCTACTTGGAGTATTCGAGCTAGTAAGTAATGTCAACCATGGCAGTGTTCATTTCCCGGCTAAACTCATGCACTCCGACAGTGTACACATCGTTAAGGGCAACATACACAGACAGTCGCTAAGGCCACTGCTCAACTCACAGCATTAGCCCGGGAAGCTAACGAGCTAACAGGACAACATCAAGCCAACATACACTTTGAGATTAGCAACCAAGTTGATTGAACTCCCGGTCTTGCTGCGACTGGAGCATTTCTGCGCAGTCAAAACACCGCCTAAGCACAGCCCTGAGGAAATAGGTGCATTTTTCAGCAGATAACTTGACGTTAGCCTCGTTAACTCTACTACGCTCGGCAGTAACGATACTCAGTTGTCGGCCCTTGAGAGAGCATCAGCCCGTCTCATCGTTAACGTTAGCTCGCAGGCAACCGTGGTCCCGCGTTTCACGGTAGAGCTTACCCCCTTGAGCCGTTTAATGAGAGTATTCTTCTGCCCGCTTTTCGACAGTCCCCTCTCCTCCAGAGCGGCTTTTAAGTCCGCTACTCGAAGGGACTGGAGCGGTCTCCCGTCCAGCGTAACGTCTTCGAGGTCCGCCATTTTCCGTTCCTCTAGTCAGTTCCCAGCGAGAGCGACGAGCAACGCCTTCCTCCACCCAGCGTCACCGGCGACGACTTCCCCCGAATCATATATCAAATAAATCACACGCACATTTAACGTCCAGAACGCACAAAATTAATTTTCAGTCACATTAAATGTATTTGGTGAATATATAGAGAGCAAACTGCTGTTTTGATTTTTTTTTTTTTGCCAGCGGCTGAATATGCGTAAAATCTGCGCAGGCGTAACGCCCTACACAACAAGACAAATTAACTGCGTCCACTTCCTGTGTATATTTGTTAGCCGGAGATTAACGAGAGGATTGCTCGGCGTCGTTGCACTTCAAATATGTCAACATCGAGGTGATTTACAGTCTTTAAAACAATGGATACTCACAACCATGTATGCTGAGAACCGTTTTTAAGGTAATGCTGGCCAACGGTTGTGGTTAAGCTAAGCAACACGCAAACGTCTCTCTCAGAAGCTGGCATCGCCAATTAACTTACAGCAGGGGGAGAGCTAACTCGAATCACTCGGAAACAAAAGTTTTCCAAGATGTCGTGGTTCAGTCATGTCAGCCAAGGCTCAAATCAGGAACTTCCAGCCGCAGACATCCTGTGCAGCTCTCACAACTCCAGGCTCAGTCCGGTAGAGGGATCAACCACCACGGCAGCACACGGCTGGACCGGTTTCTCCTCACCCAGCCCGGATGACTTTCCATCAGCTCCCCAGGGTGTCATCAGCCCTCCCAGCCTCGAGAATCTGTCCTGTACTTCGGGGCAAGTTAGAGAGCCGGACCCCATCTCCTATGTCACCTTCCAGGAGCAGCGGTGCGTCCTGAGCTGGTTCCAGGGATGGAGCCCCACTCAGAGGGAGCGGTTCCTGCAGGACCTTCTGGGGAAAGCTGTGCCGGGGAAAGTGTGCACCCTCCTGGATTCACTCAGTACTCTTCAGGTACTTTCTGCACTGTCACTTACAAACATAGAGTCCAGATAGATATATGATTTCAAACATTTAACTTCTGCTTTTGCATCCTGACCAGGTTAAAGACAGACTACCAAACATCTTTGAATGCCAGCTACGCCTGTGGACTCAGTGGTTTGAAACTTGGGGAGAAGAGGAGAGGAATCATTTCCTGCACATGCTGGAGGAGAAAGACCCAGAGTTTGTTGCACACTTTTACAGGAGTGTAGCTGGGACAGCAGGACGCAACTGAGCAGTGTGTGCATTAGCATAGAAAAGAGTGACGTGGTTGAGAAAGCGTATTTGTTGTGAGGTAGCTATGTTCAGAGAAATGCTGGTATAAATATGATGAGACTTGTTGTTGAAGCCTAATTTCATTTCAAGATAAGTGTTCATTCAATATAAGCTGTTTTTACTCAGTTTTCTATAGATTCTTCAAGATTGCATCATACAGTATACTACTTTTTTTAAATAAAGTTCATCATAGCTAATGCTTTGCCATTTCAGGATTCATTGAACTTGAAATAGTTTAGGAGTGAACTTACATTTTTTTCTCTTTTACTGGTGGTTAACACACATGGAATGACATGGACAATAGCTTTTGTAAAAATGAGAATAAACAATGCATTGTTGTATATTTTTGTTTTATTGTCAGCAACAGCAGATTTACAGAAATATGTATGGAAACTATTCTGCAGATGTTCATAACTGAGACACTTAAATTTAGCATATAGGACCAAATAGAACTTTCAGTGTTTCTTAGTTTATCCAATCAACTGATCCAGGAGAAACTAAAATGATTGGATTTGAATTTTCACCACTCTCAACGCAATAATCGCTAAATGGATAGATTTTGTCTGTGAAACTTTGGCCTACAAAAGAGTACAAATGCGATCTGGCCCCAGTGTCATAGAAAGAGATCTGTCCCTTTTTATAGTCCAGCAGGATGCCCAGTGTGACAGGTTGTGTCTGAGTAAGAATAGGAACAGGTCTCCTGTCAAGAGCTCTGTACTGACCCTGTTTGTTCAGGACTATAGTCCAGAAACCATTTGCTGGATTGAATCTCAATGATCCCTTCCTTGGAGCAGCTTCACTGGCCATCCCAATGTGGAAACAAGACTTCCCAGCTACAGAAACCTCCCAGTAATGACGACCAGTTGAGTAACCGGTTGCACCCAGGGCAGCGAGAATCACATCATAGCGGCCCGGATTGTCGGGGACGTTTTGTATGTTATCAGTGGTGTGCATCTCAGTGTTATCTGAAGACAAAACGATCCTTGGGTGTGCGGTATCTGGATCAAAAGTCATCTTTGCTGTGAACAGAGAAATGTAAATTTTAAGTGTTTCTACCAAATTTATGAAGGTCAAAATCAGTTCAACAGGGATTTAGGAAGTTGCTGATATGAAATTGGATGAGTCACAAGTCACAGTTAAAGACATGATGGCCAAAACTGAAGCAGTACAGGCCCAACAGTCCCTAGCATGAGGCTGTCTCCAAAATGCTAGTTTGTGTGTTTCCCATAATGCAACTGGCCTACGTCTTTACCGAGGACTGTCACAGTATCAAATTTCCGCTAAACAATTACTCTGGCCGAAAGATTTCAAAGTAAAGATCTGAAAGAAAACATACATTGTAACACCTCTAATGAGACCCTTCCTGAGTAGTTCATCATGTCTTCTAAAAAATTAGACAACTTTGATAACAGAGTAATTATTTCCAGATTTGGACAAAGATATGAACAACTTTCTTCACAGGCTGAGCAGGACAAGGAACCGTGATAAATTGACCTTTATGCATAAAATTATACAAACAGTTCCTTTAAAGTCCACCATATGTTTTCATCCAGTGAAAAACTTTGTATATTTTCTGTGACATAATGAAATTTAAACACCTTCAAAACTGACTGTGTAAGTTTGAAATGCTGATGATAAACACAAATATCAAGGGATATGCAGACTGAAAAATTCAAAGAAATTGAAGGAACTCTTGTGTGTGACTTACTGGCATGGATTGTTTGATCTTCCACATCATTCAGTTTCTTTTGAAGATCTGAGGAAAGAGTGAGAACAGCACATTTGTGAAAGGGGTTTGGGTAATATCACAATCCAGATGTTGCTGAACTAAACTAAAAATTATCTTGTACACTGTCCTCAAGTTTGTTCCTCTCATTTTGAAGTTCTGACAGTGAGACAAGAAAAGGCAGCAAGATTTACATGTTTCACCGAGAATCATGTCTTTTCTCATACTGAATAAATCTGCCAGGGAGAGGAACATACTGTTGTAGTCTTCCAGAAGTTTGGCACTCTCCTCGTTTTTTTCGGCTAACTCCTGCTCCAGCTGTCTGAGTCTGGCATCCTTGTCATCCAGCTGCTGCTGTTGGTACTCAGCATTGTCCATGGCCTGTTTCAGTTGTAATCCCAGCTCTGTCAGATGAAACGTAGAGTTCAAAAACAACATCCAATGCCACAGTGGATCTGAAGTCCAAAGAAAGAATTGTGGGTTTTTTTGTGTAGGGGCACATAGATAAACTTACTGCTGTGCTCCTGCTGCAGCAGATTACCCTCCTTAGTGCGTTCTTCTAACTCCTGCTCCACATGTTTGAGCTTGGTGTCTTTGTCATTCAGCTGCTGATACAGACGATTTTCATCCTCCTGGCTCTGCTGCAGTTGTCTCTTTAAGTCTGTTTGATGAAATATTTACTTCAAAAACTAAAAGGAATGACTCAGTTGATCTTGAGGACAGGTTTATGTGTAAAGTGATAATCAGAGATGTTTAGGATCTCACCGTCACACTGGGTGTCGGCATCACTGCAGCACTTTTTCAACTGTTTGACCTCTTCTGTTAAGTCTGATAGAGAAAGAAAGCCGAAACACTGAAACAGGAAGTGTCATCTATCCGTTTGATCTCATTCATTTAACTGTTTTTAAGTTTAGGCACTTTGTCATATTCACAAAATGCCATATAAATATATTTTTTTGGAATGAAAAAGATATTTTTATGGAGTGCAAAAACAACACATTACTGGGGCTTATGTACTGAAATATTTCTGCACTATGTCAAGAATTTGTCCAGCAGCACAAAACAGACAAAAAACCACTGCAGATTTTGATACCTTTGAATAGAGCCAGGCTAGTGTTTCCTCTTATGTCCAGTCTTCGTGCTAAGCTAAGCTAGCATTGGTTGTGGTAACCTTACAGTGTACAGATGGGAGAACGGTACTGGTCTTTGTATCCAACTATTTACAGAAACCAAATAAATGCAAAGTACAATACACACCTTTGTTTGTGCGTTCAAGTTTTGTATTCTCTCTTTGTTGCGTTTTTAGTTGTTCTTCCAGGTCTAAGAAAGAAAACAAAAGAATATCAGGAATGCATGAAAAACTGAAATGATTTTTCAGGCAAAAGTTCAGATAAATGTGGAAGACTGCAGGATGTAGTCACGATATGTGACAAGTCTAGGGATAGTTATACTATCTATTCTAGCATATATAATGTAGAATTGTTGTATGAAAGCAGGGAAGCAACAGATTGACAAACCATTTATGTTTTTTGCAGCAACTTTAGATGCCTGTTTCTGAGCCGTTTTCAGCTGCGCCCTCAGATCAGCCACCTCCATGACTAGCAGAGACACAAACACAGAATGTTATTTTGCACTTCAAAACAAAGCACAATTTGAAACATTGGTCCATAAAATATGGTCATACTTAATTTAAAATTTCTTGCATCTGCCTTCTGGAGTTGAAGTTCACTGACTTGCAGTTGCCTGCTTGTCAAATTGAGTCTCCCTTGCAGCTCTAAAAATGATTTAGAGATCAATGAAATTCATCAGCATTGAATCAAAATCTGCTAAGCTGCATTACTTCATGTGGTTTAACTGTCATATTTTATTCTTTACCCGCAAGGTTTTCAGCGTGGGTCTCTTTGAGGACTGACATTTTGTCCTCCAGAGGTTTGATTTTCCTGTGAAGCTCCATAATCTGAGCCGCTAAAAACAGACAAAGCAAGCTGCTGTTAGTAATCTCATTTTATTTGATCATTTACTTTGTCTTTTCTCCACCAAAGTCAAGCAAAATACTTACTCTGATGAGAAATCCTCGTATCACTTGAATTCAGCATGCGTGTCTTTTCTTTAATTTGATTTCTGATGTCCTCCAGCTCATCCTCCAGATCTTCAAAAAAACACAGAAAAAGAATATTTTATGTCCTTTAAATAAATGTAAAGAGAAAATGAATAAATTTGGCGAATGCCAACAGTATCTCACCTTTAATCTTCTCTGCATGTGCCCGTGTCTGACTTTCTTCTTGCTTCCTGAGTCTGGCTATTTCATCTTGTTGTGCCAAGAATTGAAACACTAACAAAAGAATTTTTCAGTGAGACAAATTTACTGGATTCAAGAACACAACTCATATTTTTGATCATGACTCACTCAGTTTAGTATTTTCATTGTCTTCAGCTTGAATTCCACTGATCTGATGATTGAGATGGTCTTGGAGTGCTGCAGACAAGAGATGGAGAAAGCTATTATTGGATTTCATGTGAGTCCATGTGTTACTATTACTTCAAAGAAATGGAGGTTTTCTAGTGTTACTGCTGTAGAGCGTTAGTCGCTGCTGTGACTCACCTCTGATCTTATTGTAGTCTGTGTCGTTTGATGCCACATTAACCAGTTTCTCAATCTCTGTTTGTATTGAAATAATCTGTAAAACTGAAAGGAAGTTTAAACATCAGTAATCATATAAGGTAGTAAGTATTACGTCACATCCTGATAATACATATAACACTGATTTTATTTCTTTCAGTCGGTTGTTAATCAACTCACGTCTTTGTGGTTGAGAACTTCGTTTCCTCAGCTCTTCAGTTTTTTGGTCCAGTTCTTTAGTTTTTTCATCTATAATCTTTTGGAGCTCTAAAGAACAAAGGCAAAACCTTTAAAAAAAGTCTTGTGTATTTGCGATTGAGCTACGTAGTAGCCCTTTAATGAACAGTACACTGCTGGTGCAGTGTTTCGTGTCACAAGAGAAATACATACTTGATTTGAACTGACAGTGAAAAACACCCACCTTCAACCTTGGATTTGGATTCAGTGTTTTGTAGTTTTCTCTTCAGTCCCTCCAGTTCCAGAGATAACGTGGAAATTTGAAGAGCTGAAACAATCAGAATAATGATCAATATTCAGAGTTTTGCTCATCCTTGAAACTTAATCAACATCTGTACATGAGTCCTGTAAAGTGCATTTTTACCAAAGGCTCTAATTTGGACAAATATGATCTATAGGAGCAGGTTGTGGAATATCAACTGAATAACAGCGTTCTTCAATTCAATTTTAATTCCCATTCATTAATATTGCTCCAATTTACAATCCAAGTCAAGTCAGGGTACTTCACACGTTAAGATCAAGGCGTCACAATATAGAGAGAAACCCAATGATTCACTTTTAAGCAACACTTGGGAATTACAGGAAGTAAAAAGCTCCCTTTTAACAGGAAAAACCTTCAACAAACCAGGGTCAGGTTCTTCCATCTGCCTCAGCCAGGTAGGGTGAGGGGGGAGTGGAGATCTTTTGTGATACTTATTTCTTTAACGTAAATGACCAAAAGAAGCTAATAAGATAAGGTTAACAGAACCTAAATGTCTGCCACTTTAATCCATACTTCCACTCATAGGTAAGGAGAGAAAATGTAAAGGTTCAGAAACTACATTTGATGATAATACAGGACAGTAGTGCAGCTTTACCACTCACAAAGTGACGTAACTGAGCCAGATTTGGACTGCAGCTCCTTTATTTTGTCATCCAGATTGTTCTGCAGATCTGCAAGAAAACATTTAGAAAAGCAGTTGATCCCACAAAAAGATTTCCTACGTCAAGCAGAGACAGAAAGTGAACACTGACGACACTCACCCTTAATTATCTGCTCTGAATCAGAACACTGTCCCTCCGTCTGGTTCAGTTTGTTCTGCAGAGCTACGAGAGAAATATCATTCATTAGCAATTTCAAATCAACTCAATATTTTTTCTTGCTGGAACCTAAACATGTCAGGACTGAACCCACCTCTGATCAAGTCCTGGTCACGAGAGTGGTCCTTCACTTTGATCTTGAGTTGTTCCCTCAGGTCTAAAAGAAATAAAGCATAATTCAGTTTCAGAAAGAACCACCAAAAATAAACGTTTTCAATATTGGAAAGGAGCATACTCACTCGAAATTGTAGCAGAGGTGGTTTGGCTCTCCGTTTGTTTCTCTCTTTCCAGGTTTCTGAGTTGGGTGTGCAGATCAGCAATGCTCAACACTAAGAAACACACAAAGAAGACATAAAACAGGAAACATTTCACTCCATTTCCTCAGCAAAGACATGCAGACATCATAATCTCTCTCTACTTACTCAGTGTGGCAGCTGTCTGGTTCTTCTCTTTCAGCTCATTGACATATTTCTCCAACATTTTCTTGTTGGTTGCAAGGTCGTTTGTGAGCTCTGAGGATATTTTAAAGTAGTTAAAACACATGTTTCAATTCACAATAGATCACTTACACTATCAACAATACCACAGTACTTCACTGGCATCAGTGTCCATTACTAGCATTTGTACCTTTGACTCTCACACATTTTTAGGTATTTCTACCACACTGGTCCCAAATCTGTTGCCTCCATTCCACTACTACCTCTACGTGTCACACTCTTAGGACTAAGGTTAGCTGGAGATACTTACGGGTCACTTTGTTTTGTGGCATCTGGAGGTTTGACAGCTGTCTCTCCAAGTACTTCACATGATTCTGCAGGGTCATGATTGTCAGCACTGAAGCACAACACAGCAGAAAAGACAAGATGTAGTTCACTGCAAGAGATACTACAATAAAACTGGACAACATTTCTCACAAGACTCACTCAGTTTTGTGCTGCTGCCATCTTTGTCCTCGATTTCACCCATGAGCCCAGCAAGTCTGTCTTGCAGCTCTGCCAAAAAGTAAAGAGTCTCCAATGTATTTCTGACTTGACTGTCAAATAAAGTCACACTGAAGTGATAAACTGGCATTTTAAACACAACTGACTTTTACATCACCACTTGTGGTCCCATTGACATGAAGGTCCCAGATCTCATCTCGCAGCTCAATGATTGTTAAAACTAAAACAAACAGGAAGTGAATCTGTTTTTATCACTAATCCTGTTCATCCTGAGCTGACTACAAAAAGTGTCTTTGTGTCGCACACCAATGACGTGATAATCATCACAGAATCAAATCAACAAGCTCACCAATTCTTGGATTGGAAGTCAGTCTCTCTATGTCTGCAGTCTTGGAGTCCAGATCTTTTTGCGTTTTCTCCAGTTGCTTTTGGAGCTCTATAGTTAAACAGAAGCAGGAATAATTAGGGGACATTTAAATAAAATAAAAAGTTTATCAGTGTCTACACTTTAAACAACAGTAAAAAATCTGAAGCAGTCTAATCATGGCAATGGAGTCTAAATAGAACTCAAAAGGTGAAATTATGTCAAATATTTATTCCCATGCTAATTTTTTAAAATAAAATTGCCCAGGACAATTTTAGTTGTTAGGTATAGTTTATTTGAAGTTATAACTTAGGTATACCTAAGTTATTACTTAGGTATAGGTTATTTTGCTTGTAGGTAGCAAAATATTATCTGTCATGTTTGCATGAAACATGGCATTGTACAATTAGATTTAACATGTTAAATCCCAGTGCACTGATACTGTAAAATTCAACATTATTGTTGTTATTTCTAAATACCTTCAAAAAGTGTAATGCCCTTTTTGTGTCACAAGGTCTAGTTTAGAGTCATACCTGTAGATATCATGACATGTTGACACCCATTTGCAATGCATCCATGTAATTATAACATACACATACAAATTACATGTACTAACTTGAATTCAGGGAGCTCTGTAGTAGTTTATGGCTGATTAACTTGAAAATACAACAATAATTTTGAATTTTACAGTATCATTACAGTGGGATTAAACATGTTAAATTTAATTGTACAATGTCATGTTACAAGCAAAAGAACCTATGCCTACGTTATAGCTTAGTTATACCTAAGTTATACCATTAAACTTTTTGAAGGCAGTCACCTTTAACAACTAACATTTCAAAAAGAACAAAACATACATAATACTACCATTGGAATGACTACTAATACTTGTAGCCCAATTTAAAGTACTGAA
This sequence comes from Acanthochromis polyacanthus, assembly GCF_021347895.1. Classification (NCBI taxonomy): domain Eukaryota; kingdom Metazoa; phylum Chordata; class Actinopteri; family Pomacentridae; genus Acanthochromis; species Acanthochromis polyacanthus. Next base: position 34,046,949 of record NC_067121.1, read on the forward strand.
AAGCAAAAAACAATTTTGACATTACCCATGCCATTTTGAGTAAGAATATCTCAGTAACTACAAATATAACCCTGCTGCTTTTTTGTACAGTGATAGAAGACAGATGGAACTGTCTTGTAGAAAAATTTGGGGTCTCTGGTACCTGTCCCACACTGAGATTTTTGCCACCAAAAATTGCCAATTAAAAATCTCGTCCAACTTTGGGAGCTCATATTTTCCAAACTGAGGTACCTAGAAAGCTCCATTTTGCTAAGTTATCACACAAGTTTGTGTAGAATGGAACCCAGGGGTGTTAGAACACTTCTGTGCAGTATTTCTAGTACTTTTAAGGTCCCAAACCCCACTCGTGAGTAGGTATCTCTTAATTTTTTTTAGCATTTTTAGCAAGCCCCCACAGCCTGCAGAGTGGGAAACACCTGGGGATGTTTGTGGGGCACTAGCTACATGCAGAGGCCTTGATTACCAACTTACAGCTCTCTGGTATGTCTAGAGGCTGAGAAATAACAACTTAAAGATGCAAAAAATGCTGGCGAGGCTTTTTATAGTCCAAATTCTGAAAATTTCAGACCCCCGCAACTCAGAAACTATTTGAGCTACAGGCCCACAATTTTACATAGAAAGTACTTTTGTGACTATCTAATGGCATGCAAATTTAGGACTAATTTGAAGATGGTACAGCAACACCCCCAAGGAATATCTGGTCATTTCACCTGGAATGACCCATCTATCAATTTGATCTCATTCATTTAACTGTTTTTAAAAACTATATTTTTATTGAGTGTAAAACAACACATTATTGGGGCTTATGTGTTGAAATATTTCTGCACTATGTCAAGAATTTGTCCAGCAGCACAAAACAGACAAAAAACCACTGCAGATTTTGATACCTTTGAATAGAGCCAGGCTCGTGTTTCCTCTTATGTCCAGTCTTCGTGCTAAGCTAAGCTAGCATTGGTTGTGGTAACCTTACAGTGTACAGATGGGAGAACGGTACTGGTCTTTGTATCCAACTATTTACAGAAACCAAATAAATGCAAAGTACAATACACACCTTTGTTTGTGCGTTCAAGTTTTGCATTCTCTCTTTGTTGCATTTTTAGTTGTTGGTCCAGGTCTAAGAAAGAAAACAAAAGAATATCAGGAATGCATGAAAAACTGAAATGACTTTTCAGGCAAAAGTTCAGATAAATGTGGAAGACTGCAGGATGTAGTCACGATATGTGACAAGTCTAGGGATAGTTATACTATCTATTCTAGCATATATAATGTAGAATTGTTGTATGAAAGCAGGGAAGCAACAGATTGACAAACCATTGATGTTTTTTCCAGCAACTTTAGATGCCTGTTTCTGAGCCGTTTTCAGCTGCGCCCTCAGATCAGCCACCTCCATGACTAGCAGAGACACAAACACAGAATGTTATTTTGCACTTCAAAACAAAGCACGATTTGAAACATTTGTCCATAAAATATGGTCATACTTAATTTAAAATTTCTTGCATCTGACTTCTGGAGTTGAAGTTCACTGACTTGCAGTTGCCTGCTTGTCAAATTGAGTCTCCCTTGCAGCTCTAAAAATGATTTAGAGATCAATGAAATTCATCAGCATTGAATCAAAATCTGCTAAGCTGCATTACTTCATGTGGTTTAACTGTCATATTTTATTCTTTACCCGCAAGGTTTTCAGCGTGGGTCTCTTTGAGGTCTGATATTTTATCCTCCAGAGGTTTGATTTTCCTGTGAAGCTCCATAATCTGAACCGCTAAAAACAGACAAAGCAAGCTGCTGTTAGTAATCTCATTTTATTTGATCATTTACTTTGTCTTTTCTCCACCAAAGTCAAGCAAAATACTTACTCTGATGAGAAATCCTCGTATCACTTGAATTCAGCATGCGTGTCTTTTCTTTAATTTGATTTCTGATGTCCTCCAGCTCATCCTCCAGATCTTCAAAAAAATATACAGAAAAAGAATATTTTATGTCCTTTAAATAAATGTAAAGAGAAAATGAATAAATTTGGCGAATGCCAACAGTATCTCACCTTTAATCTTCTCTGCATGTGCCCGTGTCTGACTTTCTTCTTGCTTCCTGAGTCTGGCTATTTCATCTTGTTGTGCCAAGAATTGAAACACTAACAAAAGAATTTTTCAGTTAGACAAATTTACTGGATTCAAGAACACAACTCATATTTTTGATCATGACTCACTCAGTTTAGTATTTTCATTGTCTTCAGTTTGAATTCCACTGATCAGATAATTGAGATGGTCTTGGAGTGCTGCAGACAAGAGATGGAGAAAGCTATTATTGGATTTCATGTGAGTCCATGTGTTACTATTACTTCAAAGAAATGGAGGTTTTCTAGTGTTACTGCTGTAGAGCGTTAGTCGCTGCTGTGACTCACCTCTGATCTTATTGTAGTCTGTGTCGTTTGATGCCACATTAACCAGTTTCTCAATCTCTGTTTGTATTGAAATAATCTGTAAAACTGAAAGGAAGTTTAAACATCAGTAATCATATAAGGTAGTAAGTATTACGTCACATCCTGATAATACATATAACACTGATTTTATTTCTTTCAGTCGGTTGTTAATCAACTCACGTCTTTGTGGTTGAGAACTACGTTTCCTCAGCTCTTCAGTTTTTTGGTCCAGTTCTTTAGTTTTTTCATCTATAATCTTTTGGAGTTCTAAAGAACAAAGGCAAAACCTTTAAAAAAGTCTTGTGTATTTGCGATTGAGCTACGTAGTAGCCCTTTAATGAACAGTACACTGCTGGTGCAGTGTTTCGTGTCACAAGAGAAATACATACTTGATTTGAACTGACAGTGAAAAACACCCACCTTCAACCTTGGATTTGGATTCAGCGTTTTGTAGTTTTCTCTTCAGTCCCTCCAGTTCCAGAGATAACGTGGAAATTTGAAGAGCTGAAACAATCAGAATAATGATCAATATTCAGAGTTTTGCTCATCCTTGAAACTTAATCAACATCTGTACATGAGTCCTGTAAAGTGCATTTTTACCAAAGGCTCTAATTTGGACAAATATGATCTATAGGAGCAGGTTGTGGAATATCAACTGAATAACAGCGTTCTTCAATTCAATTTTAATTCCCATTCATTAATATTGCTCCAATTTACAATCCAAGTCAAGTCAGGGTATTTCACACGTTAAGATCAAGGCGTCACAATATAGAGAGAAACCCAATGATTCACTTTTAAGCAACACTTGGGAATTACAGGAAGTAAAAAGCTCCCTTTTAACAGGAAAAACCTTCAACAAACCAGGGTCAGGTTCTTCCATCTGCCTCAGCCAGGTAGGGTGAGGGGGGAGTGGAGATCTTTTGTGATACTTATTTCTTTAACGTAAATGACCAAAAGAAGCTAATAAGATAAGATTAACAGAACCTAAATGTCTGCCACTTTAATCCATACTTCCACTCATAGGTAAGGAGAGAAAATGTAAAGGTTCAGAAACTACATTTGATGATAATACAGGACAGTAGTGCAGCTTTACCACTCACAAAGTGACGTAACTGTGCCAGATTTGGACTGCAGCTCCTTTATTTTGGCATCCAGATTGTTCTGCAGATCTGCAAGAAAACATTTAGAAAAGCAGTTGATCCCACAAAAAGATTTCCTACGTCAAGCAGAGACAGAAAGTGAACACTGACGACACTCACCCTTAATTATCTGCTCTGAATCAGAACACTGTCCCTCCGTCTGGTTCAGTTTGTTCTGCAGAGCTACGAGAGAAATATCATTCATTAGCAATTTCAAATCAACTCAATATTTTTTCTTGCTGGAACCTAAACATGTCAGGACTGAACCCACCTCTGATCAAGTCCTGGTCACGAGAGTGGTCCTTCTCTTTGATCTTGAGTTGTTCCCTCAGGTCTAAAAGCAATAAAGCATAATTCAGTTTCAGAAAGAACCACCAAAAATAAACGTTTTCAATATTGGAAAGGAGCATACTCACTCGAAATTGTAGCAGAGGTGGTTTGGCTCTCCGTTTGTTTCTCTCTTTCCAGGTTTCTGAGTTGGGTGTGCAGATCAGCAATGCTCAACACTAAGAAACACACAAAGAAGACATAAAACAGGAAACATTTCACTCCATTTCCTCAGCAAAGACATGCAGACATCATAATCTCTCTCTACTTACTCAGTGTGGCAGCTGTCTGGTTCTTCTCTTTCAGCTCATTGACATATTTCTCCAACATTTTCTTGTTGGTTGCAAGGTCGTTTGTGAGCTCTGAGGATATTTTAAAGTAGTTAAAACACATGTTTCAATTCACAATAGATCACTTACACTATCAACAATACCACAGTACTTCACTGGCATCAGTGTCCATTACTAGCATTTGTACCTTTGACGCTCACACTTTTTTAGGTATTTCTACCACACTGGTCCCAAATCTGTTGCCTCCATTCCACTACTACCTCTACGTGTCACACTCTTAGGACTAAGGTTAGCTGGAGATACTTACGGGTCACTTTGTTTTGTGGCATCTGGAGGTTTGACAGCTGTCTCTCCAAGTACTTCACATGATTCTGCAGGGTCATGATTGTCAGCACTGAAGCACAACACAGCAGAAAAGACAAGATGTAGTTCACTGCAAGAGATACTACAATAAAACTGGACAACATTTCTCACAAGACTCACTCAGTTTTGTGCTGCTGCCATCTTTGTCCTCGATTTCACCCATGAGCCCAGCAAGTCTGTCTTGCAGCTCTGCCAAAAAGTAAAGAGTCTCCAATGTATTTCTGACTTGACTGTCAAACAAAGTCACACTGAAGTGATAAACTGGCATTTTAAACACAACTGACTTTTTACATCACCACTTGTGGTCCCATTGACATCTGTCCTCTGAAGGTCCCAGATCTCGTCTTGCAGCTCAATGATTGTTAAAACTAAAACAAACAGGAAGTGAATCTGTTTTTATCACTAATCCTGTTCATCCTGAGCTGACTACAAAAAGTGTCTTTGTGTCGCACACCAATGACGTGATAATCATCACAGAATCAAATCAACAAGCTCACCAATTCTTGGATTGGAAGTCAGTCTCTCTATGTCTGCAGTCTTGGAGTCCAGATCTTTTTGCTTTTTCTCCAGTTGCTTTTGGAGCTCTATAGTTAAACAGAAGCAGGAATAATTAGGGGACATTTAAATAAAATAAAAAGTTTATCAGTGTCTCCACTTCATTCAACAGTAAAAAATCTGAAGCAGTCTAATCATGGCAATGGAGTCTAAATAGAACTCAAAAGGTGAAATTATGTCAAATATTTATTCCCATGCTAAGTTTTTTAAATAAAATTGCCCAGGACTACAGGAAATCCTAACTGCCACATTGGCTATCACCACTGCTGCTCACCTGAGATCCTGTCTTTGTCTTGTGAGTTGGAGATCTCTTCCCTCAAAACCTTCACCTCATCATGCAGCTTCACCACATCCAGAACTGACCCAAAATCAAAGTAAACATCAATCCTCACAATATAAATCTACAACAATCAGATAAAACACTCTACTACAGTGAAGTAGAGAGATTTCAGCTGTAATGTAACATAACTCACTGAGTGCTGCTGTGGATTCTCCTGTTCTTTTCAGTTCAGCAATCTTCTGCTCATATTCAGTTTTTACCTCTGATGAAAAAAAACCCCGACACAATGTTCATGTCAGAACAGAAACTAAAACATGAATGGAATGAAAGGTTTAAGCTGGAGTCAGATTCATAGCTTACGCTCATATTTGTCCTTAGATCCAGAACAGTCCTCAATTTTCAGCTGGAGTTTCCTCTGCAGATCTGTTGAACAAAAAGGTTATCAAAACTGCTATCTGAAGTTATGAGGCAAACATTTGAGTAAAATCTTACTTACCTGTTATTTCAGCCTGAGCTTTGGTATAGTCCTTTTCTTTGGCTTGAAGCAGATCCCAAAGAGCTGATTTACAAGGAAATGTAAAGTCAGAAAAGGCTGTTATACATTTGAAACGAGCGAGAAAGTAACGGAACAAAATGAGACACTTATTTTGCAACTATGATTGCACTCTATCATGAGCAGGTGCTAGACCTTTGTCTTTCCTTGGTGTGAATAACTATAAATGCAGAATAAAGAGTGAATGTTTTAGAGTTTCATTATCTGATTGTCCATATGAATTTAACAGTGGAAAAAGCAGAGTAGGACTCACATTTGGTTTGACCGGTTGATGCTGTCCGCTGCTGCTCTCTCACCTCTTCCATTATACTGATGATGTTCATGACTGGTCAAAGAAAAAGAAAAAAAAACACTTGTTATCTATATAATTTGGAGTTTAAGCAGTGCAGCCTTGCTATAATATATCTTTCTATGTAACTGTCCACAGACTGTTCTTGTTGACAGTCTGATCTCTTCATGCATTTTCAGTCGCCTGAGGAAGAGTTGCTCTTCTCTGTCTTCTTTTACCTTACATATCTCTCTAAAGCACGAGCATCACAATTTTTACTCTTATTTACTGAGGTCCTTCCCAGCAATCTAACTGCAGGTATCACTTTAGTCACTGTTCCTACTGAAGACAGTTGAGCCGCTGATGTGACTGAAGCTCCTGCCATCCGAGCCCCAACAATGACCTCTCTGTTCAAGTCACTTTGCTTTTGTTCTTCCCATCTTGATATCAGAAACAGAATCAGCTCGGTCTGCACAGCCTTCTTACGCATAAGCATGATCGGATGCCAAATGCTCAATTAAACCACGTTGTGCACCTGGTTGGAAAAGTCTGGTTTCGTTGCTATTCTCCATTCATTTATTTAGCTTTTTTTTTTTTTTCATTTGTGGCCTGTTTGTGTATGTGTGTGTATATATATATATATATATATATATATATATATACACATACATTTTCTATACACCGCTTTATCCTCACTAGGGTCGCGGGGGGTGCTAGAGCCTATCCCAGCTGACTCGGACGAAGGCAGGGGACACCCTGGACAGGTCACCAGTCTGTCACAGGGCTACATATACAGACAAACAATCACACCTACGGACAATTTAGAGTAGCCAATTAACCTCAGCATATTTTTTGACTGTGAAAACCCACGCATGCACAGGGAGAACATGCAAACTCCGTGCAGAAAGATCCCAGGCCCACCCCGAGATTTGAACCAGGGATCTTCTTGCTGCAAGGCGAAGGTGCTAATCACTACGTCACTGTGCAGCCCCCTATATATATATATATATATATATATATATATACATATATATATATGGATGTATATATATATATATATATATATATATATATATATATATATATATATATATATATATATACATATATATATGGATATATATATATATATATCCATATATATATATGGATATATATATATATATATATATATATATATATATATATATTTTTTTTTTATAGATAGATAGATAGATAGATAGATAGGCATGCTTTGTTGTTTTCGTCTTGATGAGGAGACACAACATTTAATCAGACAGTTTATTAAGCCATGGCTATAATATAATAAAGTGTATAAATCCATTGAGCAAGGCCAGAGATCAGTCTGCTGACTCCCTTCATACTTACAGAGCTGTGCCTGGGCATAATCTTGTTCCTCCAGTTGTTTCTGTAAAATTATTTGTCGTTTCCTTTCTTCCTCCAAAATAATTCTTAGCTCTAGAATGAAGAAACAGTTGTTTAGGGCTTTTCACTGGTGCTGTTGCCGTAGTTATACAATTTGTGGATCTAAAATAAGACAAGCACACGTGTGTCTTGATGAGAACAGTTCTTCACCTCTAAGCTGGGAATTGCGTGTCTTTGTGGCGTTCCTTGTCAGCTGTTCCAGACGTTCCAACTGGCCCTGCAGCATCAGAATTTCTCTGGCTGCAGAGAAAGGACGCCACATTAATGCTGCAGTAAATGTAAAAACAATTTTTGAAAAAAAAAAAATGAAGTTGGTGCTAACTTACTCAGTTCTTTGTTATTCTCATCCCGACTTAACAGCAAAATCTTCTTTGTAAGTAGCATAGCTATTTGCCTTATTTGCCTCTGGACATCTAAAAAGAAACAAATAAAAATGATGCTCTGCATGTTAAAAGTAGTGATAGGATCTACAGACACAAACTCACCGGCAACATTCGTTTTGGATTCCTCAATGTGGACACTGACCCTCCTCTGCAACACAGTAATCTTACGGCGCACAGAAATCAGCTCCAGCACTGGGAGGCCAACAGAAAATATGTGTCAGGAAAGATTTGACAACAGGCCTTTAACAGAACTAATTACAAAGAAAATACTGGCAGATGTGAACGGATGAGTTCACGTACTTGCTGAGATGACATCTGCTGAGCCTCGCAGCTCACTGATCTTCCTGTCCAGTTGCTCTTGTAGAGCTGATTAAAAATGTAAAGAAAAGTAAATGAGCATGAGAATTCATTTTCAATACAGAAATAAAAACATTTAAAGATGGATTCCCGCAATGCAAAACTGCTCAACAGGAAGAGTATTTTGCAAATGTGACAGGATGTTAAATTGGGATTATTTAACTAAATAACTAATTTTAAAATGCTACTTTTAGTCAATTCTTTTTGCTCACATGCTTAGCTGTTCTTAAACTGACACAGTGTTGTTGGTTATACGCAGCAAAATGCCACTGTGAACTGTCATGAATTCTCTTATTATGTGCTTTATTTTTATGCTTTCATTTGTAAAATCAAACATGTGGTTGAGTGGTTTAGTTTCTTGTTTTAACATTCTATAATTTTGCTTTAGATATACTGCCTGACAGTGGTGACATGTAGATTTGATTTACTTCACCACAAATTTTATTTTACTTTCATTTTCTATTTCTACTCCACCACATCTCAGAAGGACATGTCACACCTTTTCCTTCACCGCATTTATCTGGCAGCTTTAGACACAAATTAAGATATTTTTTTTGCACATAAAACACAAGAAGAGCTTGTTATTATTTGCTGCAAATTAAACTACCCAATTGTTAATGTTAGAACGGCTAAAGTTAGCCAAAACTAAAACAATTATTTGATCATAATTCATATAAAAACCAATCATTTTAATTAGCGCTTGTGATGGCATTTCTCACTATTGTCAGGTTTTTCAGGCAATAATCATTCGATTATTGGAGAAAAAAATCAGCAGAATAATCCACAATGAAAATATTCATTCGATACAGTTCAACTCAAAGCAGCTCAAAATTAGCGTCCCCTCGACCAACTACAACTGCAACATCCTGCTTTTACATAAATGCACGAGTAATAATGTTGTCATGACACAATTTATGGTACTATAACAGTCACAGGGGGTATTTTTCTATATTTACTGCATTTATTTGGTGATATTAAGATACTTTTCAGCATTTTTAATGTAGGACTTTTACTTGTAACAAAGTACTTTTACAGTTGCTAGAATCATGAAAAGGTCATTTCTGTTCACTGACATCCATGTATTACAGTCAAACAGACAGCAGTTTACCCAGAATTGTCTTGTCAGACTGAAGGCCTCGTGTTGACTGAGTCTCTTGTAAATCCCAGATCTGATTTTGCAGTGTGATTATCTGCAGAACTGAACACACAAACAGCAAACATTGAACCCCTTAATACTGATTATAGACACTGAGTCTGCACTAATCATTAAGAGACCAGCACTTTCTTTTCTTCTTCTTCTGTTCCACAAATGTGCTTTAAATATACACTTACTGAGTATTGAGTTTGTGATGTTTTCTTCTATTTGCTGTTTCTTAACATTCAGTTCAGCGCTCTTCTCTTCCAGTTCTCTCTGCAGCTCTGTAGAACAAAAGTTATGAGACATCTTAATATATTATGCTAACAATGCCATTCTTACAGAAGCACAGAACACTGACGACAAATGTTTTCAAATAAAAATTGCATGAATAGTAGGAGAAATGCATCATCCTCACCGCTGATTTCAGTCGAATTTGCAGCAAGTCTGACCTTCCTCTGTAAAGCATTAACCTCACTGGTGAGCGCCATGACTTTCAGAACTGCAGAAAAGCATTATTATTACATAAAAAAATGATACTCGGCGTGGATATTTGTTAAAGAATATAATGTGACAGATCCTGCAAAAATATGAACAAAAATTTGAGGTAAACTTACTTAGAAACGCATCATTGTCAAATATCTCAAGCTGCTGTTTCAATTTTGACTGCAGTTGTGTTTGATACGCTGTAAAGAAATTGCAGCTATATTTTAACATTTGCTTCTGTGAGTCGTTTCCACTGGTTCCACATACGCAGGATTTAAGATATAAAGCTTACAGTTGGTAATAGCTGAGGCAGTCGCACTGCATGTGGCAAGTTGCAGTTTCAGCTGTCTGACCTCCCCCCGCAACACAAAGGCTTCTTCACCTGTCAAAATGCACATTTTACAGAGTATCAGAGCAACAACGAACCTACCGGTCACAGTGACGCAGCTCAAGTCTTCAAACGAGGCACATATGCTCACCTAACTGGCTTTTTTGGAGAGACGTCTGCTGAAGCTGCCCGTTCAGCGACGCGAACTGGTCTTTAATACAAAGAAAAGGCATGTGAGCAGTGGCAGATGTTAAAGTAAGCAAGACTAAAGAGAGACTATATCACAGAGTATTTATGTTGCATGATGGATCACTGGTGCATTGTGTATTCCATTTATTACAGAGTGTTTGACGTATTATTAGCTATGTACAAGAAGAGCACTTACCAGCGCAGGCTTGACTTGACTGTAAAAGAACAAAATTTACTGCATTAGTTGGAGTAAAAACAACACATCCATCCATTATCTATACACTGCTTAATCCTTATTATGGTCACAGGGGGCTGGAGTCTATCCCGGCTGACTAAGAACGAAGGCAGGAGACACTCTGGACAGGTGACCAGTCTATCACAGGGCTACATATACAGACAAACAAACACACTCACACCTACGGACAATTTAGAGGTACCAGTTAACCTCAGCATCTTTTTTGGACTGTGGGAGGAAACCAGAGAACCTGCATGCACAGGGAGAACATGCAAACTCCACGCAGAAAGATCCCAGGAAGCCAGGAACCGGAGATCTTCTAGCTGCAAGGCGACAGTGCTAACCACTAAACCACTGTGCAGCCCAAATACAACACATATATTCACAAAATCTTTAATCATTTTATGCATTAAAAGTAAAACATTAATCACCAGTGCAAAGTACTTTTATTCAACTTTTTATTTAGGTATGATTTTGAGTTACTTATACTTTAAGTGTTTGAATTTGCTTGTACTTTATACTTTAACTCCATTATAATTCAAAGGCAAACATTGTACTTCATAAAAAGAAATGAAGAAATAATGTACATATAATGTGATATCACAGATGAAGACAAAACTTTATTGATCCCAGAAAGGAAATATACAGGCTGCCCAGCAGATATAAAGTAGTTAATTCAACCTTTACCAGCTTCAGTGCTACAGTGATGAACACATTAATGCATCAGTAATCATCATCAAATAATATAATATATATGCATTTTTATCTGGTAATTTAATTACATTTTAATGCTAATACTTTTGTACTTTTACTTACTGATATAAGTATTGTGACTGAAAAAGTCCATGCATCACTTTTACCTGTAGATTTTTTCGATATTGTGGTATTGTTACTTCTACTTAAGTAAATGTTCTGAGTGCTTCTTCCACATCTATTGTCACCACCACAGCGACAACAAACCAGAGGAGACCGAAATAAGTATGAAAAGCATCATTAGATACCGCTATATTTATGTTCGTGGGATCAGTTCCTTTCAGTGGGGTTATCTGAGGTAAGTAACAAGGAACACATCATGTATCACTATGAGCAATTCCCAGAATTCTATTTGTCTCTGTATATTTGCTAAGCCTTGGAGACTTACTGGCTGTTTTGAAGGGAGATGGGTCACATACGAATCTCCTCTATGACTGGCTAAAGTCCTGAGATCCTGATGGACTAGGAAAAGAGAGAAAAATCATTATCAACCACCACTATCAACAGCAATTCATGTTTTTGCCACTATGTACAAACTGATTGCTGCTTCTTACCATGACTGCTGTCCGAAGCATAAAAGATGCAGGTGAGAAGGAGAAGAATCCAAACGAAGTAGGAACCTCCCGCCATTGGATTGTTTTTTTTGGTCATAAAACTCTGCTCTTCTTTCAGCGGGAGTAATGCTTTTTATACACAACTAAAGCAATCAATATTCAGGGGTAGTATCAGCTTCCCAGAAGAGGAGGAGCGAATAACTCACATCTACAAAGTCCTTCTCAACTATACACACAGATGAGGGCTAAAGCTAATTATAAACTGTATATGAGAACATTTAAAACTGACAGTATTTAAAGAAACATTTGTGCACATGCAAAAAGAGATGACATTTCTTTGTTTTCACTTTTGCAGATTCATTTTTTTTTTGTTACTTCTGGCAAACATTGTGGAAATGGACAAAAATCAATGACAGGCAGAGTGCCAGGAAGCCAACATTCAGATATCATGTCCAAATTAGGTCAGATGGAGGCGGGAAGTTATCGCACTTTGGAATTAATTTGTTCTACTTCAACAAATTTGACCCTGACGGTAACTTTAACCAACTCCAGAATGTGATTTAAGATAATAAAATCACTGAACATTATCATTGGTTTGACATTGAACATGACTAAACAGAAATTTCAGTTATGGCAATAAACAGCATATTAGAACTACCAAGTAAAGTTCCAATATACAAAGGTCTAATACATGTTTAACCCTCCTGTTGTCTTCATTTACGGGCACCAAAAAATATTGTTCCCTTGTCTGAAAAAAATCCAAAAATTTACTGACAAAATTCCCCAAATTTCTGAAAACTGGCAGAACTTTCAGTTAGAAAATATCAATAATTCCTTAAAGGTTTCCTTTAAGAGTTTTATTTTTAAACAAAAATCTCCCAAATTTGGCAAGAAAATTCTTGTAAATATTTTCAAAAAATTAGTAAAAATCTTCCCAAAAAATCCTAAAAATATTTAAAGTGATTCCATATATATCAGTAAAACTTGTGATATTTTCTTAAAGAACATTCACAAAAAAATCAACCAATTGTTGTTTTTGATTTTTATGTGAATGTTTTTAAGAAATATTTTTAACATTTCTTTTTTCCACCAAAAAATGTTCAAAGATTTCCCAAAAATACTGAAAATGTAGAGATCAGATATTTCACTGTGAAATTTTTTTCCCCACATTTTCAAACTTTAAAATGGGGCAATTTTGACCAACAGGACGGCACGAGGGTTAAGACAGCGGCTACAGTTACAGGGACTTTAGTTAAAATGTCTGCTGACAGAAGCAAATAGAATAGTTCAAAAATTACATTTTTCAAGGCTACAACTCTCTACAAAAGAAAAAAAGTATCCTTAGACAAATATATACTAACATGTCTTTGTAATCATGAACTTTGATGTTTATTCAATTACAAACTTTTAATGGCATTAAATTCTGAAAATGACTATTTGAAAATGACAAGTGCTATTATAAACACTGGCTTAATGAGTAGTAATAAAGTATTATGCATGTGAGTGAAAAACAATTAACTTAAAATTGTACTTGTGCACCTCTGTGAGCTACTGAATAAAGGAAAAATGCTCTGAAATACAGACTAAAATCTAAAATTTCAGTGACAGTACTTGCGACATGAATACAAGAAACTTCTCAAAAACGCTGTTGAAAAATTTCAGACACATTTGGTGCTTTCTGTAGAACTACACAGTTGCCTCTCTGAGATAACAAGCCACCAAACATTGTGAAAGGTTTTTAAGAAAAGGGATGGAAATATTTTTTTTAATACCACTGTTGTACAATATATAAATGCAAATGAATCCAGGTGAGTGTATGATGTTTGGCCTGAAACCTTTCAAGGACGGAGAAAGTCCAGACTAGTAGACTGTATAAATACAATGTCTGTGTGTGTAAACAGATACTCGGCAAATAAAATGCTTCAGCTCTTCTCCACTGACAAATGACTGACATGTGGGTGTTTTACTACACAAGAAATCTCGCAGTAAGAGACACCCAACACCTAACCCTAAACCTTCAGAAAATATCCTACATTTGATGCTGATAGCAGTTTATTTCACCCACAAAACAGAAAGATTGTAACCTATCTCAAGTCAACATTTGCTATATTTGTGTCACACTTCCTGTCCTGTTTTTTTCTACTCTTTTCCTTCCACTTCTCAAACCCTCACTGCAGCCACATTCCAACTCTCCAGTTTACATATTTATCCAGTTATTGTCCATCCATCCACCTGATGCTCTCAGTTTCCCCACTGGTTCCAGCTCACCTGATTCATCACATCAACTCTTCCGTTTCTATCCTTCCCTTCCAAGACTTGGACAAAGTTTTTGTTTTTCACATTGTACAATCCTGTTGTTGCTCCCTGCACCTGCTCTACCTGTACGCCTTCATCATTATCATTCCACTAATTGCTACATCATCCTGCCTGTTTGTCTGCACTTGAATGTTTTGTCGTGTTACCTGTGCACACAACTTAACAGCTCAGATTAAAATGGGACTTTAATTCCTCTCCGTTTACATCCTACAAGCTCTCAGTATTCTCAATTTACAATCATGACTTTTGCAATGATGCCAATAACCACAAGTTGCTGAGTTGCCTATCAAAATAATGGCATGTGTTCAACAAATCGCTGTTTTGTTTTGTGTGTAGTGATTATGTCGTCTAATACTGACATTAAGTCAGGTGAAACATTTTCAAGTCGGCTCAACTGGTTCTCTGTGTGGGTTACAACTAGAAAGACCAGAGGACACTTCCATGTGCTAAACCCCCGAGGATCTCATGCAAACTCCGAACAGAAAGGCCACAGCTAGCTGATGCGTTTGAACTTTGAACTTTCTTTCAATATAACACAGTGAAAACCGCTGAGCTAATATGCCACCAACAAAAACACACATCCTGGTATTCTTTTTTTTGTTGACGGAATATAACTCTACCAGCACAGAGGAATTTTGAGGCCCTTCCCAGAGAGGTTTCAGGTGCCCCAAAGAAAAAAACAACAGCAGAAAATGGCTGAAGAAGTAGGAATAAATGTAACTTGTTGTGTTAATTGGGGTTTCATTGGCACAAGCAGACAAGTTTTTGGAATCAAATGGTCATAAATAACAAGAACATGTCTAGATTTCTGTCGGATAAAGTACAAAGACTCATTGCCATTATTCTGTGCAATCCACAAACTGACTGTGAAGCAGAATCACTCCGAATTCCCGTTATATTGTCAATTAACTAAGCAACAGTCTTCCACTGCAAAAATCGTAAAGAGGCTTCATGTATATATGAATATTTTAAAAGGCAACAGCTGATGTAAATATACTAAGAGACAAAAATGCATGTCTGTTGAAACAGTACAGAAAAAGATTACAAAAGATCATTAAGCAATTATTCAATCTGAGTCTTCTGTGCTGGAAAGTAATATACTTAAATACCACTACTTCTGAAAAGGTAATGAAATTAAACGATATTTTATCAGATTTTTTTTTTTACATTTTAGTAAAATTACTGGCACTTACTGGAGCTACGCTGGGAACTAAGGTCAACAAAGTCAGGCGTATTTGCTTTGTTTTGGGTTGACATGAGGTTTAGACTTTTTTTATCATTTTCAAAATCTGTAGGCAGTATTCCCAGCTTTGCCTGCTGGTTTCCCATAAAGTTTGGAAATGATTAACTACACCTTCAAGGTCATATTTTTGTGATGCAACTTTTTGAAAACTGGGCAGAAACTCAACCCTTAAAAGTAAAACAAATTACATCCATTTATCACCGTAATATTGTGTCAATGTGCCTCCTTGAAACAGAGTTTAAAAAGTTAGTCACCCCAGTAATGAACAG
Organism: Acanthochromis polyacanthus; assembly: GCF_021347895.1. Classification (NCBI taxonomy): domain Eukaryota; kingdom Metazoa; phylum Chordata; class Actinopteri; family Pomacentridae; genus Acanthochromis; species Acanthochromis polyacanthus. The sequence continues at coordinate 34,062,813 of NC_067121.1, forward strand.
TGTTTATTTTGTATTTTCAGGATTTAACACTTGTTCAAAATATCCATAATGTATTTGGGTAATATACTTCTATTTCTTTGTTGCAGGTCAGATGAGGGGTCTGACTGTGTAAAAGAAATTGAAAATGAAAGGTGATGACTGCATTGTTTACTTGTGCTGTTTTCAGTCTCTTCAAGTATAAACTCTTAAAGTGACCCCATGTTAGCTGTTATACCTGTTCTTCTTTACATAGCTACAAACCTAGGTTGTAATATATAGACCCATTTTATAGCACTGCAAATGTGGGTTTCTTATTCTTGGAAAGTTTGTATCTGGATCATGGGGATTCAATTCAATGTTGCTTTGAAAAACTTATACAAAAGTCAGATTGATGACTGATCCGTCCATCCTTCCATCCATTCGTCCATTATTTGCTACATCCACTCGCTTTTACCTGCAGAGAACAGATGTACAATGCACACTCACACTCACACCCACAACCAGTTTAGAAGTCACATTTGAACTTGTTTTATGGCACTTATCCAGGTTGTTTTCTCCTAACTAGATCCTTGCTTTTGTTGCATCTACTCTCGGGTGTACGTCGCTTTGGATAAAAGTGTCTGCTGAAAGAAACTGCAGAATTGCAGAAGTTATCATACATGTCTTTAAACTGTGGAAGAAACCCACACATGCACAGGGACAACATAGAAATCTCGCAAAGAAAGACAGCCGCTGTAAAGCAACTGGACCCAGCTTATTGTCTACATTTTGTTTTTACAATAGCTGCTAAAACCTTGAGCTGACAGTCCTTAAATCACACACAAGCCAAGATTATTTTTCATGCATGTCTGTCTGTTAGTTTAAAATAAAATCAGCTGTCCTCATATTAATGAATAATGTATCTCTGTGCTTACATCTGGATCATAGACTATTTCTGGAACTTGGTGTATTTTTAAGAAGACCACAGCGCCATCATGTGATGCTGTACAGTAAATTAAATCTTAGACCATGTCTGTTTGTCAAGATAGTTCACTCCCTTTGTTCTATCATTATGTAAAGTCTCTTCAACCTACAACTGCAATCAAATCTGAATGTTACTTAACAAGCGCCTGAGGTATCCAGCTGCGTATGCGCATACAGTTTTTCGGTCCATTTTTAAAACACACGCACACATCAAACCCGACTATCTTGTGTGAATGTAGAGCGTTCAGGTTAAATATTATCCAGGCGAAGGAGGAAGTTTGCGCAACTGAACCTTGTTACTCCGCCACTCTGGTTAATCGCGCGTCTTCTCGCGATATTATGCTCAGGCATTCTTGTCTTATAACTGTCAGGTCGCACAGCGTTGAATCTCGACAACAGCAATAACAGCGGCGACATTTGTTCTCGACACGTTTCCTTCTCTCCTCCTTTGAAGGACTTGACAAACCAGCTCCGCGGACTATTGTGCTATCAGGTATTGTTTTGTTTATGCGTCTTTGCTAATGCTTTTGACTTCACGTATTTATTTTATTTTATTTTGACATTTTGCTGTGTTAAATAACAGCATGACAGCATGTGATTTTAATAGAAACAAACGCTTATTTAACCGTCTAAATGAGTCGCCAGTTTCTCTGGTGAAAAGTCGGAGTTTTTTTAAGACACAGTATGGTTAAAGTATTAAAGTATTAAAGAACAAGAAAAGTATAACATGACACTGTTTTATTTTAAGCAAAGAAGTAAAAAGGGGCGTGTTACTGAATAGAAGCTAGTGGAGCTAAACTTTTAGTTTATGGTATTAATTCTATGCTGAACTTCTGTTTCTGTAAATCTCAAATGCAAAATGCCGAGTAACAATGACTGGACTTAATGTTGTTGCACAATGCAAGTTATCCCTTCTTGGGACATATTAATGCAGTGTCACTGGTGTGTCATGTGTCAACTTGTTTCTTGCTATTTACCTTTGATCATATTTAACACCCACTGACCTCTGATCACACCCAGCCCACGTAGACATTTTATCCCTGGTGTGGATATTTATTTTAGGAAAGCATCATGTCGGATTTTTGTATATTTTTCACAACTAACTGCATAATCTTACTGTGATGGCATAAATACATATGATATTATGTTTTTGACACTCCTCATTGAGTGTTTTTCATTTATTTATTTTGCACATTGTAGATTAATACTGAAGATATCAAAACTGTAAAAGAATACATATGGAATTATGTTGTAAACAGAAAAGTGTTAATCTTCAGTATTAATATACAATATTAATACTGAATGAGAAGGTGTGTCCAAACTTTTGACTGGTAGTGTATGTATTTTTGTCACATTTTCAAGCAAAAATGTAAACTTTTAGCCTGATAAGCGTTTACACACTGTGTATTTTCGCTTACTGCTTACTCTACATGCTGTTAATTCCTACCCCAGATAAGATGTCACTGTCTGGCTGGGTGTGTGTGGTAACTGGTGCCTCCAGGGGTATTGGCAGAGGAATAGCTCTCCAGCTGTCTGAGGCGGGAGCTACCGTCTACATCACAGGACGCCAGGAGAAGACTCTGAAAGAAACTGCTGCACAGGTGAATTTTTAAGCTTGTTCTTTTGCAATCGTTAAATTAATAAGTGAATGTTTGAAAAGGCAATCTCTGACATTTGTAGTTCAACTAAGCTCCAAAGTAACGTCAATTCCTTTAGTGTTATTATTCCGGAATTGGAGAAAATTTTACATTCCAACCATCAAATTTTAAGTAACGCCCTAAAATGCCATTTCTCTTTTGTCCCACCTCAATAATGACCAAATTGAATCTCAAAACAGTTATGACATTGAAATCTCCTTTTATCCCCTCATTGATGTCTCTTGTAATTGTGGGAGCATTTTTTTTAATCGATACGATCATGATGGTAATCCACGGACCTGTCTAGCTCACTGGATAATACACCGACTTTTGGATGGTGGAACCCGGGCATGAAAACCACACAGTTCCCTTCTGGGCATTTGACTTTGCAGAGAATGGACTCCACACTTTCATACTTATTCAGTCCTCCTGAGGGCACCCTTTTCCTTGAATGGGATTATTTATATAAGATTATTTAACCTTTTACGTTAAAAATGCTTGTTTTCTTTTAGCGTCTCCTTTTGAACCAATTTTGCGAGGCTTGTCATTGTAAAACCAATATGACTCACTGGATTTAGCACAGGGCTCCAAATTAAAGGTCCCTTGATTGATCTCCAGTTGGACCATAAGTTTTTTTTTAAATCTTCTCTGTTCTGCTTTCAGTTATCTTAATTTCTTGAAAAGGAACATTTCAGAGAGTTGGTTATTGTCAATATTTCAAATAATAATTATTTTGCATGGCACGTGTGTTTCACAACAACCCTGTTAGCATAACCTTTTTAGCTGGTAGAAGAAGAAGAAAACAGTGAATCACATGATGGAATTAACTTCAAACAGTTTTCCAAAAGAATACAAAGCTATGTCTTCTCTTCTATTTTTCATTCTTTGAGAACATTGTCAGCCTTGATTGAATGTCTCGCTCTACCTCATGCAACCCTGTTATGCATAGCATCAGGATAAGATAGATTCTTTTTACTTTTTTCCTTCAGTAAGTTTGTCCTCTTGGTCAGCAGTAACAACTAGCTAAATATCTAGCTTGTACTCCTGAGAAAAAGCTAACATTAGCATGGCTAAGCAACCCTGTTACTGTGATGAGTAGGGTTAGCAAAGAACAAATAAAACATAGAATAAAAATAGTACCGTTGATGTGTAAGCTGAGCCAATCAAGCCTTTGATAGTTTATTGCCTATTACTGGTGAATATGTAGCAAAAAAATTGTAAAAGAGAAGGTTAATTTTTCAAAAAAATTGAAGCCCAAATGTCCTCCAATTCTGGAATGACTCAGATGTCTTAGAAAACGCTGCACCTGTTTAGTTTCTGCTCCTTCATAGCAGTGTTTTAGACTGACCTCTTTATTCTGAACACAGGTGAACGAGAGAGGTGGGCGGTGTTTGCCAGCTGTCTGTGATTCTACAAAAACCGAAGACATCGAGCAGCTGTTTGAGAGGATCAAACGTGAACAGAATGGCAGACTGGATATACTGGTTAATAATGCCTACGCAGGAGTCCAGGTTGGCATCATTAGTGCACTAACAAGAAATACTTCTTGGTATTTCACGGATTGATAGAAAAGAATTAATTGTTGTACGGTGAGCAGACAGTACGAAACAGAAAGAGGAGCAGCCAAAAACTGAACGGTTATTCATCTCAAATCATTACATTTGTAGAACAATGAAATTAAATGAAATTTGAGGTTATGTTTGAATCATGCCACATCAGAAACTACTAAAGATATAATCCTATATAAAATCCTGAATTTTTACTGTTATTTCTCATCATGCCATTGATTTTGAATCTGCAATATTCTCTAATTATGGATGAAATATGGGGGGAAAAAAGGAAACTGCTGTGAAAAGTTCAATCTTTGAGCACACATTAACAAAACAATGTATAATGCAGAAGTCAACAAGTTACATTTTCTGAACCAAGAATACAAAATGTAATGTATGGAATATTTTTAAATATAAAACAAAAAAAAGGTTGTTTTGGCTCAAATTTCATAACTGACTGAACAAGTATAACAAGTTATACCACAAAAGCATTGCTAGTCAGACTGATCTAAGTAGAACAGAGTTGGTTTTCCAAACATAACTCAGAAAATCATTATTTTTTCACATGGGCAAGATTTAGAACAGAGGGCCACTGATGATATGAGATGAAATAACCCTGAACTGTGCGATTTACCTCAACTCTAAACATTTTGTGTTGTTCCAGGATATCTTCGAAAACATGGGGAAGAAGTTCTGGGAAACTGATCCGTCTATTTGGGATAGTATCAACAATGCAGGACTCAGGTATTATATTCTTTCCTGCTTAATGATGTCTGGTGAGAGCAAATTTATGACATGCATCTAATGGCAGTCATCCAGATATCACTTCATTATTTTTAGTCTGTTTTTAGTTCAGAACTCATCACAGCACTACCAAGAGACTGTGAGGGATATAAACTATAGTCATTTGTATTTTACGATTTTAAAACTGAGAAACTTTTTGACTTGCTTCAATTTTTCCTCATCTGGCAGGGGTCACTATTTTTTCTCAGTTTTTGGGGCCCGGTTGATGGTTGCTCAAGGCCGAGGTTTGATAGTGACCGTTTCATCTTTTGGGGGGATGCGGTACCTCTTCAACGTGCCGTATGGAGTTGGTAAAGCTGCAGTAAGTTGTCCTCACATTCACATTTAGGTCACTGCAACCCAGTATGTGCACTACACAGTTAGATCTGAGTCCTATACTTGATCATATCTCCTCTCATATCCCATCAATGTAATAAAAATCTGTTTTCTTTACGTTTTTTTCCAGTGTGACAGGCTGGCAGCTGATATGGCTGTCGAGCTGAAAAGCAGAGGAGTGGTTTCTGTCAGCCTGTGGCCGGGAGCCGTACAAACGGAGCTTGTCACTCAGCTTGTAGTGGACAAAGAAGCCCCACAGGGTATAAATCCTCAGGTAGACTCTTGTCTAGCAGCAAAACCTTCTTCATGGTTACTCCTTCTGTTATACCCTACATCTCTGGATTTTCTTTTCTTCAGTTTAAAACTGTCTTCGAACATGGAGAAACCACAGAGCTGAGCGGGAGGTGCATTGTCAACCTGGCTAAAGGTAGGACTGCACTGTGGAAAACAGTGCACACCTCACAGTCAGATTAGAGGAATCTGACGTGGCATTAACAACTGCAGTCCAGTAAATGTCATCTAAAAAAGGAGATAACAGTTCAGTAACAGTGTGCACATTTTTGTTCTGCACATCCTAACGTGCTTCACAAAACTGATATGCTGCATACTGGTACAGATGAGTATTTTAGAGGACTGTTTATTCACAAACTAAGCCAGACCCCTTAGGTCATCTGGAACTGGTTTGTTGTGTATCCCAAGAACTAGAACCAAGCAAGGTGAGGCAGCGTTCGGTTATTATGCTCCTCACCTGTGGAACAAACTTCTTGTAGATTTGAGGTCTGTTCAAACTGTCAGTGCCTTTAAATCAGGGCTGAAAACCCAACTGTACTGTTATTTGTATAGCACAATTCAACACAAGGTAATTCAAAGTGCTCTACATAAATAAACTTGCCTTGCCTTGCTTTGCCTAAGCCCACTTTGAATTTTGGTTTCTCTTTTTGCCTGAAAGATAAAAATCTGATGTCACTGACTGGGAAAATACTCCTGACTTGTGACCTGGCAAGGCGCTATGGAGTGAAGGATATTGATGGTAAATTTGTATTTCTTTCTGCCTTTTTTTAAAAAATTTGCAGAATACAGACTTTAAACAGATCATTATGTGCAGTCCACTCTAATATTTTGTACATTTGTTTCTTTCCAGGGCGGAGCGTGGCTGACTACACTTGTGTAAAATACCTCCTGAGCCAGTCTCCATATCTGTCCTGGCTCTCCTATGTTGTCCCCTCTTTCATTCGCGTGCCACACTTTGTGATGACCCTGGCAAATAGCAAGTTCTAAAGGTTCCCTACATCAGTCCTCACATGGCATGGTCGGTCATTTCACTGGCATAACCATTACTATTGGCTAAAGGGTGTCAAGAGGATTTATGCTCGACATTATTTTTGAGGGAGTACTTATCCTTTGCATATGTACGTACTCATACACATTCCAGCTACAGAGCTTAACTGATTCTATGAAGTTTGAAGTAAACAAGGTTTGTCTGAAGGATGTCGAAACATACCGACTGTTTAACATAATGTAGGAGAAGCAATACAATGTGAAAATTGCAATTTCTTGTTATAACTATGTGCAATTTCCTAATTACTACACGGATATTAAGGATCTTTTTGAAGCACATGAAGAAGCATTACACTTATTTTTTGCTTTTATTGAAATTTTCATTAAATTTGTATATTCACACACTACAGCTATTGTATTCAGCGAGTTAAGGAAGAAATAACTAAATAAACCAATGTAAACCTGCTGCTGTTTATATTTCTCATTCTTTTTTTGCAAATCTTCAGTAAATTATTTTATAGTTAAATGACTCCAGTGAACATGATTTTTTTTCCCATCATGTTGTTAATATGGTAAAATGTGCAAATAGTGAATTTTATGTACTGGAAGGCAAATTATGTGCAAAGCAAGCCGTGTGGGACTTTCTGTATTGTTATTATTTGCTAGAATAGAAATATAAACTAGCCATTGTTGAACTAAAATGAAGACAGATTTAGCAACTGCAGAGCTTATTTTTTGCCTCAGATGTTTTCAGAAAAACTTTTCGCTGAATTGTTTTCGTAATAATAGAGAAACTTTGCGTCTGAGCCACCATGTTGGTCAGATGTCTCTACAGGACTGGTTTGCAGTGAAGCTAAGTGCCTGCAATCACACCACTTGGTGGCCCTCTAGTGACATGCCTATCAAGCTTAATAATGTTGGGAAACCTCTCTCACGTGTAAAAACACCCCTGTGGACATGCACTTCCACATTTCAAATTTAGAATAGAATAGAAATGAATAGCTTTTACTGTCTTTGTACACAAAAATTGTACAACGAAACTGGTGGGAGCATCTCTCTATAGTGCACTTAAAAAATACAAATGCAATATCCATCCATCCATTCTCTATACACCGCTTTATCCTCACTCGGGTTGCGGGGGGTGCTGGAGCCTATCTCAGTAAACTCGGGCGAAGGCAGGGGACACCAAGGACAAGTCTGTCGCAGGTCTACATATACAGACAAACAATCACACTCACATTCACACCTACAGACAATTTAGAGTAGCCAATTAACCTCAGCATATTTTTGGACTGTGGGAGGAAGCCGGAGTGCCCGGAGAAACAAATGCAATATGCATGACATAATAAAAGTAATAAATAGAATAATAAAAGTTTGCGTATACACACACACTGATGTTACACTGTCCCATGTTTGACCAAGAGAAATTTGTTCTCAAGAATCTGTGGGGATGATATTACTTTGAAGACATCTGTTTTCATTTTGATATGAAAGGGTCTTTTTTTGTAGATTACTGTCCAAATAATTGAAATAAAAAGAGGAGAAAAAACAAAGATGGATGAATACTTTTTATAGGCACTGTTAAAAGGAAGACCCTTCACTGGCTTCCAGTTGCTGCCCGCATAAAATTCAAAACTCACATTTGCTTTCAAAACTACAATGAAAACAGCTCTCATTCAGGTCTTCACTCCCTCCTGCTCACTACGCTCGGCCAACAAAAGGCGCCTGATACAACCACCACAACAGGGCCGGTTGATGGCTGGACTTTTCTCTTCTTTGAGCTTGTCAAACTCAAACAGATTGTACAACTGTATGAGAAAAATGTAACTCTGATTGCTTCTCCTGGTGAGAACAGAGGGACTGTTCAGATTTAACAAGATGATTCCTCCTGTTAAAAATCACATCAGATGTTTTGTCGCCTTGATACAGGGGGTGCTGGTGGGTGGTTGACGTGCAAATGTTTGGCCTACTGTCACGGATTTATTATACAGGCGCCTCCTCCCTCCAATCCACGGCCTGCTCTGCCCAGACTGGCACACCCACCCCGCCGTCACTGTGGGAGAGTCGGTTGGGCCTTGTGGGCTTCCTGGTCCTCAGCTCCGCCTCGCCTCGATCTGGCCGGACAGGGGAAACACTTCTCAGTTAAAGAACAAAAGCAACAACGGGCGGACCGAAGGAGGGGACGAATAAACGGCGACTCGGATTCAGACCCGAATCCCACGGATTGGAGATTTTTAATGTACCCTCTTCGCCGGGAATTTAACCGACGACTGAACTCCTTCGACAGGCGACAAACTTGGTCGCCTCGCATCTTTGTGGCTCGACGGTAATCCGTCGAGGCGCTTTATAAATAAGACAAGGGTCAAACAAACACACGGACGGTTATTGTTTCACGGCTCTACCTCTAAACTTAGGCCATAAAAGAAGCGGAGTGGTGGAGGGGAAACTCCGCGGTGCTTTTGGTATCGTTTCGCTTGGACGGACCTCGGGGATAAAGGGTTGTTTTGGCGTTTTCGGTAAGTTTATTTTTATGTTTCAGTGAAGCGTGTCTGACGGCGAAGTGCGCCTGTGCAGTGAGAAGCGTTTTAGTTAGTACGCCATAAAGGGGGGAGACACTGGACTGCTATTGTCACACACACACAGCAACTTTTAATGCTTTTTGTCACAGGAAAACAAAAATAAAACACAAGAAACTATACACGAGACTCAAAGTGAAACATGGAACACCCCAGGGGTTCACCACATGATCTCATTCCCGTTAGTTTGAGTGCATCACCACTGACTAAGAGTGATTTCATAATTGTTAGCTAATGTTTGTGTTACACTTCAGCATTTCTTTGGTGGTTCCAGTGACCTGAGTTGTCGGGCCATGACGTAACCTCCCAACTAACTGTGCAACATGTCTCCTGCTCCAAATAAACAACAGCTCCTCCAAAATTAACAGCACATAGGTATGAGACAGTCCAGTGTTTTAGTTTCAAACACCTGGTTGGTATGTTTTGGTGTATGGGTCAAATATGTGAAACACTGATCCAGAAGTTCATCTAAATTCCTTGTTTTTAGGCTCCTGCCACATATGTGATAAGCTGAAGTGTTAGTCCAACACCTGTTGCTTAAAAAATCAGTTTCTTTCCATTCTGTAATCCAGCTCATGACTAATGTACGTCATTTTCTGTTTCTACAGGTTTCTCTCGTGGTAGCTGCCTTTTGTGACGACGCCTACCTTCCACAACTGAGAACTTGGAAGTGGAACAAAGCCTGACGAGGGAAGAAGGGGTGAGAAAGTAGGCTGTGATGGATTTCTCATAGATTCCCCATTCCCCTCTGCCCCCACCCTTTTGCGACCAATCCCCCCCTCTCACACAAAACAAAAGTCAGGCACCACACTTTATGGGGGAGGGGAGACCTAGTCTGGACAGAGTAGCTATACGACTAGTTTCATTGAGAGTTCAGAATAAGGAGAGCAAAGCAGGGGGGGAAGGGGTGGCAGCTGTAAGATAATTGACTTTGAGAATGAATGAGAACAGAAAGTTCTGAAAACATCAGTGCGTACTTTTCAGAAAGAACTGTCCTTCTCCTCGCTATGATCTTATCTGTGAAGTTAAAACATCTCGACAAACAAACACAACACATCAATCACTGCTTTTGTTTCTTTTCTAGGTGACGCAGCCTAATTCGATAGTCCAGATGGCAACCTACACTGAACAGAGCAGCAGAAATGGACTATTTGTGAGCATGAAGGAGCGTTTTGAAGGAAAAGTGAAAGAGACAGAATGTGAAGGAAAACTCAATGGCAAACGCTCCTCTAAGGTCTTGCGCCACCCTGCCGCCTCAGCTGAAAGCAACACCAGTGGCGTGGCGAGTTTCACCACCAACCACAACTCTGTGGTGTGCCTCCCTCTGGTGTCAGAGGGACTTAAACTGGTATGGACACAGTCTGACCAGACCCGTGAACTTGACTCAATCCCACAGCTCGTCCAAGCCTTTAACTTGTTTCCGTACCCATCATCCCGGGAGGTCAACACTCTGGCCCGGGTGTGTGCCTTGCCACTAGACAAAGTTAAGGTGTGGTTTATGGTGCAGAGGATTAAATATGGTATTAGCTGGTCATCAGAGGAGATCGAGGAGACACGACGGAAACTGGCAGTGCCTGAGCTTCATGATGACCCCACTGCAACAACTGAGGAAGCCAAAACAATGACCAAGAGCAGAAGTTCTGAGGAACTGGTTATTGACGAGAAGGAGAGTGAAGAAGAAGAAGAAGAAGAAGAAGAGGTTGCTCTCTCCACCTTCGTGCCCCAGAAGAAGATCCCAAAGTGTGAGTCACCGGATTCATATAAACCAGCCAAATCCACTGCGCCCTGTTTCAGTTCCACCCTCCCACCTCCTCAGGACTCATACTTCTACCGCCCACCAGCAGACACACCAGCAGCCATGGCAACTGATGTCTCCCTTGATCTTTCAGAGTCGGCTACACGACCGCACCGTCACGGACGTTACAAAAAGACTAAAGCTCAGCTCGCTGCCCTTCGCAAAAGCTTCCTGAGAGAGAACTGGCCTGCAGAGGCGGAGCTCAGACGTTTGCAGGAAGAAACCGGGCTGACCCGAAACGACATCCGTAAATGGTTCAGTGACAGTCGTTACCAGCTAAGAGTTGGCCGAGGAAGCCTGGCAGCAGCCCAGAACTATTCTCATCACACTGCTGTTAGTGGCAAGCAGGATCAACAACCAGAACCTCTTCCGCTTGTTTCTCAAAAGTCTCGTCAGCTAAACGGGGTGAAAGGCCACGAGGGAGTCCGCAGCAATGGTATTAGAAACTCGCATTTCTTCCAGACCTTCTTGACAAACAGCCTGGAAGCATTTGGAGAAAGGGTTCTTGATGCACAAGTGTATGATGTTATTGAGGATCTTTCTGGTGATGGGGACAGCTTGAAGGATGAAGAACAAAGTGAAGAACAACCTTTAGAATTGACCAAGACCTGCCACGTTGAGCCAGATATTCCAGAGGAGCCCAATGTATTAAAATCCTCTCCCGATTCCTCCCCCTCTGGCAGTCCACCACCGGCTGCCTCACCTAATAAACCGCTTTCAAACAGAGGCAGCGCTTCAAAGAAGTCAGTTCACTCAGCCAAAACCAGTCCCTCACGTTTCTCAGGGCCTTCCACGTCGCCTGCCCTCACTCCTGCTGGGCGACCAAGAAAGACCAAGGAGCAGCTGGATGTGTTAAAGCAGCACTTCTTGCGCTGCCAGTGGCCCAAGAGCGAAGATTACACTGAACTTGTTAAGCTCACAGGTTTACCTCGGGCAGATGTAATCCAGTGGTTTGGAGACACGCGGTACGCTGTCAAAAACGGCCAGCTGCGCTGGGTGAAGGGGGTCCGTGACCAGTTCTTGGCAGAACTTGCCGCTCAGCAAAGTGCCAGTGGTTTACCAAATGGAAGTGGTACAGTCCCTCGGGTTGGGGGTCGCAAACGAAAATCTCAAGCAAACGGAAGCGCAGATTGCCCTGATATCCAGCCGTTAATATCATATTATCATTCGACAGGCTCACTACATGAAAAAGACCTTGACTCTCTATGCAAGAAATCCAGAATGAGCTACCAGCAGGTGCGGGATTGGTTTGCAGCTCAGGATGTTGGCGAGACTGACAAAGAACCTATTGTTACTTAAGGACATTTTTAAAAGTTGGTGGGGTCTCCTCACGTCTTTGGTTTATATTGCTTTAATTGAGGCAGGTTTGTAACATTCAGTCTTCCCAGTACAAGCCCAAAGTGAGGTTTGTGTTTTTTATATATGCTGCATTCCCTGCTTATCCTAATATATTTGGACTTGAATTATAATTGTGCCGCCTGTGTTGCTGTAAATAGGACAGTAACCTGTACACTGGTCTGCTATATTTTTTTGAGCTCATTATTTTTTTTAGATATCACTACGACAGATTTTTCAGTATGCTATTGTAGCAGTATAATTTAAACTGGTTGTACTTTTGGTACCTGGCTATAGCAGGTACTTTCTTGCTCCGTAAAAAGTCTCTACATTGATGAATCTGTTGAGTGGTCGCTGTGTGTAATCATTCCTTCAACAGCCAATAATACCTTGACATGAGAAGCACACTGGACATGCACACTTTGAACTGACATCTTGCACTTTGGTTTTAGAGCCTGCTGCCATTACGTTAATTACATCCAGTAACTTCACAGAAAATCCATTCATTTCACAAAACATGGATTCTTAGCTATACATGGGTCATTCTTGTTACCTGAAGCCTATGATCATGCTTTTTCAAAAACATGTTACAGAAAATATCGTTACATCTAATGTCTACAGTGTATTTCTGAAATGCATTCCCTGATTCCCCTTTTGACGCTCTGCTGTAATACTTGACTTACTATTTGAATACTTTGCTTGTCGTTTGCATATTACATATTTGCATAAAGGCTGACAGTACTAAGAAGCAGTAACCACATCAAAATCATACAGACGTCAGAATTGCCTACATGCTCATGAATTAAGTCAGTATTTTTATATCTCTTTTGTCTTAATAGGTATAGGGTGTGACCTCATGGTTTTTATGTAGACACACTAGTTCAGATAACTGATGGGGGCCCAAGTACTGTATACGTAGCAAAGGATTCAAATCCAAAGAAAATGACTACTTTGTCAACTTACATTATGATTTATAGCACAAACATTATACTTTCTTATCAGTTCATGTATTTATTAGTTACTTCCTACATAGCTGTGTTTGCAAGAAGAGAACCTCCACACTCTGAAGTACTTTTTAGCTGAAATACAAAGGGTGAAGTGGGATTTGAGTTTAGTTCCTTAGAAATGTCTGGACAAAGGTTAGATGACCAGAAACTTGTCAAAGCAGTGTGCATCACTTTGTTTCGTCATCCTGTTAGTCATGAGAAGCTAATGCGACATGTGTCATGCTGTGGGGAAATGTCCATAACACGTAGTGTCTTCCTTTGCCGATGTTTTTAATGTGTTTTTTTTTCCTGTTTGAAAGAAATTCTCATTTGCACAATTGTGTCACTGGAAACCAGTAAAAGATTTGCCTTTATGACCGTGTATGCAGACAGTTATTTCAGTGTGCTGTAAAGAACCCGGCTGATTACGATCTCTGTTTATTCTTAATCCATGTGAGCCAAGGCAAAGTGGCTGTGAAGTTAATCTTCAGAAATACCTCTAAGATAAAGTGCCACAAAATAATACCACAAATCAGCTACAATTTTATGGCAATTTAATATCGCAACATCAGAATGCCATGGTAGTATCAATTTAACATCCATGTAGGTAAAACAATGCACAAGACACTTTAGGTTTTTGGGCAAACTAAAAAGCTTTATCTCCTACATGGTTTGAGTCCTAATAAACAAATCTAAGACGCCATAACTAACAAACTTGTTCCCAATAATGTGACAAATCAATGTCTAGGAGACTGTACTGGCAGCCCAGCCATAAACTGGAGCTGGAAAACATTAGGAGTCTGCGTTCTGAGGGAGACAGAAATGCACTGACTCGGTTACCTGAGAAAATCTTCCCATCAAGAACATTTAGAAATGTGATACAATGCTTCATGGCAGAGGTTATTCAGAAAGCATTTCTCACCTTGTAGGAGTGCTGAAGGATGTGGGTGTTCCTTTTCAAAACAGAGAAGGATTTTGATTGAGGATGGCATGCATTCAGTTTCTAATTTGATGAAGCAAATTATCCAGTTTAATTGCAGCCGCGATGGCAGAGCTGCAAGAGCTTGAACGCAGTCACACTCACTGTATTCATGAAGAGAACTGTGGCTGGAAATAGAGATAGCTGATCCAGGAGTCTGGAGAAACAGCAACAGAGGAAAGTGTTTTCTGTATTTCATGGAGAAATCACGTCCAATCGAATGTATTTGTACATTTCTGTGTAATGTATGTTAGACAAAAATCTTTACTCGACGTTTGGAATTTAATACTTAATTCTATCAGCATGTGAACTACACATGAGCCAAGTAAAGGGAGATGTGGCTACTCATAATAACACAAAAGCTCCTGATGTTGACAGGATGACCATTTTTGCCACGTCTCTTATTTTTCTGCATCGTTGTCATCATGTATCGTGTAAAATTAGCCCATTACTGAAGTATGATTAATGCATGAGAGTGATTCATCACTAATTCACTATAGTAACAGCTTACATGCTGTTTTAGACATCATCACTGACGCATGGCGGCCAAATATAAACTTTATTCCCTTTAATGAGAAGATCAGAAAAATTTCTTTCTTGATACCACCTGATGTAAAAAAAACAACAAAAAAACAAAACCCCAAAAACACAGACCAATGCTAGCCCTCCTTATTTTCATTTGTTTCCTCATCCTTTACATATTCTTATTTGCAGGAATATTGATAAATATCTAAATGAAGTGTTTTCTAAATGTTTGATTTGTCACTTCTGACTGAAAAACTGAGCTCCTCTTAAAGTTACAGTGTAGTTTCCACACTACATCATTAAGGATCTGGTCTACAAATATGTAATTCTGACTGAGCTAGAGAATTTGTCTCATTGGACAACGTTCATCAGTGGATGGAGTAACTTAGTTGTTCACAGTGATACAATCTTTAAGCCATCAAAGACAACACTGTCCAGGAAACCCCTCTGAAATCTAGTTGAGTGTAACTGAAGTTAAGGTTTCAGTGGCAAAGGATTTAAAAGTTACCAAACAAGTACATATACATATATTTATTTGGGGGAAAAATCATCTTGGTTTCTAAATCATGACATCAATTTAGCTTTACTTGAAGTGAATATTAGTGAGAGACTTACATGCAGGTTGAGAGTAGGACCTCTGTCTCTGGCCCACCTGTGAGACTCTGCTGAGCCTATATGACTGAGACCCAGATAGAATATTTGAGTGTTTATGTGATTTAAAGAATGAAATCAACTGGAAGATGACAACATACTGTAACGCATACCTCACAGGTCTTTGACGAGGGGTAACTGGTAAAAAAAACAAACAAAAAAAAACAAGCACAAGCGCATCATCAACTTCAGTCAAATCATATAAAACTAAACACCAACATTGAAAACTGCAACAATTCGACTACAATCACTGAGGCTACCTGGGGGGTGACGGCCACAGGGAGGGACATCCTCTGAGTGCTGGGAGTCAACAAATTGAATAGTTTTAAAATCGATACAATGAAGTTTGGTCTCAAACATATGTAAATGGCTTTTACCCTTCAGTTTGAAACTGTCCTGGAGAAACCTGTGGCACAGAAAGTGAGCAGACTAAATTAGCTTTGTAACTTATTACATGACATTGACAATTTTGGCAGTGTGAACTTTTTCTTTTATATACTTTTCAAACACTTACCCTCCTCTGAGAAAGTGGCTTTTTTAACTCCGCAGTTTCTCGTCTGAGCTCTGAAAGCTGCTTCTTTAAGTCAGCGTTCTCTCTCTTCAGCTCTGAGAGTTGCCTTGCGGTAAAAAGACGAGGGAGGAAAGGTGTTGGGATTTTATTTACACAGCTACAGAGGAGCAGTAACAGATATTAAAGTCACCTGTAAGCCTGCTCGGTGACTTCCTTCAGACGCCTTTCCAGTTCAGCAGACTTGCGCTTAAAGTGCGCTGTGACTCCCTCCATCTGTGTCTGCTGAAAAACCGCAATCTGAGGAGCATCAAGACATCACTATTAAAGATTATTTCAGTGAAAATAAAAATTCATAAGTCACCTTTGGTCGCTGGGTAACAGCTCAGACATTTCTGAATATAACAGCACAGCAACATTAAAGTAATAGATTTCATTCTGCTATAAGGCACGTGGACTTGATGGTGTTTAATGTCCTGCTACAACAGGTAAAAAGGACAGACCTGTGATACATGTCCCAGCTCTGACTGGATGAGCTTCACAGGGTCCTTGAAAAACACTTTCTCC
Source organism: Acanthochromis polyacanthus (assembly GCF_021347895.1). Taxonomy (NCBI): domain Eukaryota; kingdom Metazoa; phylum Chordata; class Actinopteri; family Pomacentridae; genus Acanthochromis; species Acanthochromis polyacanthus. Next base: position 34,079,261 of record NC_067121.1, read on the forward strand.
TGTGGCTTCATCTGAAATAGAAATTTGTCCAGGTATAAAATGCTGGCTGTGAAGTCAGGTCACACTCCGTTGGTGGCGTCCTGCAGTAATTTACTGTGAATATGACAGCCTCACCAACCTCATCAGTGATGGCCAGATAACTGCAGCTGGCTCCACATATGCTGCACTGCTCTGAGGGAAAAGGAAAAATCACACGAGGAGCCTGAAACTTTCTGTAACACCAGCTCAAATTTGAAAGAGAATTCTCGTCATGATTTGGAAGCAAAACAATTGAGTACTGTGGATAATGAAAGTCTCTTACTAGATTTAATACACACTTCACAGCAGATGTGGCCACAGCTGGATACAGCAAACTTTGACGCTGACTTCGTGAAGCACTGGTTACAATGGAACCAGTCCATTTTTAGTCCTTTGTGATTTCTTGACTGCAAGGGAACACAAGATACAATACACAAATGTGATTATGTCAGATTCAGTGTTACACTACATGACAACCTAGTTTGAATTCACTTTTTAATGGTTTTGGATCATGGAACAGCAGCGCAAGACAAATTTTAAACTACAGTGTTTCCGATTTTGTAACAGCATTTTAGAATAATAATGCCCCAAGGCACAAACCAAGGGTAATGAAGACAGATTTTTCAGTTTGTTGTCAAAGAACCGACCTGCATAGAAGTCTAACCTCCACCCACTTGAACATATTTGGATTTAAATACAGAAGACAGGTGAAAATCTTGTGGAACGGCCTTTCAAAAATGTAGAGACTTAAAAGTAGTACATTAACACCAATATTTTTGAACTGAAGTTTTAAGATGGAGTAGCATTTGTGGTCACACAGATGTTCTAATATTCAGGTAGAAGAATAGCCATTCTGTAGAAATTCCAGCACACATAAGGGGCATCTGGAACATCTTAATCTATTAATACTTCTACATAAATAACATTTTTTTGAGCAAATAATGTCTTTCTCACCGCAGCTTCCTCAAACTCACATATTGTAAAATCAGTACACTTTAAGTTTCATAGTTAAAGATACAACAATATCACCCATAAAATAAAATACCAGAAAAAAGTTTGAGGAGACAGATTATGTAAATGTAAGTTTTGACGAGAAATTAATTTACCAGAAATATCTAACTCTAACTTTTAGTGTCACTTTTGAGAAAAGTTACCGTCATCACAGCATCATGGCTATACGAGGGATGCAAGTGTCACGTTTAGATGGTTGATAGGCCACATTATAGAAAGACATCCGAGGTTTGGACATTATACTCTCACTGTAAGTCATTCAGTAATCATCTTTAAAGTATTTAATTTCAAAATGTGACAAATATATTAAAGAAGTCCTTAAAATGCACTGGACAAATGTACAGCATGCAAGTTAAAAGTCTAATTTCTACTGTTAGGGTTAGAAAAAGGTTAAATGTAGTTGACTGAGCTTGAAAATCGTATATAAGCCGTTCAACTGGTGACAAATTTCTGGCCAATTAATCCACATTCTAGTCAGGTGTGGCTTTGAAGGACAATGATCAGACAATGTGACCAGTACACATACACTCCTTTGACTATGAAAGACTACCATAAAATGCAGCTTTACTTAAATGAAATGAAGCCACAGACGACAAGAGTGAGACGAGAACGAGCTCTCGGGATGCTGGTACGTCAGTGAGAGCTCCACAACTCCACCATTCATCATCTAATAAACCATTTCTGACAGCATGGTATGACATGATGATGGATGTGCCCAACAACATGATTCTGTCTCCAAAAATGTCTGCTAATGCCACCAAACTCTTTAGAAAGTATGAAAGACATGTGTTCTGTCTTAAAATTTTAATTAACTTTATGTTTTGGAAAGTTATTTTTATGTCTGATATCGGCTTCAGATGAGTTTTTACATTTTTAAAAAAATTATTCCAACAATTCTTTTCTATTATTTCCCAGACTGAATTCAGCAAACAAATGGCTGACATATGCGCCCAAACACTCAGCTGGACACAGAAAATAAATAATTGTACATTCAAAATTTTATGTTTATGCTAATTGTTTTAGAAAGTGTTAGCGAATTAGCTTGCTAGCTAGCTTAAAATGTGAACATTTCTGCTTGGTTTGACTAAACACTGACAAGACATTGAAAAACAACTTTACACGTTTGCTAAAATAATTCTGTGACATTATAGAACATTATTAGCATTACCTGTTGCTCTGCTCAGGAGAAACTGAAATTTGTTCTAGAGAGAAACGATATTAACCGAAGCTCAGCTCAACAGACCCGCCTCGCGCATCCGTTCTTTGATCTGATTGGCTGAGTGACGTATGAGACTTTCGCGTTGATATCACATCAAAAATATTTAAGGAAAAAAAAAAAAAAAAAGACTGAACCATACTTCATTTTCTAATTTTAGCGTTAACATTTTTCTCCCACTGCTCTATCAAACCACCTTAAATTTGTCTTTTGTAATGCATTTTCTAATGCTCTTTGCATTTCAAGGTTTCACAAAGACTCTTAACTGATTAAAATATTGAAGGAGTTTTGAAGTCCATGGGATACATTTATTAAAAGAATGTTTTTATGTTCATGTCTTTCCAAATTTCATATTATTGAAACACTTAATAATGACTGGATATTAGTAAAATGTGAACTAAACATCTAAATCTGTAGAGTGTATCAAAAATTAATTTTGAAGTTCTGAAACTGATCCCTCCAGAGACATGAACTGGAGTAATTTAGCTCTTAATATTGGTCCCATAAAATTAAACCATCCTCTTGAAAGGTGTAGTATTTTTGGCATACTGATGGTATATGAGTAGGAGGTGTAATTCAGAGCTCGTTTCCAGTATTTGTATTGGGCTTCATGAGTTGCAGTTTTCATTCTCTGTAAAGATGTAAGACTTGTATTTATAAGAATCCAATATAGCTGTGCAATTATGGTTTCACATTTAATGCATTAATTCAGGATTGCACCCCAGAGGATTAGTCAATTGCTGGCTTTTAGTTGATGCACAAAATAGCTAAAGAGCCGAGTGAAACAAGACAGTAGTGATTCAGGTCAAGTGGATACAGCTTTAATGACCACAGATGTGAAATGCAAGAGACAAGCAGCCACTAAGCTTATTCAACTTAAAATAAAAAGCCAAACTGGACTGAAGGAGGCTGTTAATTAAAGAGTCTGAGGGCAGCTGAGGACAGTGGTGTTCATGTATTCCAATGTTAACTCAAGTTGTTGATATTTCAGGAATCCTTGATGGTAATGGGCCCAAGGACTGCTTTATGTTCAACTCCACGCTTCCCTGCAAAAAGAACTTAAAGGTGAGCGCAAGGAGACCATTTTATTACAGCAGACTGTGTAAATAGATACCTGATGTCAGGCTTCTTGTCTTCCTGGACTTGCAGCTGGATTCACAGCAGGCACATATACTGCTGTATGTAGGGTGGTCCAGCAACTCCCAGCTGAATACAGCAACAACGGAAGAGACGGGGATAAGCTGTGATCTGTCTCCCTCTCTAATCAGGGGCCTTCTGCTTAACCACATCTAGTTTTCTTGAAACTATCATGAATTATAAATATATCTGACGTTTTAGCATTCTGCATGTTGTGTTCTTGCGATATGCAACTATATAAGCTTTAGAGAATATCAATTGACTTCTACATATAATTTTTCCCCCTTAATACATCCTTAAAGATGGGCATTTTCACTACATAACCCTTTGATGCACAACATTGTCAAGTGGTCCAAATCCAATGGAAAAATCCATCTCTCCTGACCCACACTGCACAAAGGGTTAAGTCCCCCCCATATTTTTAACTCTACCATTACATTCACTTGTCCAATTTAGCAGATTCTGAATAGAACAGTAAAAATGTCAGGCTTTTCTTTTGTAAGATTTACATTTGAAAGAGGTAGCCTTAAAGTTTAATGTGTTCAAAAGTAGAGCAATCATTTTTAAAATGTTAAAGACAGCTACAATTTACCAAATCTCTACAAATGTCAATTTCATGCTATAAAAGTTTCAGGCAAATAAGATGGAGCAGAAAACACTAAAACTACAATCTGAGATAGAAAGACCCACTTCTGATACAAGTTGGTAATACAGTTAAAAAAAAAAAAAAAAACTTAAAGATCTACAGTACATCTAATGCTGGATTCCTCTTGATACTAATAGCTGTGAATCAAATTGTTTAAAGACATAGCAAAGTTCTATCTTCTTACCCATGAGCTTTCACATAGTTACAGGCCTTCTTGGTGTGGTCAAGAGCATTGGGGTCCCAAGCCAGAAGGTTGCAGTGAATAAATACCTGTTGGATGCACAGTGATCCAGAATTTACAGATAATCTTGGATTTAGTTTCCCTCTCCTGAAGCCTTAAGTTTGAGAGAATGTGCACAGTTGTCAAACAGGCTTACCTCCTCTCCCAGAGCAAACCTAAAGGCTTGAAGGGACAAGTGGATCTCTGATGACTTTACTCTTGGTTCAAATCTGGAGAGTGAGGTCTTACTGTCCACAAGACACCTGTATCATTACAGCAATGAAACATTTGGGTTACTTAAATGTCTGGGCACAAATTAAATGGAAAAAAGATCTGTAGGTCAGGGATCCAGCGGTACCCCTTATTGGCGATTATTGGGTATAGAGCGACTTCATGCTGCAGCTCTGGTGACGTGGTAGCAATGCATTCATCTAGAAGCATCAGCAAAGGCTGGTGGTGCTGCTGCTCCACACTGGCCATGATGCGAATGAAGGAGCCCAGAGAAAAACTGGTGGTTTCAGCAGGACCAGAGAAGTCATCTAGAGCACAGATAGACGTTACAGAGCCGAACGAGTTGCTGGGAGAATTTTGCCATTTCCACTGACGAAGTGTTTTCACCCACCATTCATAATTCCAATAAAGAATACAAGATCATCTTGACCGTACGTATCAAACACTGGGTCAAAAATCCTAATTGTCCAGTCTTTAGGCCTGCGTAATAAATAAAAGATCAGTTTCAGCTGTTGTAGTGCTTAAATACATGTGTAGAACTCTGAAGTCATGAGCTCATTTGTGCAATTTTAATGTGAACTCACCTTTCATACGCACAGACGACAGGGAGGGAGAAGGAAGGCATCAGAGAGTTAGGAGGAGAGTAGTAGACCAGATCATTGGTGTACATCTGGTGATCCCCGGTAACCTAACACAGAGAGACAAGTGTCACGAACCTCTGTAGAAGTGTGACTTATTCAGACACCCATCACCCATGTCTGGGCTACTCACCAGCGTCCTGAAGTTACAATCGTCGAGACGCACGCTGAAAACAGCCTCCCGAGCCGAGACGCTGGTGGGAACGCAGGTCCCCAGCCGGAAGAGTGAAGTGTCGGCCTGCGATCTGCTGTCCGACCACACTACCGTCATGTAATCAGGCCTGCAGTCCACTTTCATGTCTGGAAGGGACACAATGTAAGGATTCTGCTCAAATGCTCAACTTAGGTGAAAATCTTAAAAGCATCAATAATGACTCAAAACATTACCTGCATTTACTAAACTGGCAGCCACCAGGCCCAAGAGCAGCGCGCAACACCAGAAGAAAGCCATACTGACCGAACATGCACTACCGGCTCCAGAGGTGGTTTTTATTCAGTCTGACGGAGGCACTTCAATTAAGGAAATTTATTTCACCTGGTGTGTGTTGACAGATCCAGGTGCAGCATCCATCAGTGTAATTGCAACTCATTCATTCATACAAACTTATTTTAAACAGGTTTACTTTGTTATTATGGTCATGTAGTAAAGGGAAAAGCAGGTATGTGGTTTATGAGACTTTATATGTTGTATTAAAATCTGATAAATGCAAAGAAATGCAAAGTCAAGGTTATAAAACAAGCTAAACAGAAAACCTCCTATTTAAGATAAGGTAAAACAAGATAGGACAGGATGAGATTATTATTCCTGTAACCAAGCCACAGGCAGTAAATACAGGTCAAGCTGTGAGTAATGTGAGAAGTGCAGTATGTTAGTGTGCACAGTATCATCATGGTACAACAACCTACTAAAAAGACTCATCATTACCTTCATATTTATGGGAAGAAAGCGAGATATCTCCAGGCTTCATTCTTCTTCAGAAATTACCCAAATCCTTAAATTTCACTTTCAAATCTGCTCCTGAATCTGATAAATGTGAGATCTGTGGCAATGTGACCTCCCAGTCATGTCAGGTATCAAAGACCTGAAGAAAAACACAAGACAGTTGGGATTTATTTCGAAAAGAAAAGTAGTTGCATCGACATTTAGGTACTAAATCCTCCAAATCACATGACCCACAATGACAGGTACCCAAAGACAGTGGTAGAAAGTAACAAAGTACATTTACTCCAGTGCTGTATTTAGGTGCAATTTTGAGACATTTGTACTTTGAGTGTTTCCATTTTATGCTACTTAATGTTTCAACTCCCCCACATTTTAGAGGAAAATATTGTACTTTCTATTTTGCTGCATTTATGTGACACCTTTAAGATGAAGATTTTACTAAATGGATGCTATAACAAGCTGATGGAACAGTGTTCAAGTTTGAATCAGCGGTGTCCAACCTTTTTTTGCTTCAGATGTCTTTAAAAAAACACTGTAGTCGGGTCACTTCTTTTATTGTCTAGTTATTTTCCCCTTTAAGTTTCTCAGTTGACTTGAAATTGTAATGAGCCAATATTTCAACAAAAGTATAAGAGCAGATGTTTTTCCCCACAATCATTTGATGAGCCCTCAGATTTATCCATGATCCTGGATATGAAGCTGTCTAAGATGCTTCACTATTCAATCAAACTTTATTTGTATAGCACTTTTCATACAAAATTTGTAGCAAAGTGCTTTACATAGAAATAAGAAGACCAAATAAATTAAAAATGAGAAACACAACCACCCCTCCACCTACAGCAAACACACTCACACACAAAGATATCATACATATAGAGGGACCAAACCACTACTTTTAATACAACTACAATTTGTAGCTTTTACATTGTTTTTATGCTGAAAATGTAGAAGTATTATCTACATTATTGTATTAAATGACCCCTTTTTTCCCATATACACTTATTTTGTCTGCACTCCATTTGTAATGACTCATTGTTCATGTCTTTGTGCTTGTTTTATTTATGCTGCTAATCCAAAGAGCTGCTGGATTTCCTTTCATTGCTGTTTAATGACAAGATCTATTCCATTGTACTTTTTTTTTTTTAAAAGAGAGATCTGAATAATTCCACTGCCTGAAAGCTAAACTGTCAGGTTTATTTGAAAATCAGCTGCCTTGACAGACAAATTGTGATTTCTTGATATAGAATTCATACTCGTGCCTAAAGTAGTGCATACCAGCTGAAGAAAAAGTAGCATTAAATTTTGTGTGCTGGTCTTTAATGACCAACATTGTATAAAAAAAAAAAAGAAGAAAGAATTACAACAGCAGTTTCAGTGGTTTATTGAGAGATCATATATAGTTTGATACTGGTGAAGAGTCCATCAGCTTGGACTTAACATTTCCTGTGAAGATAAAAACCCAAAACTTCATCTCATGTCCAGTGCAACACAAACTTTAAACATGTACGACCAAAAACACATATTTACACCTGAACGTCAGCTGCAGAAACAGAACCCGCTGATGTGCTGTTGGCCTTCAAGTCAGATCTTTCCACTATGATGAGGGGCCCCACCACAGAGTTGTGACTCAAGCTGCCAGATGCTGCAAGTGGGGATAAATTGTGACAAAATGAATTAAAAAAACAAAACCCCACAACAGCTGGCTTAAAAATACTCTAGTGTGAGAATGATACCCCAGTGAACTCCTCTTTTGGAGCGAGACTTGCAGGTTGATTCACAGCAGCTGCAGAGGGAACTCTGAAGTGGGTCATCGAGTAGCTCCCAACTAAGGAAATAAGAAAACACAGTGATTATACCAGTAGAAGGTTGATAAAACTGTAAGCATGTACTACGTGTCCACAGGGATTACAAACATTGGGGGGGGATGACGACTTTAGATATTTTGTGACTTGCATTGTTCATTTATTTCCATACTTGTCTCCCATCTGTTCTGTGCAAACACTGCCTGTAGTTCAGCCGAGAAGTCGGCAGTTGTATCAATTTTGTTAAACTGCCAAGCTGAGTCAATACTCTTAACCAGAACTTAGTCACTGTAAAGGTTTTATATTTAAGCGCTGTAGAATTAAATGATTTTAAGCGCAGATTTGCTTGTTGTTCTAAAGCAATATCAAAGTTAATTGATGTCTGGAAATTCTTTCAAGACTGACTTGGTCTACCGACCCAACTTTGGAGTTTATTATTTAAAAACCATAAATAATTACCTTACATTCTCCTTTACAAAATGGCAAGCTTTTTTGGTTTCATCAAGATGTTCAGGATCCCATGCAACCAGTTTACAGTGGATGTAGACCTGAGGAGCACACAGAACAGTCAAAATTCAATCAAAATACAAAAACCCCAAATGCAGACACCACTTGCTCCCTCACCTCCTCTCCGAGACCGAACTTGAAGGACTGTAGGTAGAGAATGATTGCTGAAGTGTGATATCGAGGCAAAAACTTGGAGTTTCCGCTGACGCTTTCCAAAAGACATCTGAAGAAGTGAAAAGCTCAGATTAGAATTTCCTCCACTGCACTGACTTCAGGTGAAGCGGTAGTAATGTTTATTGTCAAATGTTTGTCTCAATTTTTAAATTTTGTTTTCATTGTTTTATGTATGGGCAGTGTTATCTCATGGACTGCAAAACAAGTCTACCTACGGGTACAAATAAAGTAACCTGAACCTGTTCATACCCCTTATTGCTGATCAGAGGGTAAACCTGGCTGCCATACTGCAGCTCTGCTGTGGTGGCAGCAACACATTCCTCCATGAGCAGCAGCAGTGGCTGATGGGATTTCTGTTCCACCGCTGCCCATATCGGCATGAATGAGCCCAGAGTGATGATGTTTGTCTTGGCTATGCCGGTCATTTGCTCTGCGAGGAAACGTACATGCTCTCATGTTAGGTCAAAAGTTACCAAAGTCTAAGACTTGATCATGTTCAAATGTCCAAAAACCTTTGAAGATCTTTAAAAAAAATTTTTTTTAAAAAAAATCACCAGGAGAAATCAGCATTTAGAGACAGCAGGATTTTTTTTTTGTTGACAAAATCTAGGAGCAGTTTTTAGCACCACAAAAAAAAAAAAAGAACTGAAAATACTGAGGTGTGAAACATCTTTTATGCTGTGAGACTTGGGCCATTTTTTTCCATGCTTATAGGGTGTTTTTTTTTTTTTTTTTGGAGAGACAGTTTTGACACCATTCTGTTTCTCCAAATCTGCTGGTCAGATCTTGACATCAGATTATATTTCACCACTAGGTCACACCCAACAGAGGAAATTAGGTTATCATTAGGTCATGTTTTACTTAGGTTATGTCCAGACACGTTCACACCTTGTGCAGACCTGCCTGAACCTCAATTCACACTCCAATTTTATCCTTTCTGTATGAGTGAGAACTTACCGTTGAGCAGTGCCATGTGGAAGACAAGCCCACTGCGGCCTTCGGAAAGACCTGATCCAGGGTTCAAGAAAGGTGGAACCCAGCCCTCAGGTCTGAAACATACCAGTGAGGTTTCTCAGCTCACAGTTTGCTCATTTAAATGGAATATCAGCCAAAAGGATTTTCTACCTTTTATAGACACATTTGATGGGATACATAAACGCTGCAGGTTTTGACTTTGCCTGTGGCCTGTAAGTCATTTCAGTTTGATAGATGATGCGTTTTCCTTTCAGCTGTGGGGAAGAAAAACTGATTACTATGACAAGCTGAGAGGTGTTTTAGTGAAATACTGCAGCTACATTACCAGTTTCTTAATCTTGCAGTCATCAAGCTGGTAGTTGAACGTGGCCTCCCCCTGTCCATTGGGCAGAACTTCAAAGTTAGACGACATGCAGCTTCCGAGGAAGAATCGAGATGCATATGGCACCAACTCCGGAGGGATCCTCCATGTGACGTTCACAGAGTCTTTCCTACAGTCTACTTTGATATCTGCACACAAGTACTTATGACGGTCGGTTTCTGTTCACAAAGGAATTGTGGCGAATACCTACATGTGTTGGGGAAAAAACATACCTGCATTTGCAACAGTTGCTGCAAAACCAGCCAGAAGCATCACACCGAGGTACAGATGAGTCACCATGACTGAACGATCCAGAATGCTGTGGAGCTGAAGCACTTTATTGACTTCCTGCCTAATCAGCTGAATCATCAACATCTGTGTGAAAGCAGGGCAGCATTTCTTCTGAGCTGGTCTTCAAGTTTTGTGTACTCTCATAATTACTGTTAACTTTGACCATTTTTCAATGCAGAGGCAGAATATAGCTAGGTACTATTTTGATGTTTGTTTGTTTTTTACCCTGGTTAATGTATTTTATATTTCAAATTTTATTTTTGTAATTTAATTCAATTTATTTCTAATTTAATTTGAATGTCCTTCTGGATTATTAAAGTATCTATCTATCTATCTATCTATCTATCTATCTATCTATCTATCTATCTATCTATCTATCTATCTATCTATCTATCTATCTATCTATCTATCTATCTATCTATCTATCTATCTATCTATCTATCTATCTATTATCTATCTATCTATCTATCTATCTATCTATCTATCTATCTATCTATCTATCACTTAACAATATTCAAATAGGAAAAAATGACTTCATCTTTAAGTGACTGCAATATCAAAATGCTATTTAGACGTCTTTGCAGCATTAAAATGAATCCATTGGTGTTATGTGTCATATAAAGTTATGCAACATTCACAAAGTGTACTTTTTTATTGATATATGATCCCTCTGTGCCAGCTGTGAAAATGTTGCTGCACTACCTCAGATGTTGTTAAATCTACATCAGTGTGTTCATTGTGGCCAAACAAAAAGTCCTGTCAAGCATTTTGGCAAAAATTTTGACAAATTCCTTATTTTTTTACACCTGGGAAATTCTCTATTTTGACTAATAATAACAAAAACAAACCGTTGTTGCTGGTAAATCATACTTAGGTTCAGTATGTGCAGGGATATAATTCCCAGAGCCATGAAATTTGTTTAGGACACGGGCAGAATTGGTTCCAGCAAATCCAAGTGATGAAATTGCTCCAGATGGGCAGTTTTTGACTAAAAAGGAAACATTTATTTTTTGTATTGATGCTGAATGAGAGTTTCTGTATGTTCTTTTACATACATGTATCCATATTTCTTCGTAAAATTGCAGTCTTTGGTTGACATTTTTTCAACTTTTAAAGCCTCTAACATCACTGGAATTTGATACAAGGCAAGTCAAGTTTCCTTTTTTTGGCTATTTTGACATACCAGAACAATGATGTGGATTCATTCGTAGGACTACAAATACTAGTGTGCATTGGGGTCTGCATTTTATCATTACGTTCAACGTTCAGGGTTGCCTCTATGTTGAAATTTTTGTCTCCCTGCAGGTTCCCATACATTTACTTGAAATCAACACTGAACAGAGAAACTGATAATGACTCAATTCCGATCACAGTAAATCATGTAAATAAAAAAAATAAAGAAATTTTTACAGAACTTAGTTTTGCATCCCAAATAACAACTTACATTTTAAACAAAATCTGAGACAGTGGTGCAACACTGGTGTCTGAAATGACACAGACTGGCCCGTACTGTTTATTTATACTTGGACAGACTTTACTAATCCCCAGAGGGAAATTCTGTTGTTAGAGCAGCTGGATATTCAACAAGGGAGTAAACAACAAGACAGCACAGAATCTTAGGGTCAGGTATAAAGTGAATGTAAATAAAACAAAATAAAATAAAATAAAATAATAAGAATATGGAAAATGTAATATAGAAAGGGTGATACAGAAATGTGCAAATGAACAGAATGTGCAAATGACATAAATAGGTGAAGACAAGTTTACACATGTAATGAAAAAATAAGATAAGATAATCTTTTATTTCTACCCAAGTCAGGGGAAATTTGCATCATTACAGCAGCTTATGTAGCAATAAACATAGTAATAGTAATAAAATAATAATAAAATAGTAGTAATTATATTTACAATATGTACAGGGATAAGAAATGAGAATGAAATAGTGCAGTATTGATGCACTGTGAACAATACAATATAAAAGTGGCTTGAAAAAATAAATTCAAAGTGTCTAATATGTGCAGTACTATTTTTTGGATCTAAATATTTATGTCCACACACAATCTGCTGTGAGTTTTATTGATTTATCTTTATCTAAACAAAGACTTTCCTCTGTCATTCCTCAGCGCGGAACCTTTGTGCTGGTCCGGTTTTACGTCGCCACGCCCGGAGTGTTAGTGCGCTACACAGGAAGTAAAGTCAAGTTAGCTCGACAAGCAAGTTGCTCGTCGCCAATTTGACAAGTGTTTGTTACACCGAGCGCTTCTTACAGTTTCTGATTGTAGTATATTCTCTAGCCAGCATGTTGATCAAAGTTAAGGTAAGAAAACATTTTTTATTCGGGTTTAAACTCCACCCGACGTCTAAATGTAGCCGCCGCTGCTCACCAGACGCTAATAGCACTAACCGGTCCGCTCGTTTTCTTTTCTTTTCTAAGGGCCTGAGGCAAAAAGGAACCCAACTTACATTTGATTTACTGTGTACTAGAAACGTATTAGCATTTGCTAGCTCAAATGAAGTTGCCAGTTATCTGCTTTCCTGCCATAATGTGCTCTGTTTGCCGCTGAGAAGCTGCGGTGTCTGTTAGCTCGCTAACTTACTGTAACTTAAATATGATTCAGCAAAGCAGAATTTTAGCGCAGAAATCAGTGATTCCTAATTATCTGTGAACAAATATTGTCAGGAGAGGCTGAACTATTTAAAATAAGCGAACTGTAATTGCGATGTTTTCTTTAAAATGTTCTGATTTGCGACATTATTATTGAAAGCTCCAGCCTAGTATTTACTGAATGATAGACTTGACACCTTAAAATACAAATTGCGCTTTAATTTAAGTCAGAATACTTAAATAACATATCATGTAGAACACAAAGTGACAGCATTTGAGCCAAAATTCTAGTAAAAAAAACAGGATTGGCTTTTTTTTTTTTTTTTTTTAAGAATGAACCTAACCATTTTCAATATTGATGTTAAGAAACTCGAGTGTCTAGTTTACATAAGTAATTTAAATATTATGGATTAAAATTATGTAAACGAGTATATAACTTGCAATTCTACCTGACTATAAAATAATATTAATTTATATCAGGCTACGAAATCAGTGACTCACCTGCAGTAGCTTACAAATAGCGATATTTATTTGTAACTATTTTTTAGCTTATTTTTGTTTCTATTATTATTGCTTATCTTATTTTTATCTTATTCTACTTCATTATTATTATTAAATTTTTAGCGTATTCTATTTTATTATTATTACATTTTTATCTCATTCTATTTTATTATTATTATTATTAATAATAATTTTTATTTTATTTTATTTGTTATTTCAGTTGTGTGAAGGGAACTTAAAAAATAAGAATCTCATTCCTCAGCTGTGTTTCTGCTGTGTGTATGTGTGACAATAAAATTCTTGAATCTAATATTAAGGCAAAGATCCTTCAGTAATAACATGTTGTGGAGACGTTTGGTTTGTAGGGTTGAGTGGATGGATTTAGTAGTATCACACATTCTGCAGTCAAGTAAAGGCATAATTTCTGTATAATGTTTTATCCTGAACGTCCTTTTTTTTCTTCTTTTTATCAATTTGCTAATTGCATCGTTTCAGACTTCAAGTTGAAATAGTTTAATTGTTCATCACCCCTAACAAGAAGAAATGTTCTGCAGATACACTTTACATGCTGGCCAGGAAGTATGATACAAAAAGTCCTGCAATTATATATATATTGACCCAAATTCATTTTGAAAATGGGAATTCTGCCTTGTGTTGATTAAAAAATGCTTGTGTAATGCAGATTATGACGTTTGAAAACCTGTTGTCATCGTTATTCCTAATATGTTTCAGACTCTCACCGGAAAAGAAATAGAGATCGACATTGAGCCCACAGACAAGGTGACAGCCTGACATGCATTGTCCCGTACCATCCCATGAACAAACGCAACCTTAAGTACGACTCCCCCACCTGCCCCGTCTCATTTCTAAACCTCTTGCTTTTGTGTCAATCAAGGTGGAGCGAATTAAAGAAAGGGTGGAGGAGAAGGAAGGGATTCCCCCGCAGCAACAAAGACTCATCTACAGCGGAAAACAGATGTGAGTTACTCTGTTTTAAGACGTTTTGCTCTGTTTGTTTTTTTGGAAAAAATCATCTTCTAAACCAGGGGTGTCAAACATGCTGGCCAAAAGCAGCCATCCAGAGGGTCCAATCCGTCCCATGGGACGACTTTGTAAAGTGTAAAAAATACACATCAGATGTTAACTGCAAATTGTAAATGAGTAAAAGTGTAAGTTTAAAATCATTTCTAAACCATGGCAAGTTGTTTTCATCATAAGGTAAAATACTAGATTGCTCGTTGTTCTTTTGTCCTTTTGTGCCTTGTTTTTGTTTTTGTGTTGTTCTTTGCCAGACTTTTGTTTTCTCATGTTTTTGTCATTTTGTTTCTCGGTTTTGTCATTTTATGTTTCCTTTTTGTTTTGTTTGTTTGTGTTTTGATTTCTCGCTTTTGTCTTCCTTGTGTAATTTGTCCATTTTTTGTTGCTTTGTGTCTCATTGCTGTAATATTTTGTCTTGTTTTTGTTGTTTTAGTCTCTTTTTGTCTGACTTTTGCCGTTTTGATCGTAAAGTAAAATACCAGATTGTTCAGTTCCAGATAGCTGTGACTGAATGCTTTGCTCCTTTGTAGACACTCTGATTTGTAAGTTGTAATGAGTAAATGATAAACTGAGGCATAATGTGGTTGAAATTGAACTTATTTTCTTCAGAAATTTCAGGTTTTTCATAATATTTTGCAAAAAGATAATTCCTTCAATCTAAACTTTTTCAGAATGTACTTTTTTGCACTAAAACAAAGGAAAAATGTAGAGTTGTAGTTATTTACAGGTTACTATGCTGTGATTTACTGGTGTGTTCCACTTGAGATCAAATTCCGCTTAACGTGGGCGGCCATTCCTGCTCTAAACTCTATACTCGCCCCTCAGGAACGACGAGAAGACGGCAGCAGACTACAAGATCCAGGGAGGCTCGGTGCTCCACCTTGTGTTGGCGCTAAGAGGAGGATCAGAGCTCCACAGTCGCTGCATACACGTCTCCTCCTCGTCATGAGTCGCTGTCGTCATGGGGCCCGCTGAGTGCCAACGCTTTAGGTGTCTGTCACCGTCTAACCACGTTACAGCGCAGAAATCTGAAATCCCACGCTCCTCGGCCGACACGAAAACAAAATCAACCAACAAAAAGAAAGAGAGAAAAAAAAAAAGAGGACATTCTAATTCCTTTGTAGATGTTTTTGTAAACCCACATTGGCTTTCTGAGTTTGACCCGTTGATGCAGGCACCCATGCAGTACAAGAGACAGTTTGACAACACTGTGGTCTTTTTGCTTGTGAATAAACGCTGAAGTTGATTGAAGGTCTTGTCCTCTAATGTTCACACTCGCACACCAACAAAAAGTCACCGCCGAGGATCCTGAAAACTGTTTTGTTTTTATTAGAAAACAACATGAGCATGAAGGTTCAAAGACTAAACAGCTGACAGAAGATTATTTCTGGTCTTTTCTCAAGGTCAGTGTGGTGATATGAAACAGTCTGGTAGAAATCCACTGAAATCCATGTAGAGCACCGTTGCTGACATGAGTGTTTTTTAAACCTCGTGTCGTCCTGCGGGTCAAAACTCACCCGTTTTAAAGTTTGAAAATGTGAAAAAAAAAAGGTATTTTCACAGTAAAATTTCTGATGTCCACATTTTCAACATTTTTGGGAAATCTTGGAACGTTTTTTGGTGGGAAAAAAATGTTAAAAATGTTTCTTGAACATTCACAACTTTGGTTGATTTTTTTTGTGAACGTTCTGAAAGAAAATATTCGAAGTTTTACTGATAAATATGTAATCACTTTAGATATTTTTAGCATTTTTTGGAAGATTTTTACTAATTTTTTGAAAGTATTTATTGTCTTGCCAAATTTAGGGGATTTAAAAAAAAACAAACTTAAGGGAAACTTAAGGAACTATTGGAATTTTCTTCCTGAAGGTTTTGCAAATTTTCAGAAAAACGGGGATTTTTTTTGCTGACTTTTTACATTTTTTCAGACAAGGAAACAATATTTTTCAGTGCCCGTAAATGAAGACAACTGGAGGGTTAAAAGAGGTCTGTGATGATGAAATGAGTTCTAATCTGGCTTCTTTCAAACAGTGGGGTTGTATTATATTATAGTATGGCTGTGTTCTCCATAGATTTAGTTGTGCTTCTATGTATAATATCTAAAATATACATCTTGTAGGTAGCATCGTATCTATGTTTGTTCTCACTGTACACAGTCTTGATAAAAATAAAATAAAGTCTGTTAGGAGCCTCTGTAAACAAACAGTTGGATTTATGTCGGGGAAAGTGAGTGTTGCTTGTACGGGGATCATAATTTACATTGAAATATTCTCGGAAGCTAAAAATGACCTTTTTTTGAGAGGGAATGAAAGGCACAGGAATGAATAAGGAGATGATTATTCTGAGCTGCTCAGTCGAACGAGGCGAGAAAATAAAAGGAATCAACAGAAGACACATGAATGCAGTACATAAGGTTGTGTGTAAAGTCCTCCACCTTTCAATCTCAAAGTATTCCACAATAAAGTCAAGTGTACTGGAAACAACAACTTCACACTGTGGCTCATTTGTTAGTGTTCACCTACTGTTAAATAGTAAAAGGAGCACACGTGGAGTAATGCGTGGGGAGGAAGTCGATCTCGTAGGTTCCATTGCCTGACAGAAGCCACAAAATGTGTATAATTATGAAGAGAAACACTGAATACAATCAGCTGTAGCAGCTTGTAAACAAAAACCCTGAATGGGACCTAATGGACAACATCTGTATGTACAGCTGTCATTCAAGCCCTCCTTTAGTTTGTCCACAAAACACCTGCAAGTTCCAAAGTCTGTGCTTGTAATTATATTAGTATTTCAGTTGGAGAAGAGGGGGAAATATACAACTCCTGCCAGAGATCAGTGTTCCTTAGACATAAAAACAAGAAAATCAGCTTTCTGAGGAACAGCAGAGTGGAGGGTGTGGCAGCAGAGAGACTCCTGCTGATTGATCCACACTGCTGCTGCTGACTGTCTGCTGTCAGTGTTCAGGGAAGGAGTCGACCTGGACTGTATCCTGAAAAGCTGATCCTTGGCTGGTGTAGGAGATGCGGATCCTCATTTTCAGATTAACCTGAAAGTAGAGTCAGGATTTAAAAAACAGACTCTGTGATGCGAGTAAAAACACAACCTGGAACATTTTCACGGCGACGTTTGATGTTTTTGTGACTAGTTTTACTTGTGGATAGCTTTTCTATGAAATAACGACTACTGATCGTGAATGTGGCTTTATTGTGTGTTCTGCAGACCCACCTTGTTTGGGTTGCTGAGGACCACCATCTGGGTCACTTTAGCTGCGCCTCGTGCAGGAAGTGAGTCCCCACTGGGGGCCTTCATGTGTAACTGGACGCTCTGAAGGGGATCAAATGAGGCTTTGAAGTTGAAACCACCAAAACACACACGCTGTTCGCTTCCATTTGCTGCACCGATGTCGACCAACGAGAGCATGACAGCAGCGAAAACTGACACCGAACAGCAGAGCGAGGGAAGTCCAGATTCCCCCAGTGCAACCCCACAATCACAGAAATGTTTAGAGACTGTACGTTTAAATTATTTCCATGTTATATTTACTTCCTTTAGTTGCTCAGTTATTATTTCTGTTAATGTCTAGCATAAATATGGTGGATGAATACTATTTATCATTATTTTATTTATCCTAAATTTAATTTCAAAACCTCAAACTGTAGAATTTGAGATATTTTGTCCAAAAACTACCACATAACAGTCATAAATAAAACCTTAACAATCATAAAACGTACATTTCTTTTCAAGTAAATAAAACCTGAAGTCCCAGAAACTATATTCCCACGATGGCAGCTGCAGCTCTCCCATAATGCAACACAAACTGGTCAAATGTGGGGCAATAGTAGCTTCCTGAACTGCTTTCCATCATTAGTAGAAACTTTGCACAATGAAGTAAACTAAGTCCTGGGCTGTGCAGTGTCTTGGTGGTTAGCACTTTAACTTCGCAGCTAGAAGATCCCTGGATCACGTCCAGGCCTTTCTGCATAGAGTTTGCATGTTCTCCCTGTACATGTGTGGGTTTTCTGCAGGTTCTCTGGCTTCCTCCCACAGTCCAAAACAGTCCATTGCTTTTTTAAAATTCTATCATTATTTTATTTATCCTAAATTTAATTTCAGGACTTCAAACTGGAGAATTTGAGATATTTTGTCCAAAAACTACCACAAATCAGCCATAAACAAAACCTTAACAATCATAAAATGTACATTTCTTTGAATCCAAATAAAACCCAAAGTCCCTGAAACTATACGTCCACAATGGCAGCTGCAGCTCTCCCATAATGCAACACAAACTGGCCAAATGTGGGGCAATAGTAGCTTCCTGAACTGCTTTCCATCATTAGTAAAAACTTTGCACAATGAGGCAGGGATCCACTGCATCAGTGAGTGCACCAATCTCACATAAAAATGTAAAATCTGATCCTGTCTGTTACACTTCCCATGACTATATGATTGTGTATTTTAAGTAGCACTGAAAACGTATTAGTTGACACATGAACAAGTTGTGCGTCAGGCTCTGGTATCTTGCAAGGTCAACTTCTGCCAGAGAAAGCCTGCTGGAGTGAAGCCTGTGTGTGGATGATAAACAGGAGTGAGTTTTATTACTGGCTGTGATACAAACCTTGGGCACTGCAGCCTGCAGGGTGAAGCTGCTGATGTCTGAGTCAGTGGAGTTGGAGGCTGTAAGTGTCACCGTTAGTCCTGAGTCTGACTGTTTCTCACTACTTAGTGTTAAAGTCACACCACTCTTCTCGTACACTGTGACTGTGGGAGCTAAGGATGGAGAACAAACATGTTATAAAACCGTAAAGTGAAAACAGATTACATAATATAATCCACCTATTGTCTCCTAATTGCAGACATGTTAAGGAGATTATCTGCTGGCCTGATCGGAGCAGTCATGATAAGTTTCAGTTTCCTGAACAGAGCACTCTGTGGTTTCATGTTTAAGATCATTTCCTCTTTCTAGTTTCTTTCTCTGCAGGTGCTAATCTCTGACCTGGTGTGAGTGGAGTGGGCTCCAACCCTCCCAACAGGTCCAGGAGGTCTCCTCCAGCAGTGCTGCTCGTGCTGATGGGCAGGACGGGTACTGTGCTGCCGACTGCTGGGTTGGACTGCAGAGGCTCCTCAGAGCCACCCAGGAGGTCCAGAAGATCACACACCTGAAGAGAACCACAGGGAGGAGGGAAGAACTTATGCATCCATATGAAAAGGATAACTGAACCCAACAAATTCTCCTGCACCGTAACAACAAACTGTCAAAAAGAAGAGAGAGAGAGAGAGACAAAATGTCTGTGTCACTAGGTTGGTTACAGTTGTGTCCTCAAGGCCGTGTTTATTTCATGAGTTCATCACCAGTACATTGGCGATGAACCAGTTAGCTTTACTTCACCAGAACTGGATACAGGGGGTCCTCGACTTACGTTGGAGTTCCGTTCCTACAGATTGATGTAAGTCCATTTTCGCCATAAATCGTAACTCAGGCGAAAATGTAAACAAAACCATTATGTGCATCACGTTATGATCAGTTCTTCAGAAAAAATCATGAATACAAATGACTTTCATGCATGTATGAGTCACTTTACAAGAAGATGACAGAATATTGTAATCTACTGATATTGGTGTTGATGTTGAGTTTTCAATGTTTATTGTTCAGTTTGAGATTTACCTAATGTCAGTGAACGTGCCATGTTCAGTTTGTTCATCTCTGATTGGCAGAGAGTCAGCAGTAGTGTGTGTCAAGTTAGAAAGAGCTGGAAACGGCGGCTAATTCTGGAGCTAAGTTATCAGGTTTTTGTAGTTATTTTGCCGCTGGCTACGGCCCACATTTACCCGTGTGAAGGTTCAATAAACGTCCAAAGAATGAGATAAAGTGTCACTCATTCATCACAGAGGGTCGCTACAATATGTTGCACTGCTGTTGCAACTTGACCGATGTTTTTCGGTGTTTCGCCGTGTTCCCAGCGTTTTATTGTATCTAATTTCACTTTCATGGAGATGCCATCAGAAGAGTCTGACTTACGCTTGGGAGCCACAATGAAAGGCAGAAAGTTAGTGAATGGAGCACAATCCAAAGTGGCGTATAACCGGAGAATGTAAATAAAACCGTATTACAGTGCTGCGTGACTACATACAGCCATGGCCATAAGTTTGGACACAGCATGACTTACTATGTCTGTTTTGATGTCTATTACAGAACATAACTAATATTTTTTGACAGCACCAGTTTAATTAGTCAACAAATCAATAAGGGATATAATATTATCAATAAATTCCAACAATTGGAACAACTTTGTTCCCAAAACATAATATTAGAAGAAAATAACAAAAAAATGCAGTACTGTCACAACCGAATTTGGTAAGAATAACAAAATGACACCAAACTCTTTTGATGTTCTTTTTAAAATATGAAACTTAATATAGTTCTCAGGAGTTGTGTACTGCATTGTAAGTGACAATTTTGTGGTATTTTCTAAGATTCACAAGCGTCATGGTACTTGTGTCCAAACTTATGGCCATGGCTGTATTCATCTGATCCACTCGTCATCTAGTTCCATGTAACCAGTTCTGACGAAACGCTGTCGGTCGATGACGTCGTAAACTGAGGACTCCACGTATTCACAAAAACTCATGCAGGAAAAAAAGCCAAAGTATATATTATTGCAGAGAGATATAATTTGATGTCAAACAAGCTATTACCAGTGTCCCTGAGTAAATGACAGGTCAACAATTCTGATGAACAGCTTAAACAAGAAGGTGCAGTCATGCCACAGTAAAATAATTAGAGAGAAGCATACTGTATGACATCCAAATATGTGACAGCTCACTGCTTAGTGCAGGCTTCAGCTTAATTTTAAGCCTGTAAAAGTATGAAACATTTAAATCTCGGTTAAGTAAGGTTTAATTCAGGGCCTGACACGATGATGCTGAAAAATATGTCATTAAAATATTAAAATAACCAACAAAAAGAGGTTAAACGTTGAAAAACAGGATTCCTAAATCTCTTCAAGAAGTTTTAAATACAGTCTTGACCGTGTCTGTATGACGTATCGTCACCCTGTACCTGGTTAGCAGGCTGTTGTGGCAGCAGCGTCTCTGCCTGTTTGACTTTGGCTGGTTGGACCTCCTTCACAGCCTCCCGTGTCGACTCCCCGTTGGTGTGACCTGGAGAGTTCTTCTCAATCACAGGCATCCTCTCCAGCACTGCAGCCCTGTGGAGAGAGGCACCGTCACAATATGGAAGAGGTCAAAATAGTCCTCGTCTAATATCTCTAGGGGGAAAATAGGCCTAAAAATAATATATGTAAAGAAAAGGTAAATTTCTCTTTCTTACCTCATGTGGTCATATTTCTTGAAGAGAGCGTTGTATTCAACTGCCCTCTGCTGGAGCTCCACATCTATACAGCTGCCATAGATGCTGACAATGCTTCTGATCCGACTGCCAGGAGCAAAGTGATGAAGAGAAAGAGAGGCAGAGAGGAGACGACTGAGAAAATGCAACAACTACTGCTGCTGAAAATGATCTCATTGAGGAGTATTTTCAAAACAACTTCTTGGAAAAGGATGTTAGATCCATAAAGACTTAATGTGTAAAAATGCAAATTCTTGAGAAGTAATGTTTTTTTTTGCTAGCTAAGGAAAAAACTAAAAGGAGGTCTGTTAGTAAACAGTGTGCTTCTTACTCGACATTATCAGTGATGCGGGTGCTCAGTTTCATGGTGGCGGTCAGAGCAAAGCCTCTGGTAGCCGGGGCCGACATGTGGGACTGTAGAACCGTTTCCAAGGCGTCCAGAACATCATCCTCTGTGACCTGATCAAGAGACATGGCAACACAGATCACATTTTTGTAATACAATAACTACAGATGCAATGCTGTCACTTTTATTTAACAGATAGAGAGTATTACAGTTAAATGAAAATAAACTATGAAGAACTTACAAAAAATGCTTTCATTTTACCCTATAACAAAGAAGAAATTTGTCCAGCTACTTGAATGATCAAATCTGAATTTCTGTATGTGGGGCTTTTTCTTTCTCTACTTATGATGTCTCATCCTGATTACTTTGATCTTCTGTTTATTTGCAATCAGCTGCAATTACGGCTAAAAGTTTAAAATTTATAATTTTCTTTTGCCAAGGTATTTTTCTTTGGCAAAACTTGTCAGAAATGGATATTTAGAACTGGAAATACAAAATGTATTATGATCCAGCAAGCCGTGGCATTTAATCAGTTGCAGCATTCAACGATGAATAGCAACATGTTTAGACATAAAGACATGATGACTGTTTGTTGTACCTGCACAGGTTCAGTCTCCTGACACTCTCCTCTCAGCAGCAGGTCTCCGTACTCTCCTATACACCAGCAGGCCACCTGGACCAGAGATTGCTGCACAGACAAATATCATGTCCACAAATTATAATCACTGAACATTACTTGAAGATTTAGTCAGATGGGCAGATGGAAACATCAATTTTCCTCAAATTCACAGCATGTTAATATGTTGGAAGATGGGACACTGCAGAGGAGTACATGGCTGCTCATCTGACTTGGATCCAAAAATAAAAATGGAGCTGGTGTGCTCAAGCTGCAGTGACCAGGGAGGTGTTGGTGGATCGACAGGTTTGAACTGGACAGCTCTGCACATTTCAGAGGAACGGCCAGTATACAGTTACATATCAGCCATTTTAGGAAAGGAAGGGATTATTGTCATGGAAAATATCAAAATATGTAACTCTGATCTACAGAGATGAGCTTTTCGGGGTTAAATTACAACAATTGTGGACGGGCTTTATTTAGTGTTTCACTGTCTCTGATGATGGATGATGAATGTTTAAAATAATATGTCATTCTATGCAACAAAAGACAGATAATAAATACATTTGGATTGTAGGTCAAGAATGAGTTACTATGGTGGAACTGGGCTCATCTTTTATCTGTCTTTGATTCGTTTTCTTTGCTTTGTCTAAAAATATACCAGAGTTACATTCTGTGGAGTGAACAGTTCCAAAGTCTGATCATGTTTAATCTCATGGCATTTGCAGTTTATATCACTATCCTTTTTATGACTTTATTGTTTTATGCTGACAACTGCTGCCCGGGTGCTGTCGTTCTTATTTACTGATATCAGATTTATTATGAGAAAGATAAACTACTTCATGGTCTGGGTTCTCAGCAGTCTAGGGACTCTTTGTGGATCAATAAACAATAAAGTCATAACTCAATGTTCCAAAACTGTGACGTGCACCTCTGAGATAAAAACCACTCAGACCTGAGAGATGTCGCTGAGCAGAGCCCGGTACAGCTTGTGGACGGTGTAACAGTGCAGCTCCGAGGTGTTGGTGATGAGCTGAATCAGGTTGGGCACCGTCTCATCTCTCACGTCGCCCCCTGCCTGGCAGAGTGGGAATCACACAGACATCAAACTCTACTAGCTCGACGGCTGATCCAAGTATTTGGGTCACGCTACAGATTCTCCCAGACACAATGACCTCAAGAAGGGGGGAATTCATTCACATCCTAAACAGGATTTAACAAAATCGATCGACTTTTAATTCATAGCACAGCTCTATACATTTTTTCTAACTGCACTGATCAGCAAATAATTAGCTACAGAATCAGCTTTCATAGTGCTCATGTGGATCTCTTTTCTTCTCAGCTTGATGGAGCAGAAAATGAAACAGTGGGATGTAACGTTCAGTGGGCTGTCGTGTAGAAATCCTGAGTTTGTTTTACATACTTAAATTTAATATCATTTAGACATTTGCAACTCTCTGCACTTCATGCCTTTCTACATTACCTAACAGAGTTTATAGAAATGACAACTTCCACCAGATTTCTCACCAAAAACCAAATAAAGAAAGCATGGTACTCCGATTTCAGCCTCACATCATCCGCTCTGAGTACATTCTAGAATTCATTTGACGATATTATTTATAATCTTCTCAGGCCCACTCTGAACTCACACCCAAATATATCTCAGCTCTTCTGATAGTTTGTGTGCCCCGTTACAACATGAGGTCCTCAGCCACGGCTCAGTTGGCCTCTACAATCCACGCTGTAGTCTGATGACCTTTCCTGAGGAGATTAGACAGCCAAACTCTTCATCCTGTTTTAAATCCCTCTTAAAAATATATCTTTATAAATGCTCGTTTGCAGTGCGTGTGGTCTGAATTCACTTTTATCTGATAAGAGGTATTCATTGAACTTTAATTGTTTATTGATTACTTTTATTGATCAAATATGTTTTATTTTTCTCTCAATCTCTCTTACTGTATTCCATATTTGTCTCATTTCTGCCCTATGTAAACACAACCTGCAGTTCATCCTAGTTTGACAAAATCTGTCACATAGCTCCATCAGTCATGGCTTCTGAGATTCACCAAGGAGTGCAGAATTTTAGTTTCTTACAGCATCTGGAGCAAACAGTTCATTTTTTTTTGCAAATTTTAAACGCAACCTGAAAAACAAAGTAATGTTCATTGAAAATAAAGATTTTAAGCGTATATTTCTTGAGCTTTGATATCCTACAAATTAGTTCAAGGACCGACCACATGATTTTGAAAATGATAGCATGTCTTTAAAATCTGGTGGTGGATTTTGGGGTTCAGAGGGTTAAAGTATATTGCTTTGATTATTTTACTCCATCTCATATGTATATTCTTTTGCTCACTTTTGTTTTAAAACATTTTAAAACAGTTTTCATCATTCTTTCTGTATTTTTTTGTTTTGTTTTGTGTTGTCTGGTCTTGTAAAGCAATTTATAGCTTTGCTTTTGAAAAGAGGTACATAAATAAAGTTTGCTATTATTATTGCAATTATAACAAGAACAAAATTTACTGTAGGACAACTAACACTTTTAGAACATCGGCTTGCCCTTACGGGGTTGTGCACAGAAGAGTACACGTTGTCTCTACTCAAATCTATTTTAATTAACAACATAGATGATGATGATGTCCCCTCTGGTCTCTACACTAAGCCACAGAGCATTAAAGACTGTATTTAAAGTGTTGTGAAGAAGAAATCCCTATAAGGGGCAGCAGGGTGGGTGTCTCAGTCTGTATTTACCGTGGTGAGGACATGCAGGATGGTGTCAATGTGCCAGCGCTGGGAGGGAGCATACCTGACAGAGACAGAGACACACAGCTAACTCAGTGGTGCTTGAGGGGAGACACACATTATCTATATCCTCTCACTGCGCCCACACAAACACACAAACAGAGAAGTGCATCAAGTCGACGACTGATATACACTAAAGACAGAGAAGGCTATTCATTGTAAGAGTGCCAGTTAAACAGAGAGAAGTATCGCTGAGAGTGGAGACAGACACAGAGTGAGACATGTGGCTACATACAGTATACTTCAGACACAGAGGCTTTTTGTTTCTCAGCACTTTAACAGTTGCATCACATTTTTGCCCAGTCATCTTTTTTTTCTTCTTTTCAACACCAATCCCAGCTTGGCACAAGACAGCGCATTAAATGGATTCACATGCATAAATGTGCAAAATGTGCATTCGCATGCACTGATAGTGTGTGTGTGTGTGTGTAGTACAATCTTGAAGTGCACATTCACTTGTCTTCACACACCTTTCAGCAGCGTTAAAAATGCCGCTGGCGGCTTGAGATCTAAGCTCGAGGGGACAGGAGGAGAGGAAGAGGAGCAGTTCCTTCATCATGGAGCGGATGTTGGTAGCAGACACCAGAGCCAAGGAGAGCTCCAGTGCACGGCTAGATGGGCGGGAGAAAAGGATTAATGCGAATGATAACGTAGATACAAGTCAGACCTTTGATTCTATGTTAATGCAGTTAGGTTTGTTTGTTGAAGAATTTTCAGAGCACCCTGTAACACTCCTACCTGTCTGTATTGTCACATTACTACATAGAAAGCATCTATCCACAAGGATTAGCCACGTTCTACATTATTACCATCCTCATTAGTATGGCTGCAATGCACTAGGTAGCTCACAATACGTAAACAAAAATGTAAGAGTTAGTTTATAGGTATCTAAGTTCTTTAAATTGCATAACTTTCCACAAGCAGGGAACGAAGAGATAAATAAAGAGAAACATGAAGCAACAGTTTCATAGTTTGATGTGTGATGTTGCCGCTTTCAAATGAGTGCATGATGATCATTCGGCTCCTTTGATGTTCCTCTGACTGACGCAGGTAGCTTCCTGTGTTAGTCATAGTTTCTAATCCCTCCCAACCTGATGCATCAAACAACCCATTTGGCTCTTATCTTGTTCCAAAATTTAAATCATCTACAGCTGACAATTTTTAAAGACAAAAATAAGAGAGAGAAAATCAGGCTGTCGGAGAGGGAGACTCAGATACTTCCTACAATAAATTAAATGAAAACAAGTCACAGTCATGATTTTGGATTTGCATATTTAAACTAACAACAACAAAATCGCACAAAGAACCCGGTCCATGTATATTAAAATCACTTAAATCTGGCATTTCATCACCTTATTTCACTCTTTTCAAACTAAGTTTTGGTGACACACCTGTCTGAGTCAACTTCAGCCACCTAGTAGCATCTACTGTAGTGTGCAGTCTGTGAGGCGTTGAGGGAACAATAGTAATTTGTAGTGTCAATCAAGAGTTTAGCCTGTGTCCATTTTATACGAGTCATATAAGACAATCTACAGGAAAAGACTAGTGACCATTTTAATATATTTTCTGATAATAATCTGATAAACAATTTGATAAATTATTAAATCAAGTCACTATCAAACCTTCCCATCAATGCACAACTCGGGCACGCAAAGTATTTATCAGCATGCAAAGTTGATTAATACCATCAAAAAGGAAGCTGGGAGGTGCAACGAAATCATGTGCTGCTGCAAATAAGTGAAAAGGTTAGTCTAGAACCCTGAGCCACACCAGCCACAAAAACAGAAGTAAATATTTAGAGGAACGTATGCGCTGTGTACCCCCTAAAATTTACTCCTGTGGCGAGTGTAATTGGAGGTTAGCAGGATCCACAGTGGGGGCTTGTTCCCTGCTGCTATCCAATCAAAATACAGAACGCTGATGCTGCCAGGTGGCCGACACAGCTGCAAACAACTGCTGTCAAAAAGTATCCACATAGAGCACTTTCACCTGAACTCCAATTATAACTGAAATGTGTAGAATCATGAATCAGATAGTACTTTTTGTGAGCCTTCAGAAAGCATCTGTACACAACATAAAATAAGGGAATTCCATACTTAGAAAGAATCTCTCATAACACATATTAAAGGCTGACATTGTAAAATCATGACCTCACACTCACAAACTGACTGAACATCTGTGCAACACCAGCTGTGCCTGACAAGAAGAGAAGAGGGAAAAGTTACCGCTTGACAGAAGCATCCTGGTCCTTCAGACAGTCCACTATGGTTCCCCGGTGACGCTGCACTGCATTATGGTCCGTCCCAACAATCCTTTGAAGAGATGTCATCGCAATATACCTGGACAAAGACACAGGAAAGCCGAAAGTAAAGACTTCAAGTTTCATATTTCATTATAATGAAGCAGTGCTGAGCTGAATTCACTGTGATCTTCACAAGGTCAGTTGGAATTACTCTGTCATGTAGTAAAATATACGTAATGAATAAAGTTAAATTACATTTAAAATAATGTCAAACCATTAGTTGACTGTGAAGATTAATTGGCAGTGCTTAATTTTCTCAGCTTGCCAGGATAACTAATTTATCTTCCCACTTGAAATAACTCATGAACTGCTAAAGTATTTATGTGGGCACAGGAGAGATGGTATCTCGTAGGGCAGGTTTCACAGGAATCAACCAGTCTTATTACTGTCACACAGCCACAGACAGAATTAAAGGCCCTGCAGGTAAAAACCAGACAGACCTGTCTGCCCACAAGGTCCACATGGAGCCAAATTCAAAAATTAGTAGCACAACAGAACCCTGAGGAGCCTGCATCAGGCCTCCACAGTACCCGCTGAAAGATGACATGGCCTGAAATTGAGAGATCAGCATGAAAAGACAGACAGTGACCTTCTGGTGTGGCTCGAGAGGAGAAACTCTGGGGAAAGTAATTAGTCAGCTCAGACGATTACAGCCTGTTGGGAGGTTTGGCTGCAGTGAGTTTGCTGTCGGCCTTGTGGAATGGAAAAGGTGAAATGACCCTGAGAGATAAGAAAGGAGGGAGGGAGGGATATAAAAGGAAAGAGAAACTGGACTGTGATGAGGAAGTAACAGCGGCACTGACCGAATGTTCCTGTCGTTGTTCAGGAGGAATCTTCCCAGGATGTTCACAGCCAGAACCTGTCACACAAGTGCATTAAAGCACTTTCATTAAATAATTACGTATCAGTATTCTCTGTGTATTAACGTGGTGAGAAGTGGCTCCAGTCTCTCACCCTGAGGCCGCTCTCTGACTTGATGTCCAGTACAGTGAGAACAGTCTCATACAGCACAGCATTCCCCACAGTCTTAGTGCTGTCGGTGTTGGTCGCCACCTGGACAGCAAATCACACACAGATACTCAGCAAAATATGTTCATTTTAATTTTTTAACAGATATTTAAAAGATCTGTGACAGTATGTAAATCAGTCAACATAAAAACATGTAAACTAGCTGTATTTCACACCTGCTCTGGGGTCAGTCTTGTGAAAACAAACTCACTTTCATGATTTTATTTTTCTGTTAAACATCAATTCATAATCAGTTACTTAAATGTTCACTCATTTCCAAAGTAACAATATGGTTGTGTATTTTTGGGTTAAAGCTCACCACTGATTTCAGTAGTTTACAAGTGTGTGTGTGTGTGTGTGTGTTTGTGTTACATGAGTAAGGTTAAAAAATAGAGACATCAGGCGATCGTGAGAATAAGAAAAAGGGTTTCAGTTTAAGGAAGCGCCTCTTTCAAGATATGGAATCCTAGACTTCGAGTTTCTGACATGTTCAATAAGAATCCTACAGACTAAACCTATCAAACCATTCAAACTGAGCCTGTGGAAAAGAGTTTTGTGTTCACCATCATTCCAGAAATAAGCTCTTACTCTTGTATTTCTCTGACAGCAAGATGATGGACATATCCTCCCTTTCTCCCCATTGCAAAAGATTAAAATTTAACAATGAAAAGTGCTTCCTATATTTTGCGGGGTGATAAGAGTCACTGCAGTTTTTCCACACGAGTCTTGACAGAGGAAAATACTCTGGCACACAGGAGGTGATGCATGTTCCAGGTTGACAGGAATAAAACAAAACATCCATCATTGGTGAGTCAGTCTGAACAAAGAAAGAAGAGACGCCTCCAGAAACTTTATCAACAGAAGTTGGGAGGCAGCTAATTTTACAGTGCTGGGTAACCTTTTATTCTTTCACAGAGAAGGAACAAAGAACAGAGAAATAAGAGCAAACAGACCTGAGCTAGGAGGTCATTCATGGCGTCACTCGCTGCTTCGTTGTTGCGCCCAAGGATTCTCAGCAACCTCAAGATGCGTACCTGAGGATGGAGGCAGGAGAGGGGGAACAGATGGACGACAAGTTATTTTGGTACATCGAATCAGCGGAAGCAGAGGGAGGGAGGAGACCATAAACTGTGTCCGTGTGTGTGTGAGAGAAATGAACAGAAAGGTTGAAAAAAACAGGAACAATTAATTACCAGAGTGCAATAATTTAAGATCTGAGCCACGAAGAAAAACAAGGTTGCTCTATAAAAAGTAAGTCACATATAACCTACTCTGATTATGAATCACTTAAAGTACAAAAGTTTCTGGTTTACAGATACAGAAGTGTATGCCGGCATGAAAAAATGTTGTTCGTTGTCACAGATTTAGAAAAACTGAGAACAAAACTGACTGACTACATGTGCATTAATTCAGTGTTATTCCAATAAAATATGCAATTATGCGCACTGGTAATAATAAATCCCTTTGCACACTGTATTTTTACACATTTTCACACACTTCATGTTCTGTATACTGTATATTTTGCACATTACATATTCCATCTTTTTTTTATCTCACTCCAAGTCTTAAGTGAACTTTCAAGCTTACTTTAAATGAAGAAGAACAAAAAACCTGACATATAAAGAAAAAAAGAAAAACATGCAAGAAAACAAACTGAGTGAAAATCACTTTGTCACAGGTTGTTGTTTTTTCTTCAAAAACAGAAAAAAAATGAACATTTTTGTATTCCATGCAAAACACACATTACACAGAATATTAAGTGTGTTTTGCACATTTCATATTCCGACTTTTTTTTTTCTAAATCTCGCTCTAAGTCCTAAGTACCTTTCCACTGTGCCAGAAATGCTTTATGTTAGTTCTTGACTATAATTGTCTAAATAATTAACTAAAATCAGGATAACATAATAAAAACTGTTTTATTTGCATAGCATTTTTGAAAATAAAGTTGCTGCTTTACAGTAAAGCAGATATGATCAAAACCAATGAAGTAATGTAATAAAAACAAATTCAAACAAATGCACTGTTTTAGTTTAACTGTTATGTTCTTAGAAATAGCAGAGGTGTGTATGAAAGCATGCAATACGACAACTTAAAATAGTTGAGTCAAGTTTTTAAAAATGTTTTGAGGTAGCTATAAGAAGTGAGTGAAATGAAGGCTGACCTGTAGGAAGGGATCACTGACTCCTGCCACATCATGTTCTGGAGAATAACCCGAAATGACCAGACCTTTCATGATCTGAACCAGATCTGGAACTGTCTGGAATACGCAGAGCATCAACCCGTTACAACACACATGTGGAAATACTGACATCATCTGATCAGGACATTGCGTTTCTTACCTTTCTGAACCGCTCCAGTGTTTCTGGGTTGCGTTCACACAGTTCAGTGATGAGCACCACAGCACCATGTAACACACCTGGGGATGAACGGTGAAAAAAATAATGGAGATCAACTGGAAGCAGCTATGTGGAAGAAGCTTGCTGTGTTTGTCATTAAGATCTACTGACCGTGGTTCTTCTCAGCGAGGAGGGAACGGGCAGCAGGGGCAAAGAGCTCTCCAAGCTCATGGACTTTTCTCACAATGTGAACAGCACATAAAGCAGCCTGAAAGACCAGTGGAGCAACTCATCAGCAGCATCACATCACAGCTGCACTGACTAGATGACAGTGGGATCCTATTGCTGTTACTGCTGATGAAGGATCTGGAGTCTATGCTGAGTTAAACAAAGTAAGAACTAATATTTTCTCAAACTTGACAATGAGATTAACCTGAAAGCCTGCACAAAAGGATTAGGGCTTGACCGATTAGCAGCCTGGCTAATTGTGAGATCCGATATTCAGCATTCTCCTAATTATCAGCTTAATTATTTTGTTTATCTGATTCATGATAAAATAAATTACTTTAAAAATGTACCTCTTTGGTCTCTATCTGTAGTCACAGCAATGTCCTGCCTACAGTACTATCTGAGTGGTTACACAATAAACAAAATAAATACAACACTGAAGAATAAATCCAGAACAATGTCTTAATTAAACATATGTAAAAGCCCAAATAAAGACAATTTAATGTCTTCTGTTGGAGTTGGTAACATTCTAAATTTTGACAGATTTTAATTTGTACTGCAAATGTATATCGGCTTGGGATGTCTGATATTGGCTTTTTTGCCAATAACCGATATGTCGATATTGTCCAACTCCCAATTTCTGAGTCCTATATCAACCGATACCAATATATGTGGGCTATTTAACTAATTTTAGGTAACATCACATATCTCCCGTCGTGTCAGTTTTCATGATAGGCAAAAAAAACCCTGATAACTATAAGACCGATATTACATTTTTATGCCAATATCGGTGGGTTGATCTTATCGGACATCCCTAATATTGGTTCTAAATATTGTTTATTGTCCTCCATGACTACTAAAAATAACAACTAAATAACATATTGGTCACCCCATAAAGTGGATCATAACTAGATAGAACATTATGCAAAGCATTACTATGTTCAGATATGGTAGTTTTTTTAAAAATAAAATTCTTTCATTTATCTTTCCTAACAGGCTACATATAGTGAGAACATAATCTCAGAATTATATTTACCTAGCTAAAATTCACAACACAATACAGAATTACTTTTAAATTGGGACTTTACAAGCAGCAATTGTAATATTGCTGCTGAATAATAATATCCCTGCTGAGGTCCTCACCTTCTTCTTTATGTAGGAGTTAGAGGCTCGGAGCAGCCTGTCAATCTCTGGAGCCAGATCCCTGCACATCTCAGCTGAACCCATACAGGCCAGTGTGCACAGAGCCAGAGACTGGACGTACTGGTTACTATGGGAGAGGTCACTGAGCAGCACGTACGAGAAAAACACACAAGTGACAAAGTATTATGCCTGTGTGTAATAATAAAAATTAATAACAGAGTGAGCCAATATTGGTCTACACAGATATAATAGAGTGGAAGTGTCTGGCACAGCAGCCCTGACTTCATTGTTTACAGTAGTCTCTGCACTGCCTGCAGCTCATGTAGCAGAGAACGTATCACAGATGATGGTGTGAACTGAAGCAGTGTCTTCACAGTATGGTGCTCCTTAAATTTAATAAACATAATTTCCCCTTTTCTACATCAGCCCTGAAATATATATATAAACAAACAGCCGATACACCAATATCAGAATTTTTTACTCACTAAAACTGGCCCCAAAAGTCCGGTATCAGTCGAGTTCTAATACATAATAATAAAAATGTTCAGTATTGTATTTGAATCATATGAAAACATCCTCTGTTCTTAAGCTACCTGACTTGCTTTTAATCTCTTTTCTAATGTTTCACATGCTATTCTGGCCACCTGAATTACTCCATTTACTTGAAAATGTACAACAAATAACTATTGTGTAAAATATGATTACGATCTTCAACACCGATGTTAAACTAAATAAAAAAATCACTGCTCTTCTGCAGTCTTATGGATAGTAACACTTTACTAACTCTCTCTTCCACTCTCTTTCCCTGTAACCTGAAATTATACAGGATTTAGAAACTATATGTGAACTTTTAAACACATTTGAAGTGCTTATAAAGGCATTTGCCAACAACAGAAACTTCTCATTTATTCATACAACAAGATAATAGCAGTAATGAGTGATAACAACAATCATATAGCAATAGGAATAATAATTGTTGAGTTTGGGTGGTTTAGTTTGGGTCCTCCTTACTTCTTAATAGAGTTTGTGATGAGCAGGCTGGCGTCCTGCTTCTCATCCAGCAGCATCATGGCTCCCAGGTATCCCACTCGCTTCTCGCTGTAGCGCGGGCTGGCTATCATTCGCACGCACTCCATCTAGCAGGAAGAGCAACGACACTTTAAAATGTGAATTTACTCCGAACACTGGCACTACCAATGCCCTCAGGCACATTCTCTGCTCTTTATCGGCCACAAGTGGAGGTCAGTCTCAGACCCAGAGCGGCGGCCAAGTTCCAGTCTTCACCCTCGCGGACTCATAGACTTTGACATTGGATTACACCGCTGCAGACTTTGCTCGAATGAATTTAACTACAATTCCTTGTTCCAATAACAAGGAAAGAAACGCACAAGACGTATAAGTTAACATGTCCAAAACAGCAACACTGTTTAACACCATTATGCCTATTATTATCTGGCAGTTTATTCCTCATTTCAGAGTCACAATCAGTTTTATTGCCATGTAGGTTTTCACATTGGATCTGGTGATTTGGTGCATTACAGTAAAAGCTGACGAGAGGACAATTTTCATTTTCAATGTAGCCCATACAGTAACAGTCAAAATATTTATATCAGAATTTTTAAATAACTAAAATTGGGACCAAAAGTAACCTAATAATGAAAATCATACATGTGGATGACAGCAGCATTATTAATATCATTATCCCTACTACGTAGGTTTTGTGGGTTTTCACATGTGAAGTGATTGATTTGGTAGATGACAGTAGACGCTGACCAGTAGAGAATAATCAAAGAAGGAGAAAACAACTAAAAAACAAAGAAAATGTAGGAAATCCAGTGAATTTTAGGTGCTAAAAACATAGCAGACATACTTATGTGGCAGGAACGAGCAAAAGCGCTAACTATTCACTTAAGAATGTGCAAATTTCTCTCTGTCGCACACCCACACATTTTTTTGGCGAGCACACAGATAACATCTGACTAAAGTGAACTCAGGCCCTACCAGCTGCCACAATGGTTTCTTGCCGTCCTGCCCCCGCTTTGACCCTGAGCGAAAACGCATGACAGGCATTAGCCAAATCCACTCACCTGACCGAAGTGAGCCGGGTAGCCCAACATGTGCACGTAGAGCAGCTTGGCCAGGTTGTGCGACCTCCCACCGTTGTCAGCTTGTCTGAACTGGGCCCGGATGGCGGCGCACTCCCTCTGGATGACTCCCCGCTCCTCACACTGGGTCCTGGCCGAGCGGATGGCCCGGATCATCTCCTGCAGGGGGACTGACGGAGACATGGCTGTGGGGAGACGGAGGGATGTGGTGAGGTGTCGAGGAAGCATCACAGAGTTACAGATTAGACAAAAAAGACAATATATTAACCCTCGTGTCATCCTGCGGGTAAAAATTGACCCATTTTAAAGTTTGATAATGTGGGAAAAAATATATATTTTCACAGTAAAACCTCTGATGTCCACATTTTCAACATTTTTGGAAAATCTTTAAACATTTTTTGGTGTGAAAAAAAGAAATATTGAAAATGTTTCTATAAGAACATTCACAAAAGAAATCTACCAAAATCCAGCAAATTTCACTGGATTGTGGTTGAGTTTTTTGTGAATGTTCTTAAAGAAAATATTACAAGTTTTACTGATACATATCTGTAATCACTTTAGATATTTTTAGGATTTTATAGCTCATTTTTTGAAAATATTTATATGAATTTTCTTGCCAAATTTGGGGGATTTTTTAAAATAACATTTTTAAAGGAAATTTTGAAAGAATTATTGGAATTTTCTTCCTGAAGGTTTTGCAAATTTTCAGAAATTTGGGGGTGTTTCTTGCTGAATTTTTGGATTTTTTTCAGACAAGGAAACAATATTTTTTGGTGTCCGTAAATGAGGACAACAGGAGGGTTAATTGATAAACGGGGATTTAGTCCAAGGAGGTTTAGTAAAAAGCAGGTTCTTGAGGTCATTTATAGAAATGACAGCACACTACAGATTATAAACAAAGAATAGATTAGTCTCTATATGGATTTCTACTACTAGGAGGTTCAATATAAAGCAACTGGCCTTCTCTTTAAGGTTCTTTACCATGAAGAAATCCAGCTGCTTTTCACTGAAGCTCTTATTTTCACCATAACCTTCATGAATAACAATCTACACAAACACTGGCCTGTACTGTAACTAGTAGTAGTAATAGTAATAGTAATAGTAGTAGTAGTAGTAGCAGTAATAGTTAGTACTTCACCTGCTGTACCTCCTCCTCCTCCAGGTGTGTTTAAGCTAGTACAAACCCTCTACTACAGTATAACACACATTCACAACACAGCAGCTAAACGGAAACAGTTCGAACAACTTCGGCTACAAGTTAATTAAAAACCGACCGTTGCTTGTGTTGACGAGTCGCTGTAGCATAATTCAGCCCTAAAACACAAAGTTACCGTCACTTAACCGACATTGACATCACTCTGAGGCGGTAAAATACATTTCTATGAACGGGTTAACTAACAAGTTGGCGTGTCACTGCCGCTGTGGGTGATGCAGGTCAGGAAACGAGCCAGAGGCTAGCCAACTGACCGAACAGAGCTAACCTTGCGGATGCTGTCAAGCCTGGCGTGTAGGAGACAGCGGAGCTAAAGGGCTAGCTGAGTTCGCACGACAGTCGCTGTATGTAGCGGGGTTTAAGGTATAAAATACCGACATACCTGTATACTGTACAGAGGTGACAGTATTTAAGAAGTAAACCCGTTCCACCGACCCTCCTCCAACACACGGCAGCAGTCAGTTGGCTGGTAACACTAATACTGTGAAGTTACTGTCGACGCAGCGAAACTAATCACTCAACTTACTGCAACGGGTTTCAAAATAAAATACACTGGGGTAAATAAACCTGCATTTAATTATTGGATTTCTGATATTGAAAAGAAAACAAATTTATTGCAACAACTTATTAAAATATTGTTGTTATTATAGCTGTGAAATAGTGTAACAAGTCATCTTCACAACATTTATGTGCAAGTCCTACAATTTGAGTATAATTATGTCATATCTGTTCATGTGAAAGGTGTATATAGTCTTAATCTGACTTTGATTACTTTATTATCTTAGAAAGACATATTATTAACAATATTATGGGTGTTATTCTATTTCCCTACTTTGATAATATATGCCATATTTATTTTTATAAATAGAGTAATACAAATAATATGCAGATTAAGAGAAGATTATAAACTCCCATAGTGCAAATTACTGTTGAAATTTAAAGCAAACTTTAATGTGCAAACTCCTCAGAAGACACAGCAAGTCTCCCCTTTCTATATATTTTTCTATATATTACTGAAAATTAGGCCTTTTTCATCTCACACATTTTCACATATGGCAAAAAAAAGCAGTCACAATTAATTCAAGTTACAAGTTTTCATGCTATTTTTTGTTAAATAAATGCAACGATACAACACTATTTTCTGCATTTTAAATTCTCCTGCACAAATGTCAACAGCAGATGCTTTGACTAAACACAGTAGTGAAATCAAAGGTGTAAATAATAAGAACAAAGCCCTCATTGATGTTTTTAGAGGGAGCTATGCATTGCCATGGGTAACAAGTCAAAATGTTTTCGTTAAGTCTTGACATTCATGTGTATGTTTGACACGTACCACCCGCTAACCCATCCACAGAATCCACTGCTACCATCCCAGTGCCACAGGACATCCACAGAGATCCTGTATCCGTGCCCTGCTGGGTCAGGGGAGTTTTAGCAGCATTAAAGAGACCTTTACAATATTAGGCAAGTGGTCATAATGTTATACCCGATTAGTGTATGAACACTGATTAAAAAAAAAACACACACACACACCTGAATCACCACCTTTTAATTCTCTTTAAATGTCAATGAAAGGGTTTTGCAAAACTCCAAAGGTTCCATAGTTTAAACAAAATAATCAAATTGTGTTACATGTAGGTTGCAGAGAACATCTGACAAGAACACCCCCAAAACACCAAAAAGAGCAAGGGCTGCAGAAAAAAAGCAATTAATTGTATCAGTTTGTCTTGATCAAAATTTGTGATGTCCCATTTCCATGCTTGCATTCAGGCTTTTATTTTGAAAGCAAACGCACGTAACCATTTATTCTCAGTCTTGCTGAGTGGACGTCTTGACCCACCTCGGCTTTTCCTACCTGTCCATGACTTCCGCAATTTGATCATGCATTGTGGCTGGATTCCACGCCCTGTGGATCAGGAGCTCCAACAGGTGGATGAAACATTGATGAGAAGCTGCAGCACAGTGAGACTCTATGAAGACAACCAGGCATTTTAATGAGATACCTCATGTATCCAAAACATAACGCAGGTACTGAAAATAATTAACAAGCTTTAAAACACGGCAGTCGTTTCTACATGCATAATATGAATAGCAGAAAATTGAAAAATTTTAGAAATATTTCTATATTGATATTTTATGATGAATTCAAGATGAACTGAAATGATACAAGAAAACAAATACAGCAGCTTTTTATTGTGCTCTTTCTTCATACATCGTATTTTTAAAAATGTTATCTTAAATACAAACTCAATCTCCATGCATATTCAAAGAGGGACATTTGGAGTGAATAATCACACAAATAATGACAGCAGGAATAAAATCCAATAACATTTTAACGCAATAGTGAAGTCGTAATATCACACAGAGAACAAACAACACACAGAACTGAAATGCCACCTCCCAGACTCACAAACTTTCACTCTGCAAGACATACAAAAAGGGAGATGTTTTAAGTACTAAGATGAAAACAACCAAAAAACTATTTCTTTTTAAACAGTCATCCCCAGACAACACAATGAAACAAACAACAGCT
The DNA here is from genome assembly GCF_021347895.1 of Acanthochromis polyacanthus. Taxonomy (NCBI): domain Eukaryota; kingdom Metazoa; phylum Chordata; class Actinopteri; family Pomacentridae; genus Acanthochromis; species Acanthochromis polyacanthus. The sequence continues at coordinate 34,117,552 of NC_067121.1, forward strand.
CAGCATTAGGGCCTGTAAATAAAACAGAGCATGGAAGTTCAGGGCTGCAGAGGATTTTGGAGTGTTAACATTTTCATGAAGTTAATATTTCCCTTCTCAAACTCTGTGTGAGGGCTTGTTTCTGTACTTGTTTAATCAGGTATTGGCATGGTGTCCCCAGCTTTCTCATCTCTATCTTTCTTTTGAGAGTCTTTCAGCTCCTCCGTTACTGGGTAAACCACCAAGCAGAGCTTTTGGCATAGATACGTCACTTTACCTGGATACAGATGGAAAATAAAGACAAGGTGAATGTTTTTTTTAGAATGAAAACTGCTTTAACCCTATAACATCTGCATTGAAGTTCACTTGAATGTGTTTTGAGGGCTCTGTAGCGTGGAGTCTAATAGTCCCTAAACAGTCCCAAAATGAAGCCATAAAGTAACACCACCACTATAATGTTGCCTTACCTGTAGCAGCATCAAAACACTTTGGCTTGTTTTCCCAGTAGACTCCGAGAAAATAAACAGGGACGCCGGTCATCATGATGGCCAGACCAGCACCACAGACTACAGGCTCAGGGTAGAGGGAGAGGATCAGTAGGAAGGCCCAGAACAGCAGGTAGATGACTGGCCACACCAGACTCACCTGGAGGATGAGAGGACACTCAGAGCTGAACATTTCTCAACACAGTTCTGCAGTTTGGCTTCAAGTGGGGGAAAAAAAAGAAAATAAATCCGCAATACATTTGTAATCTCACACCAAATTTCAAATTAGCAGCGAGTTCTGATTTGTTTAAGACTGAATGTGATGAGCAGGAATAGACCAGTTACTGGTCTGGTGTTTTATAATGTCTGATATATTTCCAATGATTGGTATTGTTAATTTTATTGATAAATTAAATGTGCAGCTTCAGGTCTAATGCATCCATCTCGGGCTGTCTGTCGTAACTCAGTGGTCTCAGAACTATCTCTGAAGCAGAGACTGCAAAAACTGAACAAGAATCACGAGCCATTGCCACAAACCAGGAACTTAGCTTCTCTCACAGTGGCGAAGGCTACACTAAAGGCAAGTGGCTAAGTTAGAAGGCAGCTACAGATGAACCTGAAACAGAGAAAAAAAACCCAATAACTAACAATGCTTTAAGATCTGGACCTGAGTGGGCAATAAAAGTGATAAAACAGTAAAAAATTAAGAAAATAGAACAGAAGAGCAAACTCAACTGCAGAATGCAAACTGATCAATCTTAGGTGCTTCCACAAAAACAGATGAGTGTCCTAATTGAATCATTCCTATTTTACATATTCAGTTATTGTAAATCTTCTTAATGTAGAAGCGCAGTGATCAATCAGAAACTCTCTGCTGTCACATGCTGCTGAAAACATTACATCTAATGCGTAAAGTTCCAAATATCTGGCATTGGCCTTTCTTTATTACCAACAATCAGCACTGGCCCTAAAAATAACTAAACAAACAAAAGAAACCGTATCAGTCAGCGATCCCTAGTAATGGGTTTGTTGTAGTGCTCATGAAAAATACACAATCTATGCAATAAATGTTTGTGGTTAAAGTAAAACATGATCTGCTTCATCGTGTCTCTACCTTGATGGGTCGATGCATGTTGGGCTCCTTGATGCGCAGCACAATCTGCCCGGCGACAGCGACGCCGTAGAAGAGGTAGTTGATGAAACCCGCATAGTTTATGAGGGTGTAAATGTCACTGGTGCACAACATCAGCAGAGTGGAGATCAACTGCATGTGGTATCGGGGGTGAAAAATAACCTTTTTTTACACAGGGAGAGGACAGAAGCACACTGAGAAATGGATGCGGTTATTTTGTCAGGACTCACAGTAAACAGTAAGCCTGGGATGGGAGTGCAGCACTTCACATGAATCATGGCCAGCAGACGTGGTAGATGGCCTTCCCGCGCACCGGCAAAAAACAGCCTGAAAGCAGAACCAAAGATGGTTAAGTCCTGAGAGCAGAGCCAGATGGTGCTTGCTTAACGTGGGCATTTGCCAGAGGATGGAACAGCTCAGAGAATACACAGTTCAGGTGTTTATGGAAGCACCGGAACACAGACGAACAGAGAATATGAAATTGCAGGGTGGAAAATAAGCCTAACCAGGATAAAATAACATCTTGACATCAAACTGGTCTCCAAAAAAACCCCACAATTTTGCAAATCAGGTGTTTTGGAATCAAATCCAGCTTGTAACCTCCTGTTTAGCTTCTCATTTTCCCCATGCTACAGCTACGGACTCAAACACCAGCATGGGAAATGTATTTTTAAAACACAACAACCACAAAAGCTACAGTGTAATGACAGAGGACAGACAGAGGGGGATTTGAAGGATATGACAAACTGACCGCGACGACGTGAACACGGAGCCATTGACTCCCCCGAAGGTGGACAGCGCTACAGAGATAGGCATGATCCATGACATTACTCCTAGTAGTTTCTCTCCAAATGTCTGGGAGAGACATTAGGAGCAGAGAGAGAGAAGAGGAGGAGGAGAAAATACACAATTCAAACATGTGCTTAAATAACAGCCATTAATTGAGACATTAAAACTGCAACAGACACCGTGCTACATGGAAAGCATGTGTGAGCGTGGTTACGCTACATTTCGGGGTGATCATGAGCTCAGCTACTAACTGCATACATTTGGAGTGCATGTGACCAAGCACACATTCACATTAGACTAACTGTGAGTCTCCTTTCTCACCACTGCCACAGCATTGGAGGCTAGCAGCTCCTGGGGGCTCATGGCTGTGACATAGGCCACGTTGGTGAACACATAAACAAAGGTGACCACAGGGATGGAGATGAAGATCGCATGTGGGAGATTCCTGAAGGATTAAAGACACAGTCAATAAAGATCATAGTAAATTATGATTAAAATCCCACTGTGGTCAGTGATTAAACCCCTAAAAACTCATCTCTGTGCAACCAAAATAGATATTTGGATGTTTTCCCCCATGAAAACAATTCCTTTCTGGTTTAAATTGGTTCAGTTATGACTATACACTGCTGCTTCCTCTCCGTACCCTTTGCCTCTCTTTCCACTCATTCATTCCTACTCCTTTGCTGCTCAAGCACACCAGCTCACCTATGTCTCTGCTAAGTACTCTGTGCTACACAGTGATAAGCTGTAATATAGGATGAATTTGGCCATGCATGTTTGAAATGGAAACCAATTGTAGAGAACAATGATACATAAAGTTTCACAGAGGAAATGCTCCCTAACTTCTTATTTCACTCATTTGGTCTTATAGCATAGAAAAACAACTCTATGTGGACATGTTAATGAGGTTGAAATTAAATATTTCAAATTGATGATGTTTCTGGTCAAAAGAGATCAATGCAATTCTTGATTTTTCACTGGAAAAAAATATTCTGCATGAATGTGTGAATTTCATTTTCAGGTTACCGTTAAGACATTATATATTTTTTGGCAATATGCCTTAAGAAGCACATTTTATTTATTTTTCATTGCAAAAACACAGCATATTTCAAAGCTATTTATATTTCAGTATGTTTCCTTATAATGCTAAAATCTAATATAACATGTTTAAGCAATTAAATGAAACTACGCTTTACAAGATATGATTAACTAGCAAAGAATTTAAGATGTGCACACACTTGTTTGGGTCGACTAGCTCCTCTGTGACGTAGTTGAGGAAATTCCAGCCTCCATGTGCGAAGGAGCCTTGCAGGAAGGACAGAGATATCAAACCGACGTCGTAGTCACAGAAGGTGTCAAAGGCATGCGCTGGCTCCAACCAGTAGTAGTGACCTGGAAGCCGTAAGAGAGATTTTCCTGATCTGAGGACCCAGAATATTTTTCACTACCACACAATGAGCAGCAGAGGGCACCAGATACAACAAAAGCAGTTTTTGCTGCCATTTGATTACAGGTGCCAAGGTATAAATAGGTTTTCACTCTACACTTGATCCAAAACAGATTTCTGGTTACAAAAGACAACACGACAAAATTAAGAGCAGTTTGAAGTTTTCTTTTTCATCTCAACCTTGCGAAAAACACCCACATATAGTTAGAGTGCTGCAAATTTACCCGAATAGCATTAAGAAAGCCTATTAAAGCATTTAATTTGATAAAACTCAGAATTACCTTGTTTTGGCTTTTAACAGGCTGTTGATTGTGTATATAATTAAACATGTTTTATTAAGCTCTCCACATTGGAATAATAAAAAAAAGTTAACAGTTATAAGCAAAACCAGAAAAATCAGGACAAAAGATGCACATTAATTAGACTTCCATCCCACACAAAGTGGGATTTTCTGGGGCTTTAATATGACTGAGTTTGTTAGGTGGACCTGGCAGTGTGTGCATGCGGATTTATGAGTGGGATGAAGAGCTATGTGGGATTATAATCCCTCTTTTACTTTAGGAACACAAATCCAGTGAGAGTCATGGGGGGACTAAAGTAAATTGTGATTGCAGCGATAAGGTTGTCACTTCAAAAATAGTATTTCCAACTGTTTTGGTACCAGGCATTATGACAGTAATGTTCAAACTGGGATCAAGACAAAAGCAGGGATCATGAGGTGGCTAGCATGCAGGTTTTATAAAAAAAGAAGACAGTTTTTTATTTAAACAGCAGTGTATAAGAAGGAGGGACATCACTGTTATGCTGAACCTCTCACAACTCAAACATACATAACTGAGGTTGACTGAAGTATAAAAAGGAAACAAGCTTAAAAGACTGTTAACCACAGCTCTAAGAGACACATAGACAGTAAGAAACTAAAAGAACGGAAGAGTGAGTGAAAGATAAAGAGGAATATTGTAACAGTACAAGAAAAAAAATCAAAATACTACCTTTGCATATCTGGACAAAACCCATGATTATGATAAGGGCCAGGGCCAAAAGCTTGCCAGCAGTGAAGACATCTTGGACACAAGTGGCCCAGCGCACACTGTAGCAGTTCACCCATGTCAACAACACTGACGGCAGCAAGAGAAAATATCACGCCAAGTTATAATAATATGCATTCTGTCTGCAGGCAATGTAGGAATGAGAAAAACGGAGCTCATGCACCAAGACGACAACTTCTGCATTCAAAGTAGCTGCAATGAAAAATTCAGATGAAGAGAAGTCGGGCTATTCAGACTGGTCAAATGTTCATTTTCTAGTTTTGTGTTTAACAAATATAAATATTAATTAGACCCTCCAGAAAAACGCGGGCAAAAATCCTTGATTATGCGGGCTAAAATCCTTGATTATGTGAATATATATGCAGGTTTTTTATGCCATTTTTTGCGGGGAAATTGCGGAAAGTTGCAAAGTAGGCGAATAGTTGTGAAATATGCCAAAATATGCGCGATTCACCTGCCGTCTGGCCGCGGAGGGATGTGTCCTCTCATCAGACACTGGGACTGCTGCGGGGTTACTGGACTGACAGCCTGTGCTCTGGGAGGGGGAGAAGCTCACAGCAGCACCTGCTGCTTGTTGAGGACAGTAACTGCAGAATGATCCCAGTTTTCCTGTCAGTCTCCAAAACGGCAGAAAAAGTCGCTAGATTTGTGGCTAGTCGCTTTTGACAAAAAAGTCGCTAGGACGCTTTGGAAAGTCGCTAGATTTAGCAAAAAAGTCGCTAAGTTGGCAACACTGGCGCCGCGCTCTGCATCAACTCGTGCTTCTAGTGTGTATGTGTGAGTGCGCGAACTGATGACGTCAGGCCGGGCGTCACATAAAAACTCACTCACAACTCCATTTATATTGGTTATGGTTTTCTCATTTTATGCGGAAATTGTGAAATCAAGTGTAACCCGCATATTTCTCCTTTTTTCGTGGAAATGTGAGATTCTTGTGGGAATTATGCGCTGTTTTGCGGGGATTATGCGGCCTTTTGGGAAATAATTGACCCCCTCCATTAATCAGAGGCATTTTGGTGATTAATGCGGGAATTCATGCGATCGCATAATCGCGTTTTTCTGGAGGGTCTAATTAATCAGAATCAGGTAAATGACAAAAAATCTTTATCTTAAAATAACAAAACTAAAACTGCACCTTTTGTGTATCTGAAGCTGAAACTGGTAACAGGCATCTTTTCATACAGAAAAAAAGACTCAAATTTTTACTCATAATCAGTTGCAAATTAATGTGAGTGTGGGCTTAATTGCATTACACCCATCATGTGGGAGTTACTTTTTCCCTAAATATTTGTTGTGCTTTAAGCAGTTTTAAATTATAGTTAAATAATTTAATAAATAATCAAATTTAATACATTGGCTTATTGGCACAGGACCTGCAAGCCTTTTAAAATAACTTCACTTTCAGGACCAAAGTGAGCTGCAGAGAATGTCTCTTAAAAGACAAGCTTGTCACTGTGGCCTTCATTTGGCCTTCTGGCTGAAGTAAGGGGACTTTACAAACAAGCTACACCTTGGGTTCACTGTGTTCCAACTGGGAATCACTGTTTATATAGGATTTGGCATTTTTTGATCTTGACAGAGGCAACATGCAGGCTGGCAAGAGGATCATTTGAATTCTGCCAATTTGTGAATCTTGACCTAGTTGTGACTCTACGGGTCCACACAATGACCCAAGTCACACCTTAATTTTGGATAATTGTGACACCTGAAAATGTGCAGTAGTATTTGCATGATTAGTTTTCAATACATCCCGTGGAAATGGCTGACTCTTTCATCTGGACAAGCAAAGATTTGATGATATACTCCAATAAATGATACATAAAAGTGATAATCTGCAGTCATTTTTATGATTAAAATCAAGAAAATAGATCAGTTAAATGGAAAAAGTATGTACATTTATCAGATCCATCAAATAAACTAGAATCAGAGTTTCCACACAAGGTGCCAACAACTGGAACCTCCTTATGGAGTGACATCTGGAACTTGTCTTATTTAAAGCTCTGACATCGAGGCTCTGCTGTTCTTTTTGCTGATGTGTGTGGTGTCATCCTGCCAAGAAACCTTTGCTGTCCAAAAAGAACATTCATGCAAAACTACAGCTTGCAAATTAACATATGGGCAGGCATTTGGGAATAATGTGCTCTGAATAGATTAATCAAAGAGAGTTTTTTGGTAACAGCAGACATATTTGGTACAGAATAAAGACAGCTTTTCAGGTGAAGAACCTCAAACCAGCGGTGGTGGAAACGTTATGGTTTGGAGTTGCTTCATTACCTCAGGTACTGGGCAGCTGGCAGTCATTTATTCAAATGTCAATTTTGCATCATATCAAATAGTGTTTGAAGACAACGAGAGGCCATCTGTCTGTCAGAGACTGGTGGACAATTATGCAAAACACAGACAATAAGTTAATTCTACTAGAGGGGGGGAATAGTAGCTTAATAGCAAAAATGTACTTTATTTTCTCACACAAGAATACACAGATTTATCGTTGTTGAATAAATGATGGACAAATCTAATTTTCCTTGTGGTTGTGTTCAAGTATACTATTTTAATCTAACTGTATCAAAACAGATCAAATGTTTGCTTCCCCAACAATTTTGTTCTCACTTTTTGAAATAGCTCTATATGTGTGAGCGTAAAAACAGGGTTTACATTTTGGCGCTATAACTCAGCTGAAAACTATTTTATTACCTTATTTGCTTTTTGTCACTGGAGTAACTCTAGTGATTTAGTGTTGCATTTTCATTAAGTAGAGGAACTTGTAAATGTGATCCAATCTGAGCAATTTTTCAGACAAAGCTCCTCCACAGACAGAAGGTATTATCAAACAGATGCAGACTGTGTAGGTCTCCCATGAGTGCTGCACTTGATGTGCATTTGCTGTTGAGTATTTTATTTTTTGCAATGAGTCATTCACTGACACAAAAACAGCCTTACCAAGGCTAGAGAAATTACAGCAGGAACAATTCACCATGGGGCTGCACAGTGACGTAGTGGTTAGCACTTTCGCCTTGCAGCAAGAAGATCCCTGGTTCAAATCCCGGGGTGGGCCTGGGATCTTTCTGCCTGGAGCTGTGCATGCATGGGGTTTCTCCGGGTACTCCGGCTTCCTCCCACAGTCCAAAAATATGCTGAGGTTAATTGATCATTCTAAATTGCCCGTAGGTGTGATTGTGTGTCTGTATATGTAGCCCTGCGACAGACTGCCGACCTGTCCAGGGTGTCCCCTGCCTTCGCCCGTGTCAGCTGGGATAGGCTCCAGCACCCCCCGCGACCCTCGTGAGGATAAAGCGGTGTATAGAGAATGGATGGATGGACAATTCACCATGCCTGAAATTACCCATTGAAATACACTCCCCTATGCTGTTTTATAATCTGTATCTGTTAATGCACTTACATAATGAAACAGTCGTTTAATCTTTCATTTCAGTTTAAGACTCACACAGGCAGTCAGCGGTCAGCAGGCGTAGGCCAATGATGGGGGGAAGGCAGGTGGGGAAGAGGGGATGCAGGACATAGTTGGAGAAGGTGAGGGCAATCACGGCCTGGTTAGTGGGATAGATAACCAGCACTGCGATCCACAAACGCAGGAACCTGGAGAACGACACAGGTGTGCAGTTAATGAGGCACACAGCTGCATCCAGGACATAAACACAACACAGCGAGTGAGAATACCAGCCTGTGTTACAACAAAACTTAATGGAAAACAATGGAAATCAAGCATGCTAGCCAAGAGCATTACAGTAATTCACTGGAGCATTGTTGTTAGAGAGAAGAGACATGAATGGAACTGGGTCAACAATCTGGGAATGCTGGGAATACAAAACTACACTATGAGAGGTATTAATTATACGGTTCTGAGGAGTAGGATGGGGGTGTCCCTATAAAATTCTAATTAATCACAAAAGGCTTGTCACAATGTTGTCATGCAACATTTTTGATCTTTTATGCATCATGAAATAAATTACTTTTAATCCCCCATTTTTTTAGAACTGATTTTTAGTGAATTATTTATTGTGTTGTGGTGTGTTCAGTTGTTATGTTCCTGTGTTTCAAACAGTGTGCCCTTTTTTTTTTACAGTAACTGTATTGTGAAATGTGCTGAACAGTAGGTGTTTAGATTATTATAATAGCAAGTGAATTACATTTCACTAGAATTCAACCTTTGAATGTACAAAAATAAAGCCCATCTGTGCAGAATATAACATGATTAGGAACATTTTAAAGGTTTCCTCATAAAGTGCTCAGGTAAAGTGATAAATGACTCTGAAGGTTTTGTTGGGAGAAAAATGATTCAGTCTCATTTAACACTGGTACACCCTATTATTTTTGTAACTTTATTCTCTGCCCTTGAAGTCACCGAAACTCAGATTTTCAATCTTAGACACAAAGGCTTAAACTCATATCTTACACTGAGACAGACAACATTTGCGCTCACCCAGCCATTCCTCCAAAGATGTCCTTGACATACAAGTAGCCTCCCCCTGACTTGGGGATGGTCACACCCAACTCTGCATAGCAGAGCGCACTGATGGCTGTGATAACTCCAGTCGTGACCCACACAATGATGGCCACACCTACTGAGCTGGCATTCTCTAGGACCCCTTTAGGACTCACAAAAATGCCACTTCCGATGATGTTGCCTAAGTGAGTAAAAACAGAGAGGAAGAGAACAGATTAAGGGATTGTTAACAGATGGTCATACAACAAAAATCATGTGAATACAATTAACTACATCCATCATATTCTATATGAAACAGGATTGCACAGCAGCTATTTTAATCAGCAATCACAGATAAACCAACATGAGAAGTGGCCACTATAGCAGAATGCAGGGCATAAAGGGCAAGCTGCAATTTCCTGTCACATAATGCCCAATTTCCTGCAGTGCTCATGTTATACTCTGTGATAACAACCTCTTCTAATGCAGCATTAACTTAGCCCTCTTAACAGAGAAAACAGACAAGTCCATAATTACCACTTCTAGTAAAACGTTCTTCCCGTGCTGCACATTGCAGTCATTTAATAAAAAGGTGCTTACACAATGAAAAGAGTGAAATAAAGTAAAAGGCCAGCTGTGTATTTCCCTATCTAGGGCCTGCATAATATTCCCTATGTGAGCTCCTTTGTGGGTATATTTGAGGAACACTGGAACTGAGCTGAAAGTCTGCACTGGGCTACTGCAGGTGAACACAGGATTTTTGTCTTTTGGGCTTCATTTGGATTCTCTTCGGCACAGTCATGGTGGGTTTTCTGTACATAACTCTCACTAGCTCTTAACACATTTATTCTATGTGGACTCACTGTGTGTCCACAGGCTTATATTATTCAGTGCTGGGACATAAATATGGATTTTTGAGCAGCCTTAGCCTGTACTTGAACTTACCAAATAGTTATTCTATACAAGCTCAGTGATGAACATCCCATAAGGAGAAAACTTATTTGGGAACTATTTTGCCTTGTTGAGAAGCAATCCAAGAAGATTTGCAGTCGAGTCATGTTTTGTCTTTTACTGTTGACAACACAGATAAGCAGCTGAACACAGTGCATGACTGCTCTTTTGTTTTGGCAGAGAAGTCTTTTAATGTTTGAGGAGATGGCACAATGAGTTCATATCCTGTCACTGTTGGGAACGGCAGGAAACAATGAATCAAAGTTTGGAGACGAACATAGTCAGTTTCTTTTACTGAAAACTTCTGCTGTAGCATTTGTAGTGTCTGCGAAATTCACAGATTTCATTGACTGAGAAACTCAAGCTGGGAAAAGTTGAATAGAAGATTGTGTTCCAATTATGACACTTGCTTCCTCATTCAACAGTACTCAGGTACTTGCCCATGTCGGTGGTTTAAATATTAAATGAAAACAGCACCAGCTGTCACTTGCTGCTGGGCCGATGAGCTTGTGACTAAAAGTTACTACACCAGGTTGATGCCAAATCTGCACTTTTTGGATCCTGGACAGACAAGAAGAATGAAATCCATCATTTACAGTGGATCTATTTGTTGTACCAATGCAGCTATAAGCTAATCTGTACTTTAAAATGTGTGCATGATATTGATTTGAATCACCATAAATAAATATAATCACTGCTGTCCAGATGACCAACACCAGTTAATCAAAGTATATGCCCACCCAGAGTTTGATTGGGCTGAACAAATGGGGCCTGCTTTTCAAATTGAAGTGGTTTCCTAGAGGTCTAAAATATGAATTTTCCTTTGAGCAGCTAGAGCAAGATGTTACAGAATTAATGAGCTTTTACACTAATTTCGTCATTACAATTTACACATCATGATATACCTGAGACGGATAAGAGTATCCCTCCTTCTCAGTGGTGCAGAGAACACACTACAGCCACACTTGTGGTAGTGATGGAAACTGCAGTCTCAACACTGGTGAACTCCCATTAGCTGGATTACTTTTTATTGATTTTTTCTTTTTCTCTCTGCATTTTGCTCAGTCAGTTTCATGGCAGGCAGTCATTTCCTGGGTAACATGAAAGCGATGATGAAAGAACTTGTGCAAGATGTAAGATGCTGGGAACACACTGAAGATTCATGACAGAAAGGACCCGAGGACATATTTTCAGAGAGATTTCAATATTTAATGCTAAACCCGTGGCTGGATGTTTGATCGAGTTACCTTACAATAAGTCATGTCAAATATTCAGCTGCCAAAGCGAACCTTTGCCTGGTTTGGTCTGCAAGAAGGCTACTGCAGCCAACACTTCAGTGCAGAAAATAATGACCTATATGGTAAAGGGAGTGAATTATTTTATCAACGTTCATAAAGTTATTGAATTCCTAATGAAATCAACTTATTAGTTTTTGTTACCATTTTTTTCTTTAGTAAACTCAACCTGACTAACCAAGCCTTGGTCCATTGTTTAACACCAACTAATACTAAGATGAAGGCATGATCGCATTACATACTAGTGATAAATAAACTGTCTGATCTTTGAATGGCTTTGACTTACCACACTGTTAAAAGACTTTTTTTAGCAGTTTCAACTCTTCTATTTTTCTTTCCAGAATTTTCCTGCTAAATTATAAATAATACTATGCAAAATCGCATAAAACGGTGTTAATTTATGTTTCTACAATTACAAAATAAATAGGTCATAAGTGTACAAAATGCCGGCATAAAAAAGTCTATATTTGTACGAATAGTCAGTTAAATAGTTGTATTGTTCTTTTATAGTGTGTGATCAGACTTTTTTTGTATTGTTGCATTTAAATCAGCAAAAATATGAGTATTTCACTGACATACTGCATCTATTAATATTTCAAAAGTTTTTTTTTAATTACAGTATATAGTATTCCATCATATTTTTAAATGTATTTTTGCCTTTTGACGAATCTTAATGTTCCTAATTTTGCAGTTGCTAATTTTTGTCATTGCTTTTTTCAGTGAATTCACGAACATGTACACCACTTTTGTCAAATCAGGATTTCTTGTGTGTGTTTTTTTTTTAACAGCGTAGCTTTGACTTCCAACGCTTACCCTCATTAACTGCCTGGGGGTTAATATGTTGTATTTTCATTCAGGGCGGCTGAATGCAGGGCACACTTCCTGGATTGACTTACCTACTATGATGCCACAGGCGCTGACTAGACTGATTTGTTTTTTCAGAGCCACCCCGGAGCTTCCTCCTGCATCCTTCCCCACACACAGCTCAGTGTCTGCGGGCTCCGGCTCACCGCCCCCGCCGCTGCCGCAGCTCCGCTTCCTCGGACCCACGGTCATCCTGAGGCCCTGCCCACTGACCCCTCTGTTGGGGTGAGGAGACAGGGGGCAGCGGCTTCTTACTAAACCTACCAAAACAAATGTACATATACAGTACTGAGTTGTTCTGCTGAGTAGTTTTTCCACCGCTTTGCTCCGGACGGTTAAAAACGCTGATAGCAGCGGTTTCCATCTTGTCAGTTGCCTACTTTAGCTAAGATTAGATACAACATAACGGCATTAATAATTCACACTGCACCACGGTAAACGGCTTCTGTATCTGCAGTTTTTCTTGTAGTAAAGTGACCACAAAGAAAAATGTACACCTAAATGGGACAAGTAAGCTAGTAAACTGAAAATGTAAAGTTCAAATTCACCGGTTTAACGTCTGTCGGGGGAGCTAATCCCAGTTTTTACCGGTTATTAATAACAAGAGTGTCGGAATTTGCAGTTAGCTCATCAGCAGTGACCTGAAGCTCTTTGTTTTCGAAGTGTAACCTTTTCATAAAGCTTTTTTCTTTCTTTTTTTAACAGTGTTAACCCACCTTTACAGCAGCCGCGGTAACCTGAACACCTGAAAGCTCCGGGTTAGGTGACGGACTTCACGTCCTCTGTGAGTCCGCTGGCTGCCACTGATGGAGAGACAGCAGGTCCGATTTGTGGCACTGGCAGCGAGCAGTGACACGGTTAATGCCACTGTGCAGTGACACTTTTTGTGGCACCGCGCCGGATGCCACGGTTAATGCCACTGTTTGGGCGAGATGCCACTGCCGCAGTGACACTTTTTGTGGCACCGCTGCGGTGCCACGGTTAATGCCACTGTGCAGTGACAGTTTTTGTGGCACCGCCGCAATGCCACAGTTAATGCCACTGTTTGGGCGAGATCAGGGGTGAAAGTAGTTTTAAATTCTGAGTTCTGAGTTGTTGTTGCATCCAAGAGCTAAAGTAAGTTTAGCAGTTGTACTGAGGCAGTGAAACATCTGGCAGGTCTTTGAGAGTCTAGTACCTTGCTTCAAAACTTTAAATTTCTACTCAAACTAAATATAACCCCACACTAAACCTTTAAATTATACCTCTATTAGTATTCACAGTAACATTTGATTCATTCAAGGTCTAAACAATCTTCTCAGGGTGACCTCTGCTGGACTAATCACCTCCTCACAGCTTACTCTGCCATTTAATTTGAATAAACCATTAACAGTCATTATATAAATATGTACGAAGCACAGCATATGGAGAATACTACAGTGTTGTTTTTATTGACACGGTTCAAACATACAGAAACAAAATAAAAGGTATGAAGGGACAGCTTCCAAACGACCTGTTATGTGACCTGAAGAGTGGAACCTTCCACTTGTGTTTAGGAAAAGGGTGTTTTGTCGCTATGCAAGTATGGATATGGAATGTGTATTTGATAAGGCAAAAGTCCAGTTGGATTGAGTGTGTATGTCTGTGACACCCGTTCAAAACAGTAGGGACAAAAACATTTAAAAAATAAAGCATGACGAACCAGTGGGAAGTTGTTCGATCTAATCTGAAAGAGCCAATCTCAGAGCAACAATACACTTTGTGTATATGTGATAGTCCATGTCTGCTGAAACAGACTTATCAGAAACACAAGTTTTTAAAAAAAATTTGGTGTATCCAATCAGGTTTTCACTTGCTGCTTTAAATCAGCCTACCTCCAAACCACAGTGAGTGTAAGGGCTCAAACGATAAGTCCAGGTGTTAAGTGTGTATATAAAAAGTGTCAGAGCACCCCCACTTAAATTCCGAGTTGTACAGAAACGTGTGAGTGAATTTCTGTTGGCGAGTGTGTTGATGTGTCTTCTTCAGAGGCCGATGGTGTACGAGCGACCGGCAGGGTTATGGATGGCGGAGCAGGAGGGCTCAGTAACTGCCCATTCATACCAAACTTTCTTCCCGTTGTTGCAGCGCCAGAATCGCACCGTGACATCATCATCCCGGGTTATGGAGATGGGTTGCTATTGAAAAGAGGAAATAGTCACTATTCTGTGAATTTTAAAACTGAGACATTTCTCTGAGTACTGATTGTCTATCTTACCTTGAGGGGGAAGAGGATGGGGAACCAGGAGAACATTCCAGGTGAATGTGTGTCTGGTTTTATACCTGCAGCCAACACACGCAGCATTTAAATATGAACATTTACACTGGAATCTTTTCACAACACGACTTCCTACTTATTTGTCTGACTTACTGAGGGTGACATCTTTGTACAGCGTGGTCTCAAAGTAGCCAGCGAAGCCATGGAGCACTGAGTTACAACCCACTGAGAATCTGAGGCACTGATACCGGTTATTGTTCATGTCTGAAAGAAGATGGGAAAGGTAGCGTCATGTTCAAGTGTATTGCGTACAGGTTTACTGGTGAACCATGTTAATGTTGTGTGTTTTCTACCTGTTGTGGGGTGTGTGAAGGTGAAGCATGGTTTGGGTTCAGCCAACTGGTGGAAGTTATGGAGGCGCACTACGTAAGGAGTCTCAAAATGGCACTCTGGGTCTTTGTCACGTTCCCGGCACCCTCGTACTTCATTGTAGAGCTTGGAGGACGACAGAGGAGCCAGGAAAGACGTGTAGGAGCAAGGGATGCTCACTCCATCATCTGAGGGTGAAATGAGATGAAAAAACAGGGAAAAGGGTAAAGAAGAAGTGATTTGAGATGCAGGGAAGCATGGAAGGTAATGGAGGATAACAAATGCTTTTCACATTGCTCGATGTAGCTAATACCGTAGAAACACTGAACTTTGTCTTCAGTGACTTTGCAGCTACAGTGTCTACACGTAGAATTAATTCTTTTTTAAAAACCTGAAGTACCTTTGAGAAAGTGCTGCGCTCCATCTAAGCACTCTGGGGAGAGTTCATTATCACCAAACGATCCGAGTAGCTCGCTGACAATGATGTCTGCTTTCTCTGGTGCTGCCCATTCACGCATGTCACAGGACACCACCGTCACCTGATCACCCCACTCCTCGAAGCGCCAGTTCTCTAGTCTGAACAACACACATCGATAACATAAGCACTCAAAGTTTCAGGCTTCACTTCATTCCACTGCATGAAATGATGTACAATGTTTAAATACTCTGGAATTGGTTACAAAAATGCAGCCATGTAACTTTGGGAAGGTCTTGCACACCCAATTTTATTACATTTTGTGTGTATCAGGGGTTAAATGCAAATCCGACCACAGGCAAACGTCTCTTTGAAAGGGCTGTTTAATTTTTTATTCATGGGTTCCATCAGTGCCCCGCAGAGAGCGGTGAAATGAAATGTAATTATTTGTTCACATCAAGGACACATCAAGTAAATCCACCTCAGCTTTCATTAAAAAAACACTGAGAAATGAATCATCCAGCCACATTCAGATGGCAAAATTTCCAATGACATGTATTAAAATTTGATGTCTGCACTTCTCCATAATGGGCATGCACATTGAAATGAAAGGATTCTACTCACGTGATTACAGCATTGGGATTTTTCTCGACAGCATAAACCCTCAGCTTCCTGTCTGCTTGTCTGGCAGCACGCAGAGATGCATTGACCAGCGGACCCCTACCGGCTCCCAGCACCATCAACACCCTGCGGCAAAGACGAAACATTTTAGACAATGCTGCCCGCCAAAAGTATGTGATCCTGTTAATATGTGCAAGAGTATAAAGGGAAGAAAGTGATGATTGCAGCCTTTATTTGTGATGCTTTATACACAGATTTAGGTAGAGATACTTACTGAACATTAGTGTCTTTCTGCTCCTCTGGAACTCTGTCTAGCAGACATTTATATACAGCCTGTACACAAAAACAAAACATGTGGATATATTTTGCATCACACTCTTACGGACCATTTACACCTTCTTTAACCCTGAATCCATACAAAAATAGACATCAGTGTTGTGGAAGAGCAACACAAGTGAAAAATCTGTGCTGTATGTAAATGTTATTCTAAAGCTCACTGCCAGAAAAGAAAATAGAGGTAAATAGCTTTATTACCGTGTGTATTTGTTGCCTCGAGTTTGATGTCAAACCAATGGATGGTCTATAAAAACTACACAGTCTGCACAAATTTAGTCTATCATGCAACTTGAAGATCGAAGTAGGTATAATATGATCTTAAGTCTTGAATGACTTTTGTAAATATTATAGATTTCCATATTCACACCATGTCCCGAGAGTAGGAATTTTGAATTTTGGTTAACAATTAGGAGTATTTCTGTATTTCCACCTAAAGTACGTGGAACGTTTAGTCCTAGGAACTGTTTTCAATTAACCGAAAGATTGCTTCAGATCACTAGTTAATTGCCTTTTTCACTGTGGTCTTAAGATCCACAAATATTAGAGGAAGTTAACAAGTGATACAACATTAGGCATGGAAGAGATTGAAGTTGTGTTGATTTTGAATTCCTGCATTGAAAATGGCGTGACTGTCTCAATGCTTAGTAAGACATGAGGAGTAGCAGCAAAGTGTATTCGAAATGCCACACTGAAAGTAAGCAAACCGATTTTGCAGCAAATGTGAGCCCACAGCGCTGGCCTAGCTTAAAGAAAATGTTGTGATTACTCAATCGGAAAAGTGTAATCCCTACCCTGAAGTTCCAGAATTTTTTTTTTTTTCAGAATAAAATAATTTCCCCAAAACTTAATTTAGACCCTGATCCCTGCTATGGAAATGCACCGTCTTCGTCTACAGGTTCCTAATCACTCGGGAAAGTTCATGCAGTGGAAACACAGCTAATGAAAACACTGCAAGTCCTCTCTGCCTGGTCAGCATATGTTTCACTGTTTTAAGTTCACTAAAAGTGTGTAATAGAGTACAGCTGTGTTTGCTGGTCTTACCTGTTGGTACTGTGAATATTTAATAGGATCCTTCTCAAATACTTCATATGTCTGAGACTCCAAGTTGTCCATGAGGGGCTATTTGAAAAAAGAAAGGGAAAAAAAACCCTCAAGTATTCTTCATCAAAAGGTTAAAAAAAAATATGACCAAAACTGAGCCCTTAATCACCTGTAGAGGGGACTGCAGGTAATCTTCGTAGCCCTTGGCAAAGAGCTCGTAGGCATTGGGAGCAGGTCGATTCTGGTTGAGGTATTCCAGGTACTGCAAGTAGGATCGGAAGTCCTTCTCGGTGTGCCGACTGGTGCCTGTGAAGATAAACTGAGCCTCCAGCTGAAAGGAGAGATTGTTTGTATTAAAAGATCGGTTCTGTTGGTGATTAATATCAGCTGAACTAAACAACTTGCAATTATTATTAAATACCTTGAAAAGACGGAAGATTATTCTCTGGTGGGCTTTTGACAAAACAGGGAAGCCCTTCTTATTAGTTAGGAAGATGCTGGTGGGAAGTATGGCTGCTTTGATCGGTTCCCCGAGCCATTTATCAATCACAGCATCCGACGGCATGTCTGCTCCAACTTCAATAGCTTCAGGAACACAAAAATAAAGTACAATTTCAGCGGCAGACAGAACCATAATTATCTCTCAGTGCACTGATTTTGCCTCTGGTTGTTGCTTCGCAATGTGCTCTCTCACCGAGACAGATCCTCTTGTTGTAATCACACAGGGTCCTGAAGGAGTGCCACCTAGAAAAGAAGAGGAAAGTAAACAAAATGAGTCACAGTTATAAAGGAAATCGATGGCAACAGTTTCAGCATGCAGACAGCAGTCAGCTGCTCAGGAAGTGGACTGGCAAGAAACTAACCAGCTCCAAGTCTTCTCATCAACGCTTGTGTCATCAATACAAGTGGCCGTTTCATTCTCAATCAGGTCTTCGCGCATGTCCTCAGACGCCATCAGAGGGACACGTATCCAGAACTAATCAACACGGAGGACAACAGCAGTTAAGTGACAACTTCAGGTGTCTGCCTCACTTTCTTTGCAATCTAAAAGCGATCTATAAGCCTGCATGCTGAGTTTCCCCAATGCAGCGTGTCTTACATTTGAAGTGTGGTGTCCAGTGTGGATGTGGTTTAGCAGCAGTCGGGCAAGATTGGCATTATGGGGGCCATTCAGAGGGAGCATGAACACAGGCAGACCCAAGTAGGCTGAGAAGTTTAGCTCCTGCGCTAAAGCCTGAAGAGAAACACAGGAAAAAGAATGAGACATAAACATACAGACGGGACAAGACACATTTACTCCTGCCACAAAATCAAAGAACCTTCAAAAATGTCCCAATGTAAAGAACTTACAGCCTCTGAGTTTCTGCGTTCTGTTTCGATTTCTGAATCTGCATCGATCCATGGAGAAAGCTTCCCAACAATAAGAGTATTCCAGTCTAAACAGAGCATAATGGATAATTAGGAAAAAGAATCAAGTCATTAACATCTCTTGCCATGTATTACAGCCGTCCCACAGTTTGCTATCAAAGTGTGATAAAAGACTTATGTTAACCCTTTGTCAACACACTGACATTTGAATTAGGTCATACAAGATTACACACAGGATTTAGTTTTTTCTAAGTCTGTAATTACACAACAGATTGTTCGTTCACATGATATAATTTTCTAATTTTAAATTTTATATAATCTCTGATGTCAGACAACACCTTGTTTTTGTCCAGACTTTACCAGTGCTCTTAAGCATAATGTGATTTTTTTTATTAAATTTTTATCTATTTTGTTTTAACAATTTACAGAATATTATAAAAACTGACAAATGAACAGAATAAAGAGAATAAAAAACAAACCTCCATACACTTTGTAATTGTGACAATAACCAGTAATGCACTGTCTATTAGTGCTTAGTAGGTACTAAAATGCCCTGTATAGCAAGATGCTGATTTTAAATTTCATGGATAACAAACTAAGCATAACGAGAACAGACGTGGGAGCCTGACTTGAATGACACAATAGAAAGAAGTCAATCTGAGTAGCTGAACAAGAAGATCTGGAATGCAGGAGAAAAAAACCCACAACCATTATGTAAGTTAACTCTTGCGTCACAATAATCAACCATCGAACATTCATCTGTGGTAAAAATAAAGGCCAGAGATGGATAGGAGCTAATGCTGAAGTATCGGATACTTATAACTTAGAGCTATTTCCACTTCTTCACACTATTACTTCACTATAATTTGGCACAATTGTACTTTTTACTACACCACATTTGTTTTAGAACTTGAGTTATGCTGTAGATTTAGTTTTAAATACAAAATATTATCAACCAATAAATGATGACAATGTCATATTATGGATTAGGACAAAACTTAATTGGTCCCTGAGGTGAAATTCAGACGTTACCATGGGGATTAACAATATCAAATCTTTCCAGAAACACTTACTGTTACTCTGAAAAATCTGCACTCACAGTGTGTACAGTTTTCACGCCAGTTGCTTTCTATTGCAGGGATCTTACTGCACTGCACTGTGCTTATAAATACAAGATGTGAGCACATCTGGCGAGGGCCTATTTCCAGGGGTACCGTTTCTGGAGGAAGCAAATATTAAACTACTGACGACTAGCACCTGACACAGAGGAGATAAGATGGTAGAAACACTGACCTCTTCCACAGAGCAGCAGGTCTGACCGAGTCTGGGCACCGGTTCGGGTTTTAGCGGGCTCCAACTCAAACTCCCTCCGGAACCTCGGGTGGAACAGGGGCATACACAGGAAGTCAAACCTGGACCTCAGAAGAGAAAAAAAAACACATTAACATCAATATTTACGACTTGAGACAAAACACAACCTCGTTTTCTAAATTATCCTCCAGACAGTTCACTAACTAAAACATCCTGAGTGAGTTTAACGATCACTTAACCGGTGTCGAGCATCGTTGTGATGTGCACGTGCTTATAATTCACCGGCTAGCTTAGCAACCATCACGCACTGTCATTGTGCTAGCAACGCTGAGTCCTTCCCTAAAGCACATTTTATCTTTTAAAAAATAACGTGCAGAATAAATCGTCTCCTCACCCAAGTTTGGCGACCGCAGCTAACGTGTCTGCTATCTCCGGCACACAATTCAAATCTCTCCCGCAGGACACCCTGCTCCCCGTACTGGCCGACGCCATGATTTTTGCCGACTGAATGAATTGACTGGAAACCGTCTTGTTGCTATGTCTTTCGAGGAAACTGACGCCATCTTGGCTCCGCATCGACATGCACGTTCACTATGTAGTAAGGCGTTTTGGAGCCAAGATGGCACAGCAGTGTGTCAGTTGTACATCTCGTAAATTGTCGCGATATTTCTAAGTTCTGGGTCTTTCACTTTATAAACGTTCACAGTTGATGAGTTCATGATTTCAAAGTTTTGTTTCAATACGTAAATGTTTTCAGCTAAGACATTTCTCCATACCCGTACAATAGACAGTATTTCAATGCATCATTACAGTACTTTTTGCGCGGTGAACAGCATTCTATGCTTTTTGCACTGTATCATCGTGTAGCAAATATCATTTTGCACTACTGTGTTTTCATATTGCTTTCTAGCTTGCAAATATCTGTATATATTGTGTTATATTTATTTTATTACTACTATGTTCCCCTGTTCTTCTTCCTATAGTTTCTTTGTTTTTATTATTCTCTTTCAACATTCCTAGGGTCACAACAACAGCCCAAACCAAATTCATTCTATGGCGTGTACATACTTGGCCATTAAAGCTGATTCTGACTCTGATATATTTGTCTGCTGAAAATGATTAAATAATACACACCGCCCCCCCCCCCCCAAAAAAAAACAAACAAACAAAAAAAAAACTAAAAACTAACCTTAACCCAGACCAAAAACAATGCCTAACCCTAAAGAAACGTTTTTGCACTTTTACTTTTTTCAGTAACAACAACATGGCCAAGAAAACACTGTTTCCCCTCATGGGGACCCAAATGAGGTCCCCACAAATGACATTTCTTTTGGTTTTCCTATGGTTGTGGGGACATTAGGTCCCCACAAGAATAGCCACCACCTGATCACCCCCCCCCCACACACACACACACACACACACACACACACATATGTGCCTTCTAATTGTATTTGCATCTCTCACGTTTTAGATGCTGCTACAGTGTGGAAAGCACAAGTCTGTTAGATATTAAAATCCTGCTGTTGATGTCTTAATCTCTCAGAGACAAACTGAAAATGATGTGAAGGGTTTAACTTTCTAACAACTCCCAAGATGTCACTCAGCATGTGAAGTTTGCAGAATGTGGCTTCTGTGGATATCAAATTCACAGCATGCAGGCGAAAATCTCACTACAAGCGCAAATGCTTTTGGAAATAGGCCTGTGTGTGCATGTGCTTATTTGTGCAAGCTGTCATATCTGCAAGAGCTATAAAAGGGTAAAACCTCAAAGTACGAGTCAGGTGAGACAGGAAAAGTCGGTGGCAGCGTTCCCCAGTGCAAACCAGGATTTGAGGGGTTTATGACTGTGTTTGATCAGCTTTCACTGGATGGACTCCGGTTTAATCTGTGTTTGAGGAGTACTTTTTATTTGGCTTTCAACCGAAAAAGAGGTTCTGATTTTGGGATTGGGGAATCTAATCACATCTGCATCTACACTGTTATGGCTTTGGAGGATATTTGTCGCTTCAAAGGCAGGCATCACAAGTGGTTTCCTTTTTCATCTTTGGAGGATACACACACATCTCTTTATATGATGGACTATTTCAACCTCAGGTGGAGAGCATTGAGGACATCAGAAAAAAATAATGCGATTCCACTTGACTTTTTCATGCCACCTTCACCAAACTCTGGCTCTTTCTGCCTTCCCAACCACTCCTCGACTGTTCGGAGGCCTTTCCCTTTGTCTCATGGGACAACCACCCTGGGTTTCATCTTCCAAGGCGGGGTAATAGCAGCTGCAGATACACGTGCCAGTGCTGGAGGGCTTGTTGCCTGCCCCGCTGTTCATAAGATTACCCCCATTCACTCCCATTTAGTTGTCACTTCTTCTGGTAGCGGTGCAGACTGCATGCTGTGGGAACGAATCCTGACTCGAGAGATCAGACTCTACCAACTGCGGCACAGACGTCGCCTTTCAATACGTGGCACAGCCAAGCTCCTCTCCTTCATGCTGCATCCCTTTAAAGGTACTGAAGTGTGTGTGGCTCTTACTCTGTGTGGCTGGGATAAGGAAGCAGGCGACTGTGCATCGGAATTAGGGGACTCATACTTCATGTCTGATGAAAGCTCCTCAGCTGCTGTTACCAGAATAACAGATTCTACATCTCGTAACAGTGGCCCAAAGCTTATATACGTGTGCAGCGATGGAGCCCGACTGCAGGGAGATATCTTCTCTGTGGGCTCAGGTTCTCCTTATGCTTACGGAGTTCTGGACGGAGGCCTGAAGTGGAGCCTGAGTAAAGATGAAGCTATCTCCTTGGCAAGAGAAGCAGTGTTCAGAGCCACTCACAGGGATGCATACTCAGGAAACAACGTGGACCTTTTTCACATCACAGCCCAGGGATGGAGCCAAAGAAAGAGGGAGGACTTGAAAGAGGAATATTACAGAGACATGGAGAGGAGGAGTAAAGATAAGAGGAAAGATAAAGAGGGACTGAAGTGAATGCTGCTAAATTAAGCAAAGCGTTTATGTGTGCGTGTGTGTGGGAGGAAATGATGGGATCGGGGTAAAATTTAGACAAAGGAACTCTTCACACATCTAGTAGGTGTGTAGGAGAGGGATGAGCATTTCCAAAAGTTTCAAAAAGACTCCCACACACACTATGTAACTTGCAAAAATACATTCATTCACTACGATTCGGTGCTTGATCTCTATCCGGATAATGGTTTGATTCAAAGACGAGCCAGTTTATAAATACTGAATGGCTGTAACTTAGCAAACAATCATCACACCCTACACACAGTAGGAAGACCTGAATTAGAAAACATCCTTCTATTGAAAGTTAATTTTTAATAATATCAAGACAGAATCATAAAAATCCCACACAATCAGTAATTGTGTATTGATCCTATGGCTGGGAACCTTTCTGTGTTACAGCAGCAAAAAAGGAAGTGTAAAAGATACAGGGAGCATCAGTGAAAAAAAATAAACAAGAAATAATCAAAGTATCATAATATTGTACAGATTCTTCTACATGTCAAAAATCTAGGTATGAGACAAAGGGTTATTCTACGCTTTAAAAAATTAACTCAGAGACACTGTTTAACTGTAATTTTGTTTAACAATTTATTGTTATTTTAAATATTTTTTCCTGTTTTATTGAACCACAAATAATCATATATTATTAATAATAATAATAATAATAATAATAATAATAACACAAAAATCACAAAAAAGTATTTATTTACATTGTGAATGTAAAAAGAAAAATAACACAGGCCAAGGGTGTACTAAATGTCCGATTAAAAAATCTGCGTTTTTATACACGCTAATTTGTTCTTCTAAATCTCAAAAACTACACAGTTTTTACTGTAAATATTAAACAAAAATCAGAAAAATAGTGTTATTTTATAGAGATCTGCTCTTATTTAATGGCAAAATTATGTATAATAATTCATAAAAACATAAAATATGATTTTAAACCATCAGTTTTGTTAAATTACAGATATCATGTAAAATCACAGAAAAAGTGTCATATGTTCTTTTACAATGCACTATCATAAAATTACACTGTTTTATTGTATTTAAATCAGCTTAACTGACCCCACTTTATAGAATTTTACAATTTGTTTTGTTTTTTGTTTTTTGCAATTTTTGAACGTTATTACTCCCTCATTTGTTCATCTACTTTTTGTGGTATGCTTGCTGCCAGATTTTTGCTATTTTTATGGATTTTTTTAAACAGTGTACAGCAGAAAAATCACTGTTATTAACTCGATCCTTCCATGAGTAGAAAATACAGATATTGCACAGATGTTCCAATATGTGGAAAAAAATGTGTAAAATAGAGTTTTAAACGTACAAAGTATTCATATGCCCAGGTGTGTATATTCATATTATCTGTCTGGAACTGGATGAAGAACTCCAAAGAACTCCAGCCTGTGATCCTAATGTGGATTGAACAGTGTCTTTGATAATGAATGGATGGATGGAATGTACACCTTTATTATTATTATTATTATGACGTGCAGTTTGTTTGGGTCACATTTTGTTGAGGTCCTCCGCAGCCACAGGGGGCGCTGTGGGATTTTTCCTCCATGAACCTAATAAACCGTCCTGCTGTTACACGGCGGAAGGTGCTTGCTCATCAGACACTTTCAAAGATGGCTCTTGCTAGTGTGTTGGACAGTGATTGTGCGGATTTTTCGTTTGATAAATGTCAGCCCTTTGGTTTTGCTGGTGGACCTGAACACAGCGGTCTGGGATTCGAGTCTGCGCCGGGAGATGGACTCAGTTTTTCCGTTAGAAACCCGCTTTGTGCGACAGACGAGGACGGCGTCGAGAGGAAAATAGAGTTTCTGCATGGAACCACCACTTTAGCGTTTAAAGTAAGTTAATTATTGGCTTATTCTCGATAGCTGGTATTACGAGACTCATGTGAATTGTACAGTTGGCAAAATATGTGTCTTGTGAACTCTAAATGATTTATAAAACAAGTTTCACGGTTTATATAATATCGTATTGCTAATGTTAGCATGCTAGCGTGGCTACAAAGCGCTTTCTCATGGCAGATAGTCACCTGTGATAATCCGTTTTTGGCATTTCTAGCTTCATAAACCGCTCTGTAAACGTAGTCAGGTCTTTTCTATTTGCACCAAGTGTAGTAATGTATTCTGCAGTATATATTTTGAGAAGCGCAAACTGTTCATATTGAAGTTGTTCGCAGTACAAGAATTTAAGCTTGTGTTTTCTACGAGGCTATGTCGGTATGAATTTATAATATGCAAGAACAGTCAATGCTGCCTTTGTGTATTTTACAAGTAAAAAGAGGTGCCCGTTTGTCTGCTGTGTATTGTCTACGTAAATCTATAATTACACCATCATTTGTCTTGCTTATCGGTTATGGGATTGAGAACAAGTATCTCACAAGTCTGAAAAATGTTTGTTTGGAATAGCTGTGAACCAGATGATTTATCATGGATGTGCTCAGTGATGTTAAAGGGGAACTTCGTTTTTTCCCAACCTGGGGTCTGTTTTCATATGTCATTTTAATACATGTGAGTGATGGAGAAATGAATTTTCGACATAGCTCCAGAATTTAGCCAGGCAGGCAAACTTGGCCCCCCCGCGTCAAAGTCCGCCCAAACGTGCTTTTTTCCCCTCACTGACCGGCTCGGATAGTCTCAATGAATGTCCCACAACATACTAGAGATGAGAAGTGAACGAAAACCTCCACATTACCTGGCGATCGCTCTTTGTTGTGGTCTGTATCCAAATCTCAGGACGCGAGAAAGCAAATCTCGTTCCGAAATCGCGCGATAGCTCGCGATAGCCATCTGTATCTGCACAATATGTTGTTGACTGGTCACATTGCAGAAAGTGGGATGAAGTGAGGCAAACTGCCTCAAACCCATCATGCTACAAACTTGTCGCTGCTTGATATGAAAGATAACTGAAGAAGTGGTCGGATTTCATAGCGAACATTTACAGGAGTCTGCCTAATAGAACATAATTTACTTTTTGAATCTGTTGTAAAGGTGCAGAGTTTGTTGATATGCAAATCCACATATGCACAACACAATGAGCTAGAAATAATAAAAACGAGATTTGGTTGCCAAACAATGCTTTGTCAGTTGAAATATTGCTACTGTGGAAAGGATCATGTTGACTCAAAACATGTACTCTTTCTGCTAGTGTCTTGCAATTGTCGGCAAAGCAACTAATCTGTTTTACATCAGCACCACAGATCTTTGTAAATTGCCATATCTGATGGAATTACAGTAGAAACATATGTTTTAGATGTCTTTGCCGGTGTTTTACCGTATGAGAAATGTTCCCAATGGCTTTCATTTAGCCATTCATGATTTATTCTTTCTATATTTCATTCATCTGGTGAAAATTTCTGTATTTTATCAACATCATGGCATGTTTCACATGTAATTATAACATTGTTAGTTTTTGCTGTGTCATGCAGAACACTCCATGCAATGTACAATTGCAATTTATTTCAGAATCAGCTCTCATGGCCCAGTACCTCCACAACATGCAAATAATTTGGTTTTGACTGTTGATGATACAGTGCAAAAAGTACTGTACCTATCCACTGGAGTACTGCATATTGTACAAGTGTGGAGGAATGGCTCAGCTGTTTGAGGGTGATGGCAGTGGGGAGGAAGTTGTTCTTGTGTCTGGTGGTTTTATTGTACATGGCTCTGTAGCGCCTGCCAGAGAGGAGTGGCAAAATGCGTGTTTCACATGTATTTAATGTCAATTTCTGGATTTTGTTGCAAAGAGGATTTTTTTTTTGGTGTTTCCCAAAAGGTTTTAGGCGCACCTCCAAGGTGGTTTTAGTCAGCACTCAGCAGCTAAGAAAAACCACCAATTTTTACAGCAAATGATGACTGTGTAATCCGATGATTCTTTCAATGTTATTGCCAGAACCACGCATGAAATTCTGTTGGAAGAGGATGTGAAGTATTACATATAGTTGGTAGAAGCCTTTTAAAAACTGATGAGTCATGATGGTAACACACCACAAGCGGATCTCTCAAAAAACTAAAATGCACCGAAATAGAAACGAACAAAATTGTGAGGTGCTCCCTTTGATCTGGTGAAAGTAAAGTACAAAGTAGGAGATCTGAAAGCACTAATGAATGTGAAGAACTGGGATTTCTCAAAAGTTCAGAGACTGGCTGCTTATTTGTGCTATAAAGGTTTCAGCAAAGCTCAAATGCTGATAAATGTGTTTTCAGGTGGGTTTACTTTCCCCCAGGGATACTTTTTTAATTATCTGCAAGTCTCATTAAAGACAGCAGAACCCAAAATGAAGTGATGCAACTAACAGGATTGTGTAACAGACTGATGCAGACTCTGCCTCTGCACCACTGAGTGAAAACGCTTTAAAAAACCCACAAAAGAGCTATGTTGTTGTGTTTGGATGACATATCTTGTCATTACAACAAAAACAGCCATTGTAGCTTTTTTTTTTCCCTCTCTGTTTGTCAAATGCAGCAGAGCGAGCAGTGCAGATTTTGAACTACATTCCTGTGGCTGTTTTTGGTCTCTTCAGGGGATTTGTTGATAAAAATAAAAGATAAAAATAACGTCATCTTTATCCCTTAATCCCTAAATGAAAACCTTCCCAGCAGACATCTTTCTCTGACTGGCCAAATCTGTTGTCTTCACTGTAGTACTATGCTGCTTTTGTGACTGTCACTTCAGTGATAGAGGATTTTGGCAGAGAGAGGAGAAGTCTTTCCTCTTATCCAGCAGCTTCCTGGTAGAGCTGAGCTATACATCACGCCTGTCTGACAGCTACAGAAGCACATTTTTGCCTTGTTTAGGCAGAACTGCTGTAAGAGCCGGCTATGCTTAAACTGTACAGATTTACATTTATAGCAAGTGACTGTTCTGTACAAAATAATGGCGAAAAAGGGAGCCACTTATCTGCAGTGTCCCCAATTTGTGCTGTGAACTTAATGGAAATGAAAAGGACCCATACATCAGTGGTGCTGCTGGGATCCGTGTGGGTTACGCTTAACCATATGTCTGTCACAGTAGATACAGATATATGTTACACATGGGGCTGTGATGTATTAGAATGTATTCTGGGGGAATACTCAAAGATGTGAGCAGCTTGATCCATCAGTGTCTGCTCTGTTGGACTGTGTTCCTCTCCCTCTGTTCTGTTCCTCTCCCTCTGTTCTGTTCATCTCTAACATGTTGCCTCTCTCAGTTCCAGCATGGAGTCATTGTTGCGGTGGACTCTCGGGCCACGGCGGGCTCCTACATCGCCTCGCAGACGGTGAAGAAGGTGATTGAGATCAACCCCTACCTGCTGGGTACCATGGCCGGAGGAGCCGCAGACTGCAGCTTCTGGGAGCGCCTGCTGGCCCGTCAGTGCCGCATCTATGAGCTGCGCAACAAGGAGCGCATCTCAGTGGCAGCAGCCTCCAAACTGCTGGCTAACATGGTGTACCAGTACAAGGGCATGGGGCTCAGCATGGGAACCATGGTGTGTGGCTGGGACAAGAGAGGCCCAGGTAATACAACAGCTGCATGCCAGTATATTATGTTTATTTATGTACTGATAACAAATGACATTTTTTGTCCTAAAAAACAGTTTGTAATGCATCACGTCAAGACTGTATACAAATGATTTTTAAATACTGATGTATACATTTCAGCATTTTTGATGTTTAGTATATTTTTTTGTTTCTGCTTTGTTTTAAGTATGGATTGACCGAAAACAGTATTTGGAACCGATGCACATTATATGTAGTGGTTTAACAGCATGTGATAGCAGAGAATTCATAATCAGGCTTCTTCATGAAAAGGATGACTTTAACTGAATCTGTAAAATAGAAATAAGAGTGATGCAATTAGAATACTCTCCTTTGTTTATGTGGGATCGACTGAGATCGTTCAGTTGTCTGCTGTTCTGTTTTCTTCATATTTCGCTGTTCTATCACTTTTATTGCCCACCGAGGTTCATATCTAAAAGGATTATTAATTATTGTTTTCCAGACTGTAGCTGCCGCAAGCTGTTAGCAAAGCCTTATCCAATGGGAGGGAAGCTAAATTACTGGTTTGTGGCAACAGTTTGGGTTTCTTCTTCAGTTTTTGCATTTCTGAGACCACAGAGTAATACAGACAGAGGAGGTTGTAGCAGACCTCAATTAGTGCATTTAATTTATCAATAATCAGTCAATAAAAATACTACAGTCGCAACTATAATCAACCAGGCCAATCAGCGGTCTATCCCTGGTTCTAAGGTGCCTCGACTGGATTTGTAATTTAAGCCAGTAAAGCAGAACAACTGAGAAAACTGGCAACTGCTTTGGTAATCAGTTATTGAGTAAAGTAAAATGAGGACTTTCTGCTGACTTAAATGAAATGTCTTCAGGTCTTTGACTGTTGGACAGAAAAAAACAATCTATTTGCATTAATTGAACTTTTGAAAATCTCTAGTATAGCTTCTCCTGGCTGGTGTTCTTATTTCTGTAAGCTGCATCATTAATTAGTTCAAGACCAAAACAATCAGCAGGCTAATCAATGTCGGGAAAGGGTATTTGCAGCCCCTGTATTAAAAAGTGGTATGGATCTCAGCTCAGAAGAACAAAGAAAAGCATTCTGGCTTTATTTGGATGTTTGTAATAGAAAAAATGGGAAATGTGAGGAAAGAGCTCAGCGATGACCTGGTGTAAAGGTCCGGCTGGGATTTAAACCAAGGACTCAGATGCTGAGGGCAGTTTCTCCTCATCTAGTTTTCATTTGAAAGCATAGAGTGCAGTATATCTTATTTTGTTTAGGTCTATATTGATTTGCTGCAGAAAATGGATTGTAGCTGTCACCATTTTGGAGTTTTAAGTCATCAGATATGTCTTCATGACAACATTTTTAGCATCATTTAAGCTTTGTTTTCTGATTTTTAACCGCTTACTGGAGCTATCCCTTGTTCACCTACAGGTCAATTGCAACACTGCAAGTTTATTTGAAAATTCAGGCAGTACACATTAATTGTCCACTCCTGGCACATGATTTATACTCGATGTATATGTATCAAGTAGGGCTGCTACAAATGATTACTTCTATTGTTGACAGGTCTTGGCAGTTAGTTTTCTGCCAGAAAATGTCGAAAAACAACCAGCTGTGTTTCTCATTGCCTGATTTGTTGTTCTCAGGTGTCTTGTTTTGTCCACAACCCGAAGAAGTTTAGTTCAGTCTTAAAGAAAAGCAATAGAAAATAATAATGTTCCATTTTAAGAAACCAAATTCAGAGAGTTTTGACCTTTTCTTTCTTTAAAAATGTACCAAAATCAATTAAACGATTGTCGGACTAATTGGTAACTAATTCAGTAGATTGAAGCTCTAGTATGTGGAGGTTTTAGCGTGTTAATTCCCTGATCACGTATCACATTTGTTTGCCATTGTTCTAATCATGCCGCATCTGCCAAGGTTGTTTAATCCACTGTGAATTTTTGATTTGCATTCATTATTTACTGACTGAGGTTGAATGTGAGTGAATAGTTGTTCAGCAGTTATTCTTGATAAGAAAACAGCAGATTATCTACTCCTAATTATGAACTGATTTAAAGAAATTCTTCCATAATGGTCTTTATTTTTTGTTCTCAGAAAGGTCCGCTCATGTCCTGTTGTTTCCAAAGAAAAACATGTCGTTCCCGGAGTTGTCCACTAGATGGTACTGCCGCCCCTCTTTTGCTCTGCCCCTGTTTGTGATTAAAGCTTTTGGATGCCACACAGCGTGAGGCCGTACATCACAGAAGGTGTGCTTAAAGAGGCCGCCACAATGACACAGTAATGGGAAATCGATGAGGCTGGGACTGCGGGCCAGCGAGAGCGCAGCGGGATGATGGACGTCGGGTCTCAGCCTTGGACAATTGGGTCGCATGCATAATGCCCGTACACCCGCTGAGATCGATGCCAGCTCTGTCTGGAAAGCAGAGGGGTCTGTGTGAACAATGACAGCCCGCCAGTATGCCAACAAACGTAAATGACACGTGCTAAATCCCGGGCAATCAATTGGGGAAATAATGATCCCTGTATAAGTTCAATAGGTGTGGGAGCTTTGCCACGACTCCCACAATGCCAATGATTGAATGGAGAGGTAAATGTCATGTAAATTAAATCAATCGCGATTAGGCGGGAAGCTCATTAGCCAGCTACAATCATGTCAAGAGCACTTATTCTCCTGATGAAGTGTCTTAAGCTGCATGCAAAATAAATCGAATAAAAGCGATGTTGAGGAGCTTGACAAATATGGCTCTATGTAATAACGTTAAATGTTATGACACTTGTAATCAGTGTACAGTTAAAGCCTGATAGCTGGGTAGCAGCTTTGCTTTTGACAGAGATGAGTGACTGCAGCCTTTGTGGCATCCTCTAGCGCTCCGTACAAAAACATGAAAGGTTTGTAATAAGGTGACATGTGATTAAAAGGGATGCAGCCTCATGACAAAAAAAGTGGAGTCGTGTGTTTTATGAAGCCTCATCAGAGAAGACCCATGTGGCACTCAGTTTTACAGCCACTCCCAAGAGGGTGATGTAATAGTTTTTTTTTCCTTCCCTCCTCTGTACAACTGCTGCTCTCTTTACTCGTGAGCCAGTTGTCAGTTCTAGTGGGAAGGACAGATGACAGACAGTGACCCATTTGATGCTAGCCACCCATGCATCACACTGTGCTCCTCACCTACGTCCAAAAGCTGCCAGTCCAGCCAGCTGCACAGGCTGCTGTTTACAGGAAAAAAAAGGCTCCTAAAGCACCTGTCAGTTGATTGATGGAGTGGAAGCAGCCTCTCCCGGCCTTCACTGCTGCTGCACTGCTCCGCCATCCACACAATATGCCTCCACTTCCACTTTAATGTGGGCCGTCGTGAATTTCCCCCCATTTTTCTTCTCCCGTTTTCTGAGCACTCGCCACAGCCCGAGCCTCGTTTCTTTGCGTCAGTGTTTGAGCTCCGTCAAACGCTGTCGCATCGGGCTCTACAAAGACCCCAGGTGTGTTTGAAAAGGAATGGATGTGGAAAGTGTTTTTGGGTGCCGCTGTGCTGCTATACTTGGACCTCCTAAAGAGTCCTCATCCACCTCCGTCAACTCTGCTACTCAACACAAGAGGCTGCCTTTACAACTCTCTCTCCCTGACTATTATGTTTTTAACGAGTCCCTCACAGTTTTCAAGAGGAACAGGCAGGTCTTGGAATGGCAAATTACCCCTGTGCATAGGCAGGCACTGGATGATTATCATGGCAAGCTAACAACAGACTGAGGAAGCTGCAATTTACCAGTTGAAAGCAATGGTAAGCTTTTTTTTTTTTTTTTCAGAGAAGCAAGTGGCTCTCTATCCCTAATAGACTGTCACTAGTTTAGCTGAGAAGCTCTGCAAGCGAGGATGTGCAATCTGAGGGCATTTTGAAGTGTTTTTTAATGTGGCAGATGAGCGATCGTGGCGGATATTAAACAGTTTTACATGCATGTGTTCCTGCGCTTTTCTGTGCGAGCATCATTTTCACAGGCTTTGCTTTGTGAAAGCGCGATGAAAAACATGCCTTTTCGCCGGCTCTCTCTTTACCATCTGCAGGCTGGCTGTGGGCGAGCTCATAGCCGGCTGCAAGTCACCCGTTCCACGTCACTCCAGGATCAGAGTGTGTCATGGCGCGGAACAAAATGTCTCGCGTGCGTCTGCGAAGCGTGGCGCGGAGGAAACTGTCCCTCACAGGTCCATCAGAGCATTGCGGGTCTGCGGTGCACATGGGATTACACGTTTGGTCAGTTTGGTGAGAGGCGAGCTCACACCTCCATGTGATGTTGGAGTGTGTAGAAATGAAGAATGTCTGCAGCAGCGTGCATGTATGTGTGGACGGCTACCAATGTGCTGTACTTGTCTGCTGTCCACAGAACGTGAGCACACTGTTTTTTTTGCGCTCCCCTGTGAGGTACGAGATGCAGTTACCTGTGCAGCTCAGGTTGTGGGTCGATAGTTAATTTTTGGCCTGTTTGCAGGGATCAATAAGATCCAGAGCGGGGCCCTTGGGCAGACAGCGATGTGGCCCTCGCCTCGTCAGCAGGTTCCAGGGCCGGCTTCGTTTTACTTGAAGAGGATGCAGCTGTTCATATCTGCCAGCCTTACTTCACTTGGAGAGGTTGCAGCTGTTCATATTCTCTCTCTGGAGGACATGGTGTATGTGCGTTTACAAGATTGTGTGTTTGTTTGTGGGAGATTGGTGGTGTTAGATGCACACCATTTCAGCTCTCCTGACAAAGCTCAACACCTGAATCAGGAGGAATGCAATTCTCTTTGCACTGTTTTTTCCTGCCTGTCTTTGTCTTCCTGCACTCTTGACCTCTCTTTCTGTGCTTTCTCCTCAGGCTTGTACTACGTCGACTCAGAGGGGAACCGGGTGTGCGGCGACTTGTTTGCGGTAGGCTCGGGCTCCATGTACGCCTATGGAGTGATGGACAGCGGCCTGCGGCACGATCTGACCGTGGAGGAGGCCTGTGAGCTCGGCCGTCGCGCCATCTACCAGGCCACTTACCGTGACGCCTACAGTGGAGGGCAGGTTAACCTGTACCATGTCCACAGCGACGGCTGGACCAGAGTGTCCCAGGAAGATGTGCTCATTTTGCACCAGCAATACAAGGATCAGGCATAATTGGTTAAATGTAGAGAAAAGCAGTCGAGAAGGGGAGAGACTGGGGAGGGGTCGGAGTTCATTGTAATCTTTAAACTGTTTTGAAATGTCAATAGGGTCATCTGTAATAAAAAGGACTCATCAGCCAATTGGCTTCCACTTGCATTACTCCTGTTGCTTGTTGCTAGCTTAGAGCTTCATGTTGTACATTTTTAACAATGCCAGTGAGCTCCACTCACCCTGCACAGTGTGATTTGAGGGGCTGCAGAGAGCAGGCCGATGACTCAAACATGCTTTAATACAGTGTGGGAGTAGTGTGTTGCTTGCCCTACATACATTTCATTTGGATCGTACCCTGCAAAACTACATCTTCCTCAATAAAACCTGTGATGTTCTTTTTTTCAAGAGAGTTTCTTTTGTTATTTTTGCACGAGCCCAGATTCCACCTCCGGGTCACGAGATACCGAGCCTCAGAATTTGTTCTGTAAATGTATAGGCTCGTTGCATCCCGGCACCCTTTTGATGTTGTCATTTTGCCGCTGTTTGTGTTTACATTTCAGTCATCTGTTCCCCCCCAGCTGTTGAGATTCTGAGGTACATCAGCGCCTGTTTAGTCTCCTATATGTTCTGCGTTTATTAGCAGGGAGTAGCGCTGTCTAAATAGCACTATTTAATTGCATACCACCAGCCTCAGTAATTGTGCCTCCTGAGTTGTAACAGTGTGTTTTCTTCCCCTCATTGATAATGTTCCCTTCCTCCGCTCACGTTGCACAAATACGTCTTTTAATTGGAAGGGGAAATTTATTCTTTAATTCCTCCCTGACACACTTAGCTCCTCGATGTGCAGTGTTGTGTGCCACCCTGCCATGGTGTTTTACAATGTAACGACCTGCGCTGGCAGAGTGTGCCTCTCCAGCGGTTTTTATGCCTTGGAATAAACACTAATAAAGGGGATGCGGTATACAGCCGGAGTCGGCGCACTTTCAAACCATGGTTAAAAACTAGTTTCACAGGTGACTAGTTAGCAGATGGAATAGAAATGGGATTTCGATAAATGGAAATGAGCGGGTCTCGTCTGCGATGCTGCTCTTGCTAAACGAAGTGATGGGAATTGCAACATCAATAGAGGCAGATACTGACAGAGTGACTGTGTGTGCCAATGAGAGATACGCTAAAATGGGAGCAAATGTGCATAAAAGCATTAAAACTTTAGAGAAAACTAGTCCTTAAATGTCCTCCATAGCTGGTTTAAGGAGTTAAATGACTTTTTTTTTCCAGAAACTGATTGAATACGACTAAATTACATTCCCAGAATAGTGGATAAAGACCAGCTCCTCCAGTGCCATTAAATATCCAGTGTGCTTCTTTGTCATTTAAGTATAGTGTAGGAAGGCTTTCCTTGGTTAAAAACGGCAAAAAAAAAAAAGCTTTTAGAGGCTGCAATTTCTGTTTGTAATTGCTTGATGACATGCTATTGAAGGTAAAGTGGAACATGTGTGAACATGAGAAGATCAAGGCACGAGAGATAAAATCCTGTTTTTCCAATATGCCAGTTGTTTCAGATAACATTTTACTCAGGAACTCAACTGATCAGTCAGTTAAGAGTAGTTTTCATAAAGGGTTTCTCTCAGAATCATTTCCTTTTCATCTGCTGCAGAGCAAGTGACTTAGATTTTACAAAGATATTGTAAATGTACGATAAATTAAGAACAAAAAAAAGCAAAAGTAAGACAAAAATCATTTCAAAGCAATTCCAAAAAGAAGGAATGCTTATCCAAGTTGGATAACGTGCTCTCTCAGCAGAGATATTTTGTATTAATCCAATGAAACAGAGAGATTTTGTAGATGCCAGAGCACATGAAGGTACAATAATAGTCTCTTCAGGAGGTGATAACAATAACACTTAGAGCAATATTTCAGAGGTTTTCTTACATGCATGAAACCAGATTAAACCACAGATTTAATGTTACCTATTGGTGCAATCAAAGGATGACACCATAGTTCTCAGCGATGTCTGAGTACAGAACCCGACAGAGAATCTGAATAGAATAATTACGCTGCCTGAACTGGTGATTAGCATCTTTGTGATATCACTGTTTAATAGAAGGACAAATTGTAAGACATCTGTAATATTTAACAGAGGAATCTAATTGTGTAAAGGTACTGGTATTTTTTTGTCCTTTGAGGCTTACACTTTGTGATCAAAAGCATCAATATACTTGTTTAACACCTCTCTGAATATGAATGTCAGAGACTATTTTGTTGCTTTTGAGGGCAATAAACTAATAAACACACCCACATCACGCTGCACAGCTGCCCACAGATGGCACCATGTGTTGGTTGATTGATGAGCCGCTTTGTTCCAGACTGAAACATCTCAACATTCGTGGTTCCCAAGGGAAGAATCCTCTTTTGGCGATCCCCCGTCTTTCTACAAAGCACCACAAAGCTGGCATTACAGTGAAATAACAACTGCTGTCAAGATTAAATCACAATTACTTTGGTGATCCTTCAAGTTTTCTGCCACCAACATGTTAAAATCTCAAATTGTCCAATAATCATTTTGAGACCTAAAACCTAAATTTAGCATTTCTTTGTTTTTAGATTAGTTGATATCATTCATAGACTGCAAATGAAAGATTGATGTCGTCACAGGGATATCACCCACCGGTTTGTGGACTTTGTAACCCCTTCTAATGTCCGACATTGACCGAATTGATTAGAAAAATACAGATCGCGTGACACCGTAGGACTCAAAATAAATATTCGGATACCGCTGTCATGACTAAATATCCGGATATTCAGGTCCAGCCCTAGAAATCTGATGCGACAGCTCATTGAGAACTTGAAGACGGTATACAGCCGTAGTTCTAATCTATAACATACCCTGCTTTGTTGTCTATTTTACGATAAATTCAAATATAATTTACAAAATAAAGACCATTCTGTATTAAATGAGTGTTAAAGTCACTGAGCAGGACCATAAACACATTAAGAGAATGCTTACTGAGCTAACAAATGAAGTGAGAAGACAGGCCACTTTCTCATAGACACTATGCAGTCGTACTTTATTTTACAACCAGAGTAGTCGCCCTCTCTGGCCATTAGAATGATTGCAGATTTAAATGATTTCTGCTTTGGCTTCACTTTTCAGACCTGAAAGTTGCATCTTTTATGTACGATCTATGATACAGTTAGGCTTATCAGGATTCCTGATACCTGCTAGAAATCTGCATGTAAGTCATGTCATTACAGACACACTGGCTTGCTAACTTTTGCAATTCAAAGCACCTCATTACCCACAGTCTGAATCCCCGATTGCAGAGCATCTAGCATGCTGTAGAATCTTATACATGCAGGTGAGTGCAACATGAATATTTAAAACAAACTCTTCAGTAGTGTGTTGTGTTTGTCCTGTTTGTGTGATTCATTGTGTGATGGCCCTCTGTGTAACAATAGGCTTCGTTCTGCTATTGTGTCTGGATGTAACAGGCTGATACTTTTGTCGCAAAGCAGAATCTAGCTCTGTGTACAGATGAGCGTTTTGGCACAATTTAAAAAAAAAAAAATCTTATTTGAAGACAGTAGAAAGCAGATATCACATCATGTGTTCCAGTTTAAATGGAGGTCATGCTGTTGGGTGCCCTTTACAGATGTTTGTTTTCCAGATGTTGTCGTCTGCAGGCATCATTTTCCTTAAATGTACAGCCATGGCCATAAGTTTGGACACAAGTACCATGACGCTTGTGAATCTTAGAAAATACCACAAAATTGTCACTTACAATATAAATACCAGTCATAGCCATCAAACAAAATGTACAGATATTTCCAGTGCATAAATTTGATGTTTGACAGCAAATATTGACATTGGAATATTAACTGCAAATTGTTGTACAAATATCTAATATTATGTTTTGGGAACAAAGTTGTTCCAATTGTTGGAATTTATTGATAATATTATATCCCTTGTTGATTTGTTGACTAATTAAACTGGTGCTGTCAAAAAATATTAGTTATGTTCTGTAATAGACATCAAAACAGACATACTAAGTCATGCTGTGTCCAAACTGATGGCCATGGCTGTAAGTTACTGAAGACCTTGCATGTGATGTAAAGATCACCAGTTAATGTTAAATGTGTATCGGTGTCCACATGAAACATGCTGACCAAATAAATGCATTTAATTACCTCGTTTTTAAAAGATAATGGTTTGCATTGTGTAAAAGGAAAAGTTATGATTGGAAGAACTAAACTTGTCTGTTGTTGACTGTTTTATGGCGTCAGTACTTTGATGGATGTGATGAATCTGTGTTGGAGTTTGTTCCACCAGACTGAGCCAAACAAAAAATGTCATCAGAAGGCATTGGACCTCTTTCGTAAAGCAAGTAAACCAGGCTTATTTCAGCAGTCTGAGTTATTATCAGGTGATTTGCTTGCTTTAACTGTTATGGTTCAACGGCGGGCCGTTTTGATATCTGCATAAGCATTTCTCGAAATAGAATGACACTGCCAACTCGATGATAGAAGCATTATACACCGATGGAAAGCTTAGATTCTCATGAATCCGCCGGTATAAACCACTTTCAGATGTGATTACCACAGTGGGTAATATAAACACATTTGTCCGACAAACAACGAATATCCATCCATCCGTTCTCTATACACGGCTTCAACGCACACAGCGCGACTCACATTTGCAGGTTCATTATTACACACAGATGAAAATATTCCACAAAGAACGGCCATAATCCAACCTTGGACATCCAGACGAAACAAGCCAGTAAAATATTTTGTCCAAAACATGTCTTGAAGTCGGTATATACTCCACGAATAGGTCGTTTTCGAGGAAATGCACCTCGCGATGCGCGTCCAATATTCCCTGTATTTCTCATCATATTTTTATTGCCAAATAAAATATTAGCGATTTTTTGTACTGAAAATGGCTGGAATTGACTGTACCTTATAAGGCTACAGCAAATTCAAAGTCATGCTCAGTTACTCAGACAACTTATGCTCAGCAGCTAACCTGGTCCAGAGCAGGTTAACTATCAGGACAAAGCTAACTTGTTCCTTTAACACTGACCTGACAAGAAAGCAACGATTTCGTCACTGATGAGTTTCCATGTTTGATTTTATAAAACAGTATCAATCTAACAATGGAACCTTACAAAAAAGCTAAAATACGTGATGGTAAATGATAAGATGCCTGCGTTGAGCTATATGGTCACGTCATAAACTTAATGTTTTAAGAAAATTTCACAAGTCATATGAGGTCAAGTCTGCTTGAGCCTTTATTGAAATAGTTTGACTGTGTAAACTTGAACTTCCCTTTGTGAAAGCATTTCAGCCCTGACTGATTTGTTGGATTCGTTCGGATTGAGTATTGAACTTTAACCCTCACTTTTCTTAATGTGCTTGATGGAAGAGTCCCTCGATCACCAGTTAAAATGCAACATGATGTAAACATAAAGAAGGAGACTGGTTGCATAGATGTAGAAAATAGTATGGAGAAAGAAAAGCAAGGGAAATAGTAAAGCCAGTGAATTTTTTTAAGTGCACCACAGGCAGAAAGATCAGCAATGCCTGTAATTTGCTATTCATGTTGCATTAACCCTGCGGTCTTTGTTTTCTACTAGAAAACAGTCACATGATGTCAGTGCAGTGAATCAGGGAATGGCATTTTATGACAATTTGGAACCAATCAGAAATCAAGTCACATACCTTTTATTTACCTCTCTGTAAATGTACTGCAGCTGTCTTTACAAAGCGCTTTCTGTTGCATCCAACATGGATACATTTGGGACATACTGCTTCATCATTACATTGCGCCCTAAGCCTTGACTGTCTCCGTCTGTTGTGTAAAGTAAGCCATCATCTGTCTGTGTGCTTTCGGCAACTCCAGCTTTTTTAGACTTGCACAAGACACCGTGACATATGTGACATAACTGTGTAGAGGATTTTGGGTCAAAATGTTGGCTTGCATACTGAACCAAAATCTGACCAGATGTAGTCGGACATCTGAGTATTTTCGGTGTACTACATACTACATGGACTGTGTGTTGCACCTTACTAGTGGAATACTAAATAACATACCCTAAAATGCAATCCGAGAGTTTTCAAATCGAAATGGGGTCAGCAACTTCTCCAAAAGTCTCCATTTTAGGAGTTCCAAAATGCCAGAGTAGTGTGGAGCAGAAGTTATGCATTTTAAAATGAAAACATATGAGTGTGGATGTAGCCTTGCTCTGTAGACATGTTGAGAAGTCACTGCATATGACCCAGGTCATTTAAAGCATGCTGAATCCTTTAGTATTTCTCTTTCTGGGGCATAATATTGTGTTTGAGGCTTCAGGTTCATAAACCTGTAGTTGCTGCTGTGCATGTTCCTGTCTGCCCTTTTGGCCTGCCTAGCCATGTGAAGAGGAAACACCCCTCACCTGTGGTTTTTCACCATGCTGGAAGTCACCCATCTTGTCTGAGTGTGACCTTGGCATTCGACCAGCAGACAGTAGGCAGTGTGTGGTGCCAGCGTAGACAGTCGTCTGTGTCAGGCACCGAGATTGCAGGTTGTCAACAGGTATTTTCGGAATAGCTGCTATTGTCGGTAGCAGAGTCCCGAATATTTTCACAAAGCTTTACACTCAGGGCGAGATGTTGACACACTAGAAATGCATCACAAAATGAAGAAAATAGATTCTTTCTTTTTTTGGCCCAAATTAGACTGAGTGCTATGAAAACGACCAGCTGGCGATACTGAAAGGTGCCAGGACGATGATTTTCACACTGTCAGAAAATAACCCCTGTGCCCACATTATGCCATCTGTCAGGTGGTCATATATGATTCCAGCATGAGATACCAGATCATATCTGAACACAGTCCTAAAGCAGCTCTGACTGCTTTTTGGAATCCACAGACACCTTATATGGGAGATGTTATTTGCCATGATTTGATGCTAGAAGTTAGTAATTGCATCTTCACAAGGAAAAACACCCACCGCAAGAGTGCACGCCTTTGGTGATTGAATATCTCACAGCCATTGTTTATTCCTGTTGATGCTTTACCCCGACGGAAAAACAAATGAGAAGTCTATTTGGCTTGGGTAATGACTCCCGGCTGGCTGCCTCTTGTCCACCCTGAAGGCTCTCCGGGTGTCATATAATCAGTACACCCAAGTCCTTAAATGCATGCCAATTCTGACAAACAACAAAGCTGGCATGAAGATAATTGTGTTTGTGGTCTCTGCGCATCCCCTTCCTTGCTGGCGCAAGAGGCAGCCGCTGCCTCGCCTCGTTTGAGAGGTGCTGTTTTTCATCCCTTGTGATGACAGCCACACTCTTGTCATTCCCGCCGCGTGCTTGCCATGGCCGCCTCGCTCTACTCGAGACTGTTCTTTTTTTCTTTGCGTCCCCCCCGCTGCCGCCCCACCAACCATCCTTTTCCAGCAATGTTTCTGGCAATTGCTTTTCCTTTTTTTTTTTGACTCGATTAATTCAGTGACATGAATGAATACAGCCCGGCAAAGTAAACAGTGGAGCCCTTGAGTTCTGTCCAATCTGAGTCAGTACTTGTCCGTTTCCCAGCAGGCACTTAGGAGCTTCTGCCAACACCGCTATTGCTGCTCTTGATGATGATGATCATGAGGGTGATGGTGAGGATGAGGAGGATTATAGCCCCTACTATTAGTGCAGACTGTGCCTGAAGAGCCCCGAAGCAGTCGGCTGTTTATCCCTTGTCATGACACCTGACTGTATAAATGGGTCCTGTCTGTTTGTTTTATCGTCAACAGCGCCAGGCCTTGCCTCCCAGGCAAACAGAGACAGGGTCAGGGAGACTACAGCTAAAGACATGGCAGTAAGAGCAATGGTGGCTGCCACGGTCACTCCACTTACTTCCATGTGGCTCTTGTTTTTTTCCCCCCCTATATACTGCACTGCGTTCTTTAATACGTACTGACTAAGTCCCCCAGGGCAATGAAAAGTGAATTGCGGATTCTGTTGTTTCACGTATCAATGAGTTTTTTTTCTGGCTTCTTGCTATTTCAGTGGCAGTTCAGTTCTGGTCATGTGAACACCTACATTTGTTTAGGTGACGCTCCATTACAGGGAGTTGTGTTTTTCTATTGACTGACCTTGTAAAGCGGTAGGCATGCTATACTTTGCCACTATAATCTTTATTTGTTGAAAGTTTGATGTCTTTTATAAATCAATGACAAGTGTAGCATCTATTGTATGAAATGCAGCTTTGAATTGCACATTACTGTCCCTCTGGATGCCTCTGCTGTGCAGTTTTGATAGAAGAGTACAGAACTACAGTGTGCTTTTTTTATTGGTTTGAAGTGTCACTCAGAGCTGCGGGCTTTTTGACAGCATAGCCAGCCCCAGCGGAAGACCCATCTCAAGAGGAACGGCTCTGCCAGGCTTGAAGCCCCCATCTCCCCTTCGCTTTTTTTTCCCCATCTCCATTCTCTTTCACCTCTCCTTTTCGTCCATCGCCTTTTCTGTTCTACATGTTGACTTAATCCCCCCTGTGGTGCCCTCGGCCTGTGGCCTGCTTCCCTCTGGCCTGATCCCGCTCTGATCAATGCAACCTCCCTCCCATGCAACGGAGCCAACGGGGAAATGAAGGCATTAATTACCCACCCCAGAGCTCGTTACCCGCGGCTCAGCCCTTTCAGCTTCCTGCCTCTTCACTGACTCTGCAATTGTAATTCAGCTGGGGGCCCAGGACGTGAGGGTAATAACAGAGGGTACCCGTCCAAACGGACGATCGCCCACTGATAAATGATCCTCTGGGCCGGACGTGACGGAGCTGACGTGAGGGGGCCGGGAGTGACTCTGAAGTGATTGACACACAGCTTTGGCACCGGGATTATGTGTGAGAGAAATAATTTATGACTTTCTCTTCCGGAGCTCAGACGAATGCCAGAAATGAGTAATGACCTCTTGGATGTTCAGCTTCTCTGATCGCAAACAATAGCACAGTTTGTCACTGCTGTGGAAATGACAGAATTGATGGCGTTATGAGAGTGAGAAGCTAATGGACTAAATCATGGAAATGGAAGTTTAATTAAATATCAGGGCCCAACTATGAACAACATTTGAACATTACAGACGTCCTCACTGATCAATATTGCTCCTAGTTGCAATGGAATGAAAATTAAGGTGAATAGTTCATTCTGTTGCTAACTGCCTCTCTTATCACATTTCTTTCTGTCTTGTAGTGCCTTCTTCTCCCTCCCCTTTTGTGTCATGCATTTTCTTTGACAGAGTGCCTAAGTGTTGAGTGCTCAGCAGTTGGCCTCCGCTGTGTTATTCAGCCTCTGATGTTTACATGTAAGCGCTGTGGTGAAAAAACACTCAAAAAATGTTTATTTGTTCCGCCACCGTCTCTTCTCAAGCATCCCCAGTCTTTGCAGTAGCCCTAAATCCATTTACCCTCTATGCCTCTATCAGCAACTTTTCCTTATCCTCCCTCGCTTTATTCTGTATCTGCCTCTCACTCATTTTCTCTTTTTCTTCTTTCCCCCACTGCTTTCCTCCATCCACCCTCTCCTCCCTCTCCCTCTACTTTCCCCATTATCCCTCTCTCTCCCTTTCGCCCTCTTCCCCCTCCTCGCCTCTCTTTGCTCAGGACCGATCTGCTCTCATTATATTGATGGCCCTGATGATTCACATGAATGGTGCACTCTCTCTCCAAGGCCTTTCCCTGCAGCCTTCTCATGCAGCAGCACTCAGCACTGACAGGAGCCTCAGTTCTTTCTCTGTGGGCACAATGACAGCATGACACCTGCTACTCAGCCACGTGACCTCTTGATATTATCATATAGGTCACCGAGAGATTTGTGTACTGACGGGTTCTTTATTTAACCAGGGCTCTCCAGGTGTAAGAGTTGCGGCTGCAAGAAGATAAAGCAGCACTGAGATGCAGTGATAAATACAGTCGGATCTGCTGTAGGGGAACGCATGTATTTAAGTAGACATGTACGAGCGGGTGTGAATTTCTGCTTAGCCTGTCTCTCGTACTGCACCTCAGCTTAAGTGTATGAATTCTCCTTTGATCCTAGAACTAGCCAGTGAGTGCAGCTGCTGCTCACTACCTGAACCACAACCACCTTCTATTATTCATCCCTAATGGTGCATGTTTCTCACATTGAGAATTACCTGCAGTGCAGCTGAGTCTGGTTTGCCTCCACTCCAACTGACTCCACTACCACTGCATTTTGCTGAAAAGCAAATGGTGCAGACTCAAACTAAAACTGTGTCCCAGTTCTTCCCTCTGCCTTCACCCTTAATATTTCTGGCTCTACATTCATGTAAATGTAGTCTTATTCCAGTAAATAGCTGACTGT
The DNA here is from genome assembly GCF_021347895.1 of Acanthochromis polyacanthus. Classification (NCBI taxonomy): domain Eukaryota; kingdom Metazoa; phylum Chordata; class Actinopteri; family Pomacentridae; genus Acanthochromis; species Acanthochromis polyacanthus. The sequence goes on from NC_067121.1 coordinate 34,161,662, forward strand.
GTACTCCCCATCTTCTCATCTGAAACCTTATTTTCGTCACTGTATAGTTTCAACTGTAAAAGTCCCTTTCTAGTCATTGATTAAACCCCTAAAAGCTCATTTCTGTGTATTAAAGTTCTTCGGCATCCTGGTGGCTCAATTGTTTGAGTGGATGACCCATAAAAAGGGGCTATAGTCCCCGAAAGCAGCGGTCATGGGTTCGAGTCCCTACATTCTTCTCCCCACTTTCCTGTCCCTCTCCACTGTCCTATACAACAATGGTAAAAAAAAAAAAAAGTTACATTCTTAGAAGTTTGTTTCAATAAAAACATTCCCACCCTGTCTTAAAATGGCTTAGATGTGACTTCCTCCTTGCCTCTGTCTACAACCAATTCTTCCTACTCACTATAGCTCGAGCACACCAGCTCACTTACAAGTCTACGGTAAAACTACTCCATGCAGCACAATGGCAAGTTGCAATTTTCAAAACAGAAACCAAGAAGAAGAATACAAACTGCCCCATCCTGCAAGTTTTGTAGGTTTGTTATGTGTGAAATGCTGGAAGTCTGAATTAAAATAACTATCTGCACACTAGATTTCAAGGTGTAAGTGCTCAGCCATGGTATTGGATCCTTACTTTTCTCCCTCTCACCCCTTGGAAGTTTTCTCCTTTTATTACTTTAATAGTTCAGTTTAATTTAGCTTTTTTGACAAGACTTTACAAAAAGATTCCTTCACGTCAAAGTGAAAGATTGCTATAAATGTATTGTCAATTCATTAATAATATAAATTTTAAAATAAGTGTTTGCACAAGTATTTACACCCTTTAACTCGTGTGCGTGATCATGTGCAGTGTTTCGTGTCCGCAAAATATGGCGTTCAGTCTGAAGGACAAAAGGCTGAATTTGATCTTATCAGACGAAAGAAATTTCATTCCAGGTGACTTCAATCTCTCACAACAATATTAGTTTTTTTCAATAATTACTTTTTTATTGTCACTCTCCCATAAAGCTTTGATTGGTGAAAGATTGGTAACAGTTTTTGCTTGCACCATCTCTCCCATCTCAGCTACTGAAGCTTGTAACTACTTCAGAGGAGTCATGGGTGTCTTGGTGTCCTCCCTCACTCGTCCCTTTCTTGCATGGTCACTTAGTTTTTGAGGTAGGTAGATTTAGGTGTATGATATCCTCTTTCCACTTGTTAATGTTGGATTTAACTATCCTCCAAGGGATATTCAGTGACTTAGATCTTTTCTTGTATCCATCTGAGACACATGCTTTTAATTAACCTTTTCACAGAGTTGCTTGGAGTGTTCCTTTGTCTTCATAGTTCTAGACCAAGGGTCGGCAACCTGCGGCTCTTTCAGCCCTCTGTTGTGGCTCCCTAGCCTAGCCGCGCTGGACCCCATGTTCTGAAGGCACAAGGGTCTAGGCACGCTCGACAGGGAGGGAGGCGGGCTAAAAGGTTGTCTTTCAAATCCCTCTGCAGCAATTGGGTAGGTATACAACCAATCAACGCAGCGAATAGCCTGACGTAGTTCCTAGAGCGCCGGCAGATTGTGGCTAAGTCCCATTAGCTTCCCAACCAGCGGAGCCGCGGAGCCAACTGGTATATTAAGGATTTGCCATATCCCGTCGGCATTAGTCCAAATACGTCTTTCTTCTCAATGAAACACTTCAGTGCCGTCCTTTGTTTATCTTTCAAGTTGAATTTCAGCTTCAAATCTTTAAGGGCTGTGGCCAAAGCCGAGTCGAAAGATAACTGTTTATTGTGCGCCGGTTGTTTCTGTCAGAATCGTCGCGCCTCTGTCGTCACTTCGTTACGCCCGCCTTCTGACTCTACACTTCATGGTGATTGGTCCGGCCAGTTTTAGGAGCATCCAGCCTCGAGCCTTATGGAGGGTAACTAGACCCACCCTGGCAGAGAATTAAATTCGTTGCCGTGGGTCGTCTAGCGCGGCTAGGCTAGTGGCTCCCTGTAACTTTGGAAAATAAATAATCAGCAGGCTATTTAATTAAAATATATTTTATTTTAAATTGTTAATTTTTAAAATTTATTTCTAAATTTTGAAGATTATGGTGATCTTGTAACATCAAAATAAAACGTTTTAATTTTTTGTCTGTCAAAAATATGCCTCCCAGCCGTCAATCTCCGACACTCACCGGCCTGCGTGTATTCATTTTGAGTCCTGTTGATCGTCGGATCCCAGTGTTTGCTCTACATTCTAAAATCCTAGCCGTCCCTCCTTCAAATTTCTTTCTTTTTTTTATTGTCACAAATACACCACTGCCGCACGTCTCTGCCTTCACAGCAGAGTCCTGCATTGTGTCGGGTACTCGTGAGTACTAAGGTAAACTACGGATAATACAGCGTTACTCGCGAGAACACGGCTCGATGTCACGTCCAGCATCCAGGCAGCAGGTCAGAGAGTCAGAGGAGTGTCATCTTGGAAAATAGGGTAGCGACTTACTGGAGAAAAGTTATTAGCTAAAGATAAATAGATAAATAGATTTTACAAGTTAAATAGACATTCGCAAATTATTGATTTCCAGCTAATATTACGTAACATATGAGGTCCAGGAGCAAAAATGACATTAACCAAGTAAGATAAATATTAGTGGAAGGTCACAATTTAAAAAATGAATCTATCTAATTAGAGGCTTTGTAATTAATTAATCACAACTGATTAACGAGGGCATAGAGGTAAAAAAAAAAAGCGATATATGCAGTGTTGTCTTCATTTTAAATGCCAAAAGGATTTTGCGGCTCCTGGTGTTTTCTGTGGGAAACGGGTCGAAATGGCTCTTTGAGTGTTAAAGGTTGCCGACCCCTGTACTAGACAAATGCATTGATTCACCAGTGACTGAATCTTCCAGATATTAGTGTCATTGTGCTGTAGTAACTGGAGAGGCATTCAGTGTTCTCAGATTATCTCCATTTCACTAACTGCATGACCTTTTGCACCAACTGGCTGCACCTTGAATTAGGTGAGTCATTTTAAAGGAAGCATTTACTTACACAATGACTTAACTTGTAGATTTTTAATAAGTTACTTTGTAGAAATCTCTTCCACTTACACTCTAAAAAGAGTTATTCTTGTCAAATCTTTTCAAAACAGACCAATTAGATTGACCATGATTCAGTGTGAAAAGCAATAGAAAGGGAAAAATACCAAAGGGAGGTCAATACTTTTCATCAGCACTGTGTGACTTCCAGCATATAAAAAGACCAGAGAAGTTAACATAGTAAAACACTTGATTTTCACTAGAGGGGATCTTTAACATTGAATGTTTAGACTTTTAGCTCTCCTCCGAGTTACTTCTTTGATTTTAAACTGCCCTTCTGTCTTGAGACTCATGGAGAGTTAAAGGAAAGATCAATATTGATGCAGCAGAACCAGCAATATTGTCTTTTGTAGTATCAAAACCCAGAGCCTGCACTACCCACAGCACAAACTGACCACCAACAGATCATTCAGAAAGTAGTGGGCAATCATGCTGCAAGCTTTATAGCAGAGATGAAGAGCACATAACAGAGATCTATGAAGTTCACTGTTTTTTCAACTCTTCACCCAGAGGCTTATTTCATTTCCAAACTGAGAATCTTCGGTCCCAGCCAATGGCTACCTTAACATCACTTGACAGGAAATTCATCAAACTTGACACAGGTCTCTGTAGAGCAACAAAACACTTTTATTTTCTTCAAATATACAGCAGCAGCATCACCTGTAAACAGACATTGATGTGCAAAATTGGTCAACTGTTGGGGTCCACAAGTCTGAGACCACCAGTGAAGACGCTTCTGTTTTGCATTAGTTTAAAATTTAAAACCAAAATGTCAGTACAAATATGAGAAGCTTGATAATTTCAGTGAAAACTTGAATTTGTGAAAAATGCACATGAATTTTCCTATCTTTAAGTATTTGTTTTTCTATTTTTTTCTTTTTTAATGGCAGCAGCACTAGAGTTGCGTGGACTTCACAAGCCTGTTCAAAACTTGATAACCCAAGTTACCTCAAGCATGAGCTGCCAATGTTCTAAACAGCTTTTGATGTCAGGAACATTTGGCTTTCCCAGTCTTCAAGTGTCCCATTCACTCGGTAGGTGTTCTGTGGTGTTGAGGTCAGGTGACTGCGAAGGACGATTCATGACAGTCAGCATTCCGTGGTGTTCTTTGATCTTCAGGTTGAAGCTTTATAGTGCGTTTGGTCTCATTATCTTGCTGCAGTGTGAATCCTTCACTGCAAATATGCAAACCAGAAGGTGGAGCATGTCTCTGGAGAATGAAACGCTGCTTCTCCTTGCTTAGAGTGGAGTCGATTCACTGCTGATGTCCAACGCTAGAGGTGCAAAACACCCTATATGACTCGAATATTGTCGTTCTCCTTACATACACCTTTCTCTTACTACCACTAATCTCTAACTAGGATTTAACAGTAAATCGGACTTTTTTTTTCCATCATCCACTGTGAAATGCTGCTGTGTCTTAGCCCACTCCAAGTGTTTATCATTGGTTCCCCTCCTGAGAAGTAGTTTACAGACAAAGGAGTTAACACATTCACTGCTACACCTTTGTCTCAATTCGCTTAGAAATATTGCACAACCTGACATATTTCTTCTTCATTTAGTTGTCTTACATTCTATTTCTTCTGTTTTAAAATGTTTCTAAATCCTCAAACCTTCTGATTATTTTCAGGTTTGCATGACTTTCACTGTGGTCTCAGACTTTTGCATGCCCCTGTGCAAAATCACAAAAAGACTAATTCAAAAATAGTATCATTTGACACTAAAAGTAATATTTTAAAGTTGATGTGCAGGGCATTTGATCTTCCATATCATCAAAAGCAAGCAGGTTAGACAGACCTTGAAAAATGAAGGCCCCACAACTTCAGTTATGAAGCAGCAACCTCCAGGGCTGCAAAATAAAGATAGTGCCAAAGACAGAATCTACAGTTCATCAAATGGCTACTAGAGGCTGGTTCTGAGAGTGAGACAATCCTCATAGACCTCTATGTTTAAATGTTTAATTGTACAGCAGAAATAAAAGCATTTCCAGTCTGGTTTAAAAAAAAAAAAAAAAAGTTAATTTTGTCATTCATGACAACTGTACAGGGGGTTCATTTTCATGTAACTCACTTGTTTGAATTGTATCAAGTCCTAAAATAACGCATAATGCAAACCAATAGGTGCCCTCATGGGACAGCCCATGACCCAGAGACGTACTCATGTTCTACCTCTATTTTTGAATTTGCTGGTTAGGAGGAACTGCACAGTGTCGTGGTGGTTAGCACTGTCGCCTTGCAGCTAGAAGATTCTGGTTTGCATCCCAACCTTCCCTGGATCTTTCTGCGTGGAGTTTGCATGCTATCCCTGTGCATGCGTGGGTTTCTCCAGCTTGTCCAGCTTCTTCCCACAGTCCAGAAATATGCTGAGTTTAATTGGTAACTCTAAATTGTCTGTAGGTGTGAATGCGAGTGTGATTGTTTGTCTGTATATGTAGCCCTGTGATAGACTGGTGACCTGTCCAGGGTGTCTCCTACCTTCGCCAAAGTCAGCTGGGATAGGCTCCAGCACCGCCCAACCCCCCCCCCCCCCACACACACACACACACACACAACCCTAGAGGATTAAGTGATGGATGGATGATGGATGGATGGATATATGGATGGTTAAGAGGAGGAGTTGCACATTGGCAAGATGGGGATGGTCAGTGCCACCACACAAAATATTCCATATAGTCAGCTGTGATCACACATGGAATTTTTGGTTCAGGCTAATTGGAAAAAACAAGGTTATAAAAGAAACTATGAACACCACAACTATCTTAATTAGATAATGTGTTATAATTAAACAAATTACTTCTTTTCAGGAGTAATTTCTTGACTTCTCTGAATAATGCAGAAGTACCTGTGAGCAGTATCCTCATTAAACTACAGTACTTATAAAAGGTGTGTTGTGTAGTTCAGTAGGTGAACTGCTCTGTGAGTCAACAGCTTCTGAACAACTGAATGGTGTCCCTGAATGCACTGTAAAAAACAGCGAGTACTATTTAAACATGGTGGACATCACAGCCTTTTCCTTTTCTCCACATTTCCACAGTGTAATATAATGAAGACACTGGCACAGTATCTTTTTCTACCAGGGAAACTTTTCTTATGAAAACAGGATTCGTATTGCACGGCTTTATCCACAGTTATAAAGAAAATGGAGCCTTAGAAACTACACTGCTTGGCTCAAAGTTAGGCAGATGAACAAAAGATGAGAGAACAGGCTGTCTCATAAGACATAATGCAACATTTCGAATGGCCCTTTGGTTAGCCAAAGTGGCTCATTGGATGGAAAAATCTCCCTGCAGCAAAGCTGTAGATAAGAGAGAATTCCCCGGGTGGTCCTCTTACTAATGACGGGCTCATGCATATACTGTAGCTTAACAAGAGCTACATTTCACAGGGTATTTTAAGCTCTGAAATAATGGCTTGATCGCACAATAAAATGTGCACTTGTTTTTGCAGTATAACTTGCAAACTTCTTTTTCGCTGTGGAGAAAATGTGAGGCATAATTTGTAATAGTTTTGTTTACAGAAGACACAGCTGCTCGATATAAAACTAACAACAGGTAAACCTGATTTAGGTGAGCCAGTGAGTGAACACCGAAACTTATTACACAACTAATAAAAATGCAATCAAGTTTCCTATAATTAACTTTATTATTGCAGCTGTCTTCCACAATATGTGAAAATGAGACTTTCAGAAATAAATATCAGCACTGATATGCCTCCATTTGCTGCACAATCTCACTACTATTTTTACTATTTATCCCACCAAACTTAGAGGAGATACTGTTCGTGCAGGTTGCAAATTAATGTTCCTCTGTCTGTCTTTTTATGATGCCATTCCAAACCAAGGTGACTTTGAAATGAGGGGTAGTTTGAGGACAACCCATTACAAAGGGACACCATACAGAGCTACAGTGTGTACAATTAGCTCCTTAGTGCCTAACCATATGCTACAGAGAGCCAAAAGTCTGCAGGTTTTTCACTCCAGCAGATAACTCCAGCAGGTGACTGTGTTGATGAGTTCTTCTCTTCTACCTGACAGTGTGCTAATTAGTGGGTCTTTGGATGTACTGAAAACCTACAACACAACTTGGCGGCCCCTGCTCTCTGTATACTCATTTTGCAGTTTGGTACGGGAAAACCAACAGAGATCAGTCAATCTGTTAGCTTCAACAGAGATCTACTGAACAGGTAATATAGAGAAAACCAAAGTTACAACAGTTTATTTTCTGTTTAGCGAGGCTCCCAGAAGCTGCCTCTGTGTGGTCTCCAATTTATTTTCTGTTCTTTTTTTTTCCAACTGTAAACAGCGCGTCCATTTCCTCGGTGCATTTTGTAATGTGACAACAGTGTCCATCAGCAGCATCCTGAAAATCAGGCAAATTTAATATTCAGACAGATCCTTTTCATCATATTCAATTAAGTCTTTTCAGGCCACATCAGTATAAATTGCTCATGGACACATCAGCGTTTAAGAAAGTATAAAACAGAAATGGCATGTCAAATTCTAATGAATGGTTTTGCCAGATTTGTTTTGTGGGAAACCCTAATTGCTGTGTGGATTACATTGAATGGTAGCAGTTTTTCAATGTCAAACAAGTGATTATATTCTTGTAAAAACAATGCTTTGCAAACAAATTGATTATGTATAGTCTGAAAAAATGTTGTACTTAAACCTGGCAGTAGGTTGTTTTCTTTTTATTTAGCCATTGTGATTGTCATTGATTGTAGATAAAGACCTCCTTGGGGACACCTGTTGTTTCCTGAACAGCGTCTTTGAAGCTCAATGTGGTAGCACCAGCCTTTACCATCTTGGCAGTGCCTGACTCCTCCTAGCTGGCTAATCAAAAAATGAGCAATGAGGTGGAGCTTGGATGGAGCTGAGGTGGGCCGTGTTGACATCTCCAGGGCCATAATATCTCTTATGACAGCAAGCCATCGGTTACTGAAAGCATCCACCCTCGTGATTATGCACAATTTTAAGCCTTAGTACATTTTAAAAGCCGTGATTTACATTTTAAAAAAATCACCCCCGTCCCCTACAGTTGCCTAATGAGAAGTTAGCCAGAGAGACCAAACTGCTCTTGTAACCCGGATGTAAACGGTTGATCAATGCTCTGTTAATACCGGATTATAATGTCCTGTATACTGTAAGGTTGATTCGAAACATATACACAGTTTATGATCTACTTTCAGTGCAAAAGTGTCAAACAAACCTGATACTAAAGATACTAATAGGAGGCTGAAGTATTTCTACATTTGCAATGTGGGTCTATGTGACGAAAATGCAACCACTTACACGCCACTCTCATACCAGGTACAACCATTTCAAATAATTGTAATGGTCTTGTCGTGTTGCAGTAGCTGCTCTGAATAGTCCACATGTGGCGGGTGTATCATGGCATTAGAACAGAGCAGTAGGAGCTGCTTGAGAAGGACTGCATATGTTCTTTGCAGATTTCTGCCTGCAACAGTCTTGAGTTGAAGCTAAAAAAGACTGGCATTGGTATATTAATACTGGTAAAAGACCAAAAATTTTTTGAAATGAGTGGCATCAGCATTAACTTTAGGACTTGATATTAAAAGGTACACAAACCATCTGATTTCCTGGCATTATGTTTCTTAAAACCATATTTGCTTTCCCAAAAATCTGCTGTATGTGAATGTAATGTTTTTCAAAGAATTGCTTGGCAAACTATACAAGAGCTTCCCTTTTGTGGATGTTCTGATTGATCACAGGAGGGACAGCGCAGGTGTAACTAATAACATAATTAATGGCTCTGTCCCATTTTTGCATGCCAGCGTACCACGAGAGAGCCAACGAGCACAGTAGTGGAGCCCCGGAACGCCCAAGTGGTGTGCAGCTAACGTTAGCAGCCATGTCTGTGTGTGACGGTTTAAAATGCCCACTGTGAGGAGGCTCCGTAGGCCAATATTGTTCCGTGTCAATGCAGGGGGAGCACAGGTGTAACTAATAACATTAATAAGTGCTCAGGCGTGCCAGTTCCAGGGTCCTGATATTGTGCATGCTGTCTCGCTGCCAGCAGCTTATTGGGACACTTGAATGAAACAGAGCCATCATTAATGTGATTAGTTCCACCTGTGTTTCTCCTGCTATGACAAGTCACAATGTCTGCTGTGGAGGAAAACAGTAGGCCTGCATTTCTTTATTCTTATAATAACCTTGACAAGACTAGGAATTCTGCACCATCAAAAGTAGAAATCTGATGTTTCTTGTCAGTCCCTCCACAATCAGACTTTGGTCCTTGGTCTAGACTCATCATTTTAAACTGACATGTAACTATTATACAGATACAGCCCCATCACAGGGGAGGCCACAGATACCAATTACTGTACCGGCAGTGGCCTCAATAGACTCGACAACGTGCTGCAACTGTTGTGTTTTGAGTACAGAGCATGTCTCTGATGTTCTCGCAAAGCAAAAGCTCTCACTCGGGAAACACTTCATTGTATAAAAAAACAAAACAAAACTCTCACTGTTTCTTTCTATATTATTATTAAACTGCATCTTCATGTGTCTAATATGGAGGCTATTGTGGTCTTTTCCAGATTTTAAAATTCTTGCCTTGTCTGTGCACTGTCTCCTCCACGTCTTGTCTGTTTTTTCCGAGCCAGCTCTGCTATTTTCTTTCCCTTTTTTCCTCATGTTAAAACATATCAGAGTAAGCCTAGTCTTTGCTCAGCCTTTGCCTGTAATCCCTGTAGTGTGTGTAACTACAATGCCCTTCATCTAACTATTCAGTAGTGGGGTTTCTTATTGCTTTGGGAGGGTTTTTCCAGTGCTGATGCTTGTTGTGGATATTTACTACTGCGTCTGGTTGCTGCCACGTATTGTTGTTCTTCAACACAACCTTGTAAAACTGTTCAGGTATATTTATACAGTGTCTCCTCTGCAGTAAGCCGTGCTGCTGCTGTCCCAGAACATAACACATTAAAGTGTTTTTCTCACCTCTGAGCATGTCAACACTTATTTTTTCCTCTGTTCTCCTTCATAAATATATTTATTTTTAACTATATGCACCACTGTCCATTGACAAACAGATCTAAACCTTTTTAGGATCTTTATCTGAGCATTTTGCTTGTTATTATCCTATTTTCCTCACATTAATAAATAGACTGTCTGCTGAGCTAAAAGGAAAAAGCAGGGAGAGAAAAAAAAAACCCACACGATGATGCTGCTCTCTCACTCGGCTGCTCATTGTTTGTCCCTCCTCTCAATCTGCAAATGATATCACAATGATTTGCAGCCTTAAATTAAATTTGTTTGTTTGCTTGTTTTGCTTCTCACCTGAGTCTTGATAATCTCTCCTCTCCGCCTGTGATCTGGCGGTCCCGTTCCACCGTAGGCTTTCATCTCGCTTAATTGGTTCTGATGGCCTCTGCGGGGGAATTTTTCAGGAGAGAGAAAGAGAGATTCGGTGTCGCTCGTCAGGCGCACACGACGAGGGGTTAAAACTCACTGCGTGGGATTAATGAAGGGTTAAAGCGGCAGATGAGAAGAGGCAGGAGGTCTGAGTGGCGTGTGAAGCTGCATAACCCGAGACCCCGGGCTTTAGCCAAGAGGAGCTGGTGGCAACTGTGAGGAACACCGTCGAGCATTGCGATGCTTGTTAACATGTGGGATGCATTTTGCTCACTTGTCTTCGCCTGTGGTGGCTTCTCTAATTTGTTTGGATCTGAATGTCGGCGTGTGCCGGGTAGCATCTGTGCATGCTGCCTCGCGTACAAGTGGACGGCATAAAGGCCACTGTTCCCTATTTTCCGTGTGGTTTCATCGTCCGTCAAGGGACCGGATGATGCTTTTCCACTTGAACACAGTTGGCCTGGTGCCCGTGGAAACCCTTGTGACCTCCTTGTTTCTCCCTCGTCCTCCCTCCGTCGCTCGCATTGTCTCGCCACACCTGAGGTCTCCGAGGCTCAGGCTGCTCCTGCCAGGTGTGTCCCTAATACCGACTGGGATACACAGAAATACATACAGCACAGAGTGTGTAGGTGTGTGTATCATCCACAAAAATACACAGCTTATACAAGGAGACAATGATTCTTATCCCATGCCTGGGTTTTTCACATTGTTTTCTGTCCTTTACTGAATATTTGAACAAGCGGAACATCTGAGAGAGAGTCCTGTCACTGCACTCTCTATTCCCTGTCCTCTCCTTCGCAAGACTCTGATCACATTTGTGACACAGCTCTTCTATCTCCAAACCAAATATCGCTGTCTGCACATCTGAAACTTGCACGCTTTGTGCCGGCGAAGGTTATGCAGGTGTGCGTGTTTTTTTCCCCCCTCAAATGTCAATACTCTGTTTGTTTTTCATTTTAGTAGCTGTTTCTGTGCTTGGGCTTAGATATTCATATCAGGGTAAAGCAGCAGGGGCTTGCATAGCAAATATCAGTCTGTCTGCCTGCCTGTCTGTCTGTCTGTCATTTTGCCCATCTGTGCGTCAGTGTGATTGTCCAGCGTGCCTGTCAGACTGTCTGCGTTGCCATTTTCCCCCCCTTCTCTGCTATTCTCCTAGTTGACTCTTGCCACATGTGTCTGAAGCAATCACTTCCCTCCTCAGGCTTATGCCATTTATCTCCCACCATGTGACTGAATTCGTCTCATGGCTCCGGTATGTGTGTTTACATGTGTTTGTGCCTGTCCATCCACATGTGGGCTTAGGAGATGTGTGTCTGCGTGTTTGCTTGCACGTCAATCTCTGTTTGTGTAAGGCTTCTGCATCCCCACCCGTCAGTCAAACGTCGCTCAGCGGGGTATTAGCTATCTGTAAAGGCAAGGTCATGGTGACTCAGACACACCGAAGCAGGTAGAGCCACCACTGAACCTTCAAGGCTGCAGTGCAGTGCCGTGCTCTTGGTTTATTTTTTCTTTTTCTGAAGGCTTGAAGAGTAAGCAGAACGACAAGACAGTCTGGCATAAAACAAGCCCCTCCAGGTTAGCCAGACTTATTTGGAAGAGAAAACAAAGCCAGATGGTAAAATTATTACCCACAGTGTGCGTTGTAAACATCCATCACAGTTTACAGACTGGCTTCATGTACCCAGTGTACTTACCGTGTTTGTGCACACAGTTTGCCTGTATAATGAAGGATTGCTGCCGACAATTTGGGTACACTCATTTTCGGTTTTACCTACAAATAATGTGGCTAAACTGTTAGCTTGATCACAACCAGTCTAATTATCTGACGGCCTGTTCTTGCTGGTGATGAGGCTCCATTCCCAGTTTTTAACAATGGGCTTGGTGAAGACAGCAGTGATTGAAATGGTGGAAGATACAGAAAACAAAATACAAACGGCAAAATGAAAAATATCTGTCTTTATAAGATGCAGTGTAGCCCTTTACAGACATGGCACATATGATAAAAACCTCTTTGGACATAAAAACTCATCTCTGTGTTTTGAAATTACACATTTAAATGTTATTTTCCTGTGAAGATAATCACATTCTGCCTTAATGTGACTTGGATATGGCTCTAAACTGTTGCCCACTCTGGAAAGTACAGATCTCTGAAGTCACGGTCTGGAGCTCGAGCACACCAGCTCAATGTGACTTGGATATGGCTCTAAACTGTTGCCCACTCTGGAAAGTACAGATCTCTGAAGTCACGGTCTGGAGCTCGAGCACACCAGCTCACCTTCCACTGAGCTCAAACACTGTAAAACTGTTTTACGCTACACAATGGCATTCAGCCATACATGTTCAAATTACAAACAAAACAGAAACAGAAATCATGTATTGTTTTCTTACGTGTGTTATCTATGAAACCCTGGAAGTCTAAAGCAGTGTTTTTGAGCCTTGGGGTGATGGGTTATACTGTTTCTTGGAATGGGACCAGTAGTGTGATTTTTACACTTTCGCTTTTGTGTGATGACGTGTCCTGTGAGGTGTTCATTAGTGCAGAATTTATTTTCAGACAGAGCTGAACCGGCTATTCTCTGCTGTTTTCACTCTTTAAGCTAAACTAAGCTAAGTTAATTAGGTGGTGACAGTATCCTATATTTGATTCATCCGAGTCACGTGGGTTGGAGGTGATAACAAATACTTGAACTCCTCACCAGTAAGCTAGAACTGAGGAAGACTCTCTATTGAGAGGGGAAACGTCTTCAAAAACCAAAAGAAGTCCAGCTCCTTTCTGCCGGAGCGCATTGAAATTACATTACACACACCTCACCTAATGCTCAACAAGAAAGCGAATATTTCTCACTATGTCAAACTGCTCTTTTAAGTGATGGTGGCGCGAAGCCTGGTGCTAGCTGCACATACAGATAAAGGAATGCTGACACAAATATCACATGTACACGTTTGGACCACATTTCGGTCTATAATCAGACGTGCACCCTCCGAATGCAGAAATACTGTAACAGATGGTGGGTGTGCTGCATTCACACGCTGACAAATTTGGCTACCTAAGCAGATGTGTACACAAACACAGATGCAAACACACACACGCACACATGCACACACACACAGACGAAAACACAAGAGTTCCAAGAAGGAGCCGTCGTCAGAAATGCCTTCAAAACGTGGGCATACGCACAGAGAAACTGGCAACCAAACAGATGCGCACAAACACACGCAATCATTGCAAGAGGGGAGCGAGTCACCTCCGTGAGCGTACAGCGTCGGAGGGAACTGGGGGTTCTGTGTGCGCACAACTTGGATCTCCACCACATGAAGCACAGAGCAGTGGGAGAGAGGGAGAAAGTGACGGAGGTGGAGAGAGAGGGGAAGAGAGGGGGAGCAGATGGGTCAGCCATCTGGTGGATGGAGGAAAAGCGAGGGAGATGAAAAGAATAGGGAGGGTGCACTGGGAGATGTGTGTGTATGCATGTGTTGTTGTTGTTGTGTGTGTGTGTGTTGTGGGGAGATTCATGAGAAATATCTACATGAAGGTAGCAGTGAGTGTGTTGAGCTTGGTGTGCAGTCGGGATGGTCAGCCGAGACTCAGGTGTCAGCGGACAGTGCAGTCCAGTTACTCTGCCCCAATGGCTTTAAAACACTTATGACATACAAACCACGTACGCACACGGAGGCTGTGCTCGAACATAAAGACACACAACATGCACCTTAGTTACCATCTTGGACTATTTCTTGTTGAATAAAATACTCAACCAGTTACTTAGCAGCAAACTTTGATATTATACTACGTCATTTCTTACAAAGCGTCCAGCAGCTCTAAACTATTGAGCCTACTCAAAAGGTATTATACGTTATGTCTCTATGACATTAAGCCACACTGTCAAAAAACTATTAAAACCATATTAGATGGCCACCCTGCTGCGCATGGAGACATGTTCTTTGTGACCACAATACCAACTTGTTTTCAAAGTTTAGGGTCTCTCAGGCAATTTCATATTTTCCATAAAAACTCGTACTCTTATTCATGCGCTAACATAGTTGCACAAAGATTTTCTAATCATCAATGAGCCTTTCAACACCTTTAGCTAACACAATGTAGGCATTAGAACACAGGAGTGATGATTGCTGGAAAAGTTCCTCTGTACCATATGGAGATATTCCATTAAAATTTTCCAGCAAGAATAGACATTTACCACATTAACAATGTCTAGACTGGACGTCTGATCTTCATTGAAAAAAAAAGCTTTCTTTCAAAAATAAGGACATCTCTAAGTGACCCAAACTTTAGAATAATAGTTTATGCATATATAGAAAAAGACACAGCCAGGGCTTAATAGTAATCAGTTTCAAATCTAAATTGCAATTAGAACAATGCAATTAGCAAAGGCTGCAATTTGAGATATATGTTATGCAGTGAGTTCGACCCAGGATTTAAACACTCATTTCAGTGGTTCTATAAATTCATACCAGCCTTCTTGTATGACCGTCAGACTTTTTTGATTGTATCTGTTGCCTCTTGTCATCATGTTTTAATTCTGCTGCTCAGTCAATATGGAAACTACTAAAATTTTATCGCAAATCAAATCACAAAATCTGTCAGAAAAATTGCAATTAATATTTTCCCCAAATCGTTCAGCTCCTAAAGCTCCAGCTCTGTAAAGTGAAGTCAGTGTGTACCTGCTTTTTCCCTACTGGCCAGCAGGGGCGACTCCTCTGGTTTAGAAAGAAGTCACGTTGTGTAGAAGTCTGTGAGAAAATGATCCAACTTTTCTCTGATTTTTACTTAAGTTAACATTTTCCTTGTAAGTTTATGGGCTCAATAGCTTGTTTCAAGTCTCCTTCCATTCAGAATAATGTTTTTTTTAACTTTTAGTCCCATTAAGAGTTAAATACATCATAAAGAATGGCATGTTTTAGGGTGTGCTAAGACTCTCCACCCCTCGGCTTTTTACATCCAGTTTCAAAGGAATAAGATGGTGACGGTCAAATGCTAATCTTGGAGCGTCAAAACGACAGTCCACAAAACAACGGTTGATTTCACTGTAGCTACGTCTCGCTTTCATATAGAATCTTTGCTTTAACATGGAACTGTATCTTATTGTATGTTCATCCCACATACACCAAACTGCAGCCAGAAATACTAGAACACCAAATGTGTCTTTATATAAGGTTGAAATGCTTCCAAACAAATGCCCTATTTACTTCTATTTACTGCACTGACTGCAAACAAAGCCACACATTATAGTAAGCCACCCACTTCATAGCACCCTGCACTGTGAATAAAAATGTGTTTCTTCTTTTAAAACTTCGAGGCCTGTGCGACTGCAGCTACACATGCATTAATCCAGGCAAGCACATGTTAAGAGACACCTTATTCATAACAATAGCCTAAGTAGAAGTATTTTTAGCTCTTCTTTAGACATTTATGTGTTACAAGCTGAATTAAGTGCTCATTCTAATAATCAGACCTTGAACCTGTGGTCTCACGCCACTGAGAGTGTGAGAGAAATTATGTGTATCATCACATAATCATGTGGGAACGGACAAGAAAAGCTCACAAACGCCACGTGCCTGCGAGGTGAGTTTATTTCCTTTGTTAAATTAAAGTGCTTTCGCTGAGGAAATAGTCTGTCTCTTTTCTTATAATCCTCCTGCTTGAAACTGCTGGTTAAAACAGAATACTGAACAGTTTTTAGAGCTTATTAGTTTAAAAGCCCACCTCCAGAAAAAGTGGAAAAGATAAAAACCGAATGATGGTAAAACAGATGCCTCTCAGCTTTGTTACATTTAACTGTAAGAAGGTTTTGTTCTGTTTCTGACTTGATGTCACACCTCTGACATGATGAACTGCTTGACTTGTTATGTTTCCTGTTACTGTGTTTCTTTGCCAATGACTATGGCAACTCCAACCACTGAATTTATCCTCCCATTGATGCGACTCCCTATTTAAGCAATTAATTTAAGCTGAATACATACAGTAATGGAAAAAAATGATTGGACCACCCTTTTTTCTCCAATTTCTTGTTCATTTTAAAGCCTGGTACCACGAAAGGTAAATTACCTGAAGAATACAATGAACACGATAAAAAATGCAGCTGATTCCATCATATGTCCTATTTGACATGCTTCAGCTTCATTGTATTCCATGGTATGTAAGATGCATGTATGTTTCATGTAATAAGCAGCACTGCACATGTAAAGGCCTAGAGTGGTTTTCTGCTTCCATTCAAGCCGTTGCACAACTCAGAAGCTGTCAGCTCTCACATAACGCCTAAAACAAAAGAATTATGTTAAGCCACAAAGGCAGACATCTTGGCATTGCTGGAAATTGGCATGAGTGAGAGACAAGTAGTGAAAAAAACTGAAGATCTCAAAGACAGCTGTTCATTACACCAAGAAAAAACAAGCCCAACATGGTACTACCAAACTGCTAGCTGGTCACAGCAGGAAACGTTTTTCTACTCCACGAGATGACCATGCACTCATCTGTTCCTGTGTCAGGAATCATCATCAGACCTCCAGAGACCGTTCGACAGTTCGAGGCCAACTTCTTGAAGCTGAGCTGAAGTCACACAGGGCAGGAAGAAGCTTTTCATCAATGAAAGGCAGAGGAAAGCCCTGTTACTGTCAGCTGGGGATCACAAGGATTGGACTGTTGATGATTGGGCTAAGGTTCTCTTCAGGGATGAATCCGATTTTCAGCTGATGCCCACTCTAGCCAACTTACTGGTTAGGAGGAAGTCCGGAGAAGCTACAAAGCAGACCGTCTGCCCCTACAGTAAAACATGGGGGTGGATCAGTGACCATCTGAGGTTGTTTCAGTAGACAGAGCAGACAGAAAAGAAAACATGGAATGCCTGAAAGCTGTTTTGGTAGCACAATGCTATAGCTACTGATGGAAGAGCTTAAAGGCATTATGGAGGATGTTGTTTTTTGTTTAATTTGTCTGATTCACATAAAATGAATATACTGACCTTTAGTGGACTTGTATGTATGGTCTCTAAAAGAATAAAAAAAATAAAAAATAACTGTGGACATGGCAGGACCTGAAAAACATCAGCCAATCAACGCGCTCGGACCGAGGCGTTTGGTTTGCTCTCTTTCCTGTCAATCAAAAATCTTCCGGCTCAGGCCTAGTTACGTAGATTACGTACGCCTTGGACTTACGTGTTTTCTGTATGTGTTGCTTTGGTATAGCTTCGTAGTTAGCTGGCAACTTGTTTTGCTCATCTTTTTTTACATAATGGCAGATAAAGATCCAGGGGGACCCAGCCGTAAAAGACAACTTCACGAGTCCTACGCAAGTTTCTGGAGGGGGGCGTTTCTTCGTAAATGTTAAGAGGGGGAGGTTAGAGGGGGGTGAGGGAGAGGTTGTATGTGTGCATGCGCATGCTACGTTCAAAGTCGTAGGAAATTAAATCTCCTCCACTGCCTTTAAGTGATTTTGGTTATTATCAAGAAAACCATGGAAAATGACGACATATCAGCTCTTAAATGAAACTCTTACAAACTGTT
Source organism: Acanthochromis polyacanthus (assembly GCF_021347895.1). Lineage (NCBI taxonomy): Eukaryota > Metazoa > Chordata > Actinopteri > Pomacentridae > Acanthochromis > Acanthochromis polyacanthus. Next base: position 34,179,595 of record NC_067121.1, read on the forward strand.
TTTGTTGCTGTCATTATATTTGTCAAAACAAATGTACCTTTAGCTGTACCAAATGAACAAGAAATTGAAGAAAACAAGGGTGGTCTAATTATTTTTTCCTTTTTTTTACCTCACATCTTTAGACTCTGATGAAGACACAGGAGGGCTGAAACTTTAATCTGTTGGTACAGTAAAAGGCTATGAATCAAGAAGTCTGCTCCAGTCCCTCTTTTGTACTCTGAAACAAGATGTCAAATGTTAAAACTGAAAAAGTTTTGAAAAATATGGGCTCACTTTTAATTTCCAACAGTACGTTTCAAAAAAGTTGGGAAATGAGCAACAAAAGAGCAGAAAAGTTGCATAATGGTACAAAAAAGGCCTGTTGGAACATGTCACAACTAATTAGGTTAATTGGCAACAGGTCAGTGTGATTGGGTTTCAAAGAAGCATCCCACAGAGGCCGAGTCTTTCAGAAGAACAGACGGGGTTCAACACTCTGAGAAAGACTCCGTGGGCAAATGGCTCAAAAGTTAATGTTTCCTAATCTAAAATTACAAAGAATTTTAAGATTTCATCATCCACGGCATTTCATCATCTACTGTACATAATATAATTAAAAGATTCAGTGAATGGAGAAATCTTTCTACAGAGTGAACAAGATTGAAAACCACGTCTGAGTGGCCGTGATATTCAGGCCCTCAGGCGACCGTGCGATGAAAAATGGAGTGGAGATGATGACTGCACGGGCTCAGGAGCACTTCTGAAAATCACTGTCGCTGAACAGAGTTTGTTGCTTCATGCACAAATGCAAGTTAAATTTCTACCATGCAAAGAAATAAACATATTCAAATAAGATCCACAAATGCTGTCATCTTACTGTTCTGACCTTTTTTTAAAAAAATGATTTTATAAATGTTTTCTTTTGTTTTCCTTTTAATAATTGTTGTCATCTTCTGTCTTAATGTCTTTGTAAAGCACTTTGAATCGCCTCGTTGTTGAAATGTGCTGTATAAATAAATTTGCCTTGCCTTGCCTTCTCTGAGCCAGGCACCAAAAAGCAGCCCGGCAGTTTAACGTCAAGCCGTCCTCATTTGGTGCAATGACACAATATTTTTGTCAAACAATGTACATTCTGATCATTTGTGTTGCTTGAATAAGGCTAAAATCTAAAATGACCAATTTTTTAATGTTTTTCTTCTCATGTTTTTACAGAAAGGTAAAATTCAATGTGATGATCACCTGATGCCTAATTTGACTTAAGAGCTGTTTCTGTTATTGCAATTACACTGATCAGGCATAACATTATGACCACCTGCTTAACACTGCACGCACTGGAGCGATTCACAGCAGAGTGTGCAGCCATGGGGATGCAGACGTTTTGGACAACCCCTGAGTCATTTTAACAAATCTAAACTGCTAAAATAAGAAATGACGTGCACCAATCAGGAACAGCATTTGTGAGCGCATCCTGTGAGTGCCCGATCAGAGTGGAATTCATGGAGTTTGGAAACTCGGTAAACGCCTCTTTGTGATGCTCCTCAAGCTGTTCCTGAACAGCTTCAGTGGTGTGGTGAGATGCATTGTTCTGCTAGAGGAAGCTGTTACCATGAAATGTGTGCTCGGCCTGCAGCAATGTTAGTTGGTTTGTGTCACAGCAGCATCCACATGAATACCAGGACCCAAGGTTTCCCTGCAGAACAACGCTTTGTAATGGAATGATCAGTGTTATTGTTTTCATCCATCAGTGGTTGTAATGTTGTGGCTGATCAGCGTATTGTGTCTAATTTACTCCGCAGTCACACAGTAACATTCACCAATGCACTTCTAATTGGATCTGTGCTGGTTTCTGCTCCATCCTTTCCCTTTGTTGTTCAGAGCTATGTTCACCTGGCTGTTCAGAACAGAGTATTTGACAGATATGCATCGTAGGCTAATACAAATAATGAGAAATCCAGAGCAAAAAAAAATCTAATTTTCATCTTCATTTTACCAATTTATAGGCATAATTGGTAAATTTACTTTACATAAATTAAACTTCTCTAAATGTTTGTGCACTGAGTCTGACAGTTAAACCCTGGAAATGATCACACCTGCTGCAGGACTCTGGCAGCAAAACCACAAGGTTGAGAAAAACGTTTAGTCAGTTCATTTAGGTTGTTCACAGCAGAGACAAAGCAGCTGCTCCCTGCTCGCTCCTCTCTGATGTTTCTACCTTTTCACAGTCGCTGTCCTCATCATCACCTGAACACTGTTGGAACAAAGCCATTATGCCTTGACACATTTCGCAGCATCAGCCAGCCTTTTACCTCGTTTGGTTTTCTCTTTCTATCCCTGCTCTGATGACTTAGTCGGAGTGCTGGATTCTTGCTACCTGTGATTATGGATTTCACTGGTCATGCCACTGCTGATAAGATGACCGATTAAATGTCTGCATCTTGGCAACAGAATAATGCAGAACTTCCCAATGGCCAGTCCACACCTGGCTCGACTTCATTTAATTTTGGCAATTGCAAAGTGGAAAATGGTGCTGCGGTCTGGCCATTCAAAATTTCAAATTCTTTTTGGTAATGGACACCTTGTCCTCAGGGCCTAAGAGGAGGGGAACTATCCATTATGTTATCAACACACAGTTCAAAAATTGGCATCCACATTAGCATAGAGGTGTGCTAGTGCACATGGCATAACCTGCACATCTGTGAAGACAGCATTACTCCAAGAGACGTGAGTAAGCCCTGTGAAAAATCCCCCAAATGCCAAATTATTTCAAATTACATCATCCGTCAATGAAAGACTGCATTATTTCGAAGTTGGCAAGTAGATCATTTTGTCCTCTGAACTTAATAATACTCCGCTCTAAAAAATCTGATTGTGAGACTTTATAAAATGGAAAAGGACACAGGAAGACTGCTGAACAACTAAGAACAGATGCAGTAATAAGGGGACTGAGTGAGTCATAGTGCTAATAATCTGAGTCGCAGCAGTCGTCCTCCTGAAATGATGCCACAGACAGCGCAGCGCAATCTATCTCTGAAAAACAGACGGGCAGCTGCTTCAGACATGGAAATGGAAGCTGTGAGTTTCTATGACAGCTCAGACAGTACAAAGGACAAAGCATTATGTGAACCTCTATAGACTGCATCCCAGAGAAAAACCCTGCTTGCTTTTTGCTACAAGACTTCAAGATTCAATTTTGCTAAAGGACATGAAAAGCCTGATGAACATTGGCGTATGTTCGTTGGTCCATTTTTTCCAAGACAAATTTGTTTGGCTTCGATGGAGTCCAATTTGGTACGACTACCACAGTGAAGGCGTAGTCCCAACAGTGAAGCACAAAGAAGGGAACGTAATAATTTGGGGATGTAGGAGTGCAAATGGTGTTGGGGAGATGACATTTATAGATTGCACTATTAACGCCTGTGGACATATCAAAATATTGGCTGGTAAGATTAGAATTAGAAGCTTAAGTGTCGTTAAAATGCAGTGCAAGACAGATATACAATGCAATTTCTTTCCATTGCTCTATTGCAAGATGGCTCCCAGTCTCCAAAAGCTTGACAGAAAATATTCCATCATGACAGCGATACAAAGCACAATGCCAAAAACACACGAGGGTTTCTAAAGAAGAAAAGAAAGTACAACTCAGACCTGGCAAAATACGCCACCTCACTTGAATCAAACAGAACAACTTGGGGTGTTTTAGAGAGAAAGGTAAAGCAGCACACCCCCTCCAGCAAAGATCTGCTGAAAGATGTTCGAATGGCAGAACATCTCTCCTGAAATTTGGTGTCCTCTATGCCAAGTAAGATTGAGTCTGTCATTAAAGATAAAGTTAAGCACACCAAAATAGTGAAAAAAAATTGAAGATTTAAAAGACACACTGACTTTTGTTGTTCCCATTGTGGAGCCTGTTTTTTTTTAATGCAATCAATTAAAGCAGTAATGCTTTAATCATTTGACATTTAAAGGATCTTACACTGGGTTAACTCATTCTGTTGAGTACTTAACAGATTTTGGAGGAACATATGCTGGCATTTCGACGTCTTATTCAGGGAAGGTAGCTTTTTTTGGCAATACAGTGCCAAACAGCAGCGAAAAAGTCCATGTGCTGCCATCCAGACCTGTCACCCAGTAAAAACATTTGGCACATCCCAAAATGAAATGAAAAAAATGCAACCCAGAGCTGTTGAGCAGCTGAAATCCTGTATAAAGTGAGGATGGGAAAACATTTTGCTTTCAAAACTACAGCAATTGGTCTGCTCAGTTCCCAAACGCTTCCAGAGTGTTGTTAAAAGACGAGGTGATGCAACACAGCAGTAAACATGCTCCTGTCCTGACTTTTTTGAAATGTGCTGCCGGCATAAAATTTAACAGGAAAATTCATTTGTCAAATAACAATAAAAATGTCTCAGCTTTAACATGTATTAAATATGAGGTTTCAATTGTTTGAAAATCGTTGCATTCTCTTTTTGTTGACCTTCCTCCTAACAATCCTCACTTTTTTAGAAGCAGTTTCACATTATGGAATCCACAAATTATATTTTAAAATAATTAGATGTTTACAATTTTTAAAAAATGCCTGAAGCACGCAGTTGCGCGCCATAATTCTTGGATGTTAGGCAGATGTTCTCTCAGCTTCATGTCTGCTGTAAAGTTTTCAGGGATGCTATGAACTTGTTTTTAGTCTTTAAAAATTTATTGCAAGACACCGAAACAGAATACATGATCCTACAAAGACTCCTGCAGGTTAAACTGAACAAAAATTGACAACTATGTACTGGAGATCTTACTGTTATGTATATTTTTCTTGACCACCATTTTTGCTTTTACAAAAAAAACAGTAATACAAAGTTACATCCTTATAAGTGATACTATTTTGTTGCACTGTTTTAGAATTTTGAGATTTCGTTGGTCTGTCTTGCACATACAGACATTCTTATTGAGGAAACATTTGATGAATTGTACAAAAAAGTCCAAATTGAATACAGTTTATGTTTCCGTCATGTGTATTGCAGAACATGACAAATGATCAGACTTTTCATGAGTACACCAGATACTTTATAAGCTGCCTTGAATCCCTCACTGTTTGCTTTTTTTCTGTCTTTACTGACATGACCTTTACAGTCTGATTAATTTCTATGTATTTATTATGTGAAAGAAGAAGAGATTTCATAGTCAGAGTCATGATTTTGTACATTTATGTAATTTTTTTTTAACATTTAACAGCTTCCACATGAATGTCTGTAGTTACATTTTTGTATATTCAAAGTCAAAGTCAGAATTTGTTCATGAAAAACACTCAGAACAGCAAGCGCTGAACCAAAGTGCTGCACAATTATAATAGCAGGATGTAAAACACAGCTAGTGAAAGACAAACATGAATAAAAAGAGACAATAAAATGATGAAAGAAAGTTACAACACATTAAGAACTGAAGTCAGGGTGTGAAGCTCTACTTGGACTGAATGCCAAAAAGATGTGCTTTTCAGCGATGACTTGACAAAATGTTTCTAAAGTCTGGGCAGTTCTCACATAAAAGAGTAAAAATGTAGCGATTAGGAGCAGCTTCTGTGGAGACTCAGATATGTTTTGGTGCCTAAATCCAGGAACATCCCCGAGTATCTGGTTGGTCGACCTCAGAGCTCTTAACTTGAGTGTGACAAAGCAAGAATTCTACAAAATAATGTGACACCAACCAATTTAAAATTAACTGTAAAGTCCTAAATTAAGCCTGAAATGAACAAGAGGCAAATGGAGGGAGGCCAATGCCGGTGGGATGTGATTACGGTTTCTTTTTCCTGTTAGAAGGTGAAAAGCAGCATTTTGTACCAACAGCAGATGCTGAGAGACAAGAATTAAAATGGTCTACTTGAGTGGTAATAAAGGCACAAATAACTTTCTGAAAGCACTTGAAAATGCATTTTGACCAGTCATTTGCATTTTGACTGGTAAGAATAACAGCTTAAGAAGTCTACAGATGCATTTCAACTTGTCAGAAATTGCTTTCGATTGTGCAGTTTCATATTGGATTGCTTAAATTTCACTTTACAGATATCCACAGTGCATTTAAGACGAGTTCAGTTTAAAGATATCTGTAATTACACTTTGACTCGCAGGAAATAAATTGTATGGAGAAGCCAAATCAAGATAAATGCAATTTAAGTTTCGCCAATATGACGACTTTAACAAATCAAAGATGTCTTTAATTGAATTTTAAGTATATATAATCACAATTAAGTTATTTTTACTCAATAAAAGTGAAATTATACCAATTATCTATCTGAATATTTCAAACTGAAATATTACAAGTTGAAATTCAATTTTGGATATCTGAAACTACAGTTATGACAATCATGTTAGCCATTTATGTTTTTCCCTCGAGTCCCAGTGGACTTGTATGCAGTTTTACAATGACTGAACTGTCCTAACTAAAATGTGCTTAGTTCTCCTGGAGTATGTTAGAAGGTAATTAAAGACTGAGGGGATTCCTGATTGTTAGCTAATGAGTGGTTAGCTAGCAGGGCTGACTGTCCTTCTGACTTTCCTGGCGGACTGACATGCCTTTGGGGCTGACGCTGATGCCTTCATTTAACAGTACATCTGCAAAAATAGTGCCAAGATGGATAAGACAAACTGCAAGGGTGGCATGGAGATATTTTGGGCCCAGTATAGACAGGGCCTTCAGGCAGATGCAGCCAAATGTGCAAAAATCACTGACACGCTTGCTGCAGGTCTTCGGCACCAGTGGCCGACGATGACGATGATGATGATGATGATTATGGTGGTGGTGGTGAGGTGGGATGAGGAGAGAGATCAGGGGACAAGAGCACGGAGAAGCTAAGAATAGACTGTCGGCGTGTGTCAACAATACAAAGGGAAATGATCAGAAATACTGTTTGTGTTGCATGTGCACGGATCAGACGCAAGCAAATAAGAATGTTGTGTGACACTGTGTGATCAAGCCAATTTTTTGTGACTTGTTCGCACACATTTGTGATTTCTTTAGCAGAGAAGAAAACATCACATTCTGAGTCAGTGAACAGCCGGGATGATTCCACCTTCATTACTGATCAGGGGAGAAAGAAACTGCAGTTGTCAAAGTGCAAAAACAGAGCCTCAAAGAGAGAAGGTGATTCAGATCAGGAGCATTCTTGTTGTTTTCCTTCATGTTCATGTGGTTGTGCACTGGAAATGAGTTCATCAGGGTTACAATGTCAAGGACGAGTTTATTGTAACGCGCTGAGGTGTCTGATGGAGAACATTGGGCAACAACATCACAATCATCACGCTCCACCAATCCTACTTGCTAGATTTTGACTTTGTGTGACTTCTTCCTCTTCCTCAAGCTCAAACTTCAGTTGAAAAGTTGCTGCTTTGATACAGTTTAGCACATTCAACACAAATGGTACTTGACATATGGGTAATTCATAACCGATAGCATTACAGGCATTGCAGAAGTGTGAAACACTGTATCGCTGCACAAGGAGTCTACTTCAATGTACATGACAGCCAAATTTAGGTGGGTTTTTGATTTTTACAGTCTCAGAACTTTCAGATCACCCTTGTGTGTCATGAGCAATGATGATGATCACTGTTTGGCTGCTCTGGAATCCAGAACACCAGCCGAGATCCCCTTGATAAAACTGAGCCACAATGCACCAGGGGTGAACAAGCTTGCTGCTGTGTACAAAGTTGTGTTGATATAATTAAAGTAAAACCAATTTTGCTTATTTTGCTCTACTTCAGTTTGGCTAGCTTGCTATTTTTGTTAATTACGGCATAGTTTGCCATGTAGCCAGTTAATAAGTCAATGACAGAGGTGCTTGAGCTAGCTACCTCACCGTGTTCAGGGGCTGAGATAAGCAGTAAACATTTGGTATCGGCTCGTAAGCTCGATCTACTGTTTTCCCTGGTGAGGTAAAAATATCTTTTAATGTGACTCTGATACATTGCGCAACTGAAAGAACATATTTATTAGTTAACAACCATACATTAACAGTTTGTCATTTTAGATGACATACACCTCTTTAGTGAGAATAAAGCGGTGTATAGAGAATAGATGGATGGATGGACTTTTTTTTTAGGGTGAAGATTGTTCTTTTGCGACCTAGAAAACATACTTGGGCGTCAGTTTTAGAGTCGGTCTTCAAGGACGATATCTAGAAATTATCCATTCAAAAATCTCCATTATAAAATACTGTCAGTGCAGATTTTCTGCATCTCTTTTTCAGAAAATCAATCGATTCTTCACCAAAGACTTCATCAAAATCAGTTGAATCCTTTTTAATTTAGTAAGTTTGCACTTTATTCAATGCTGCTTTGTCTGGGAGACCCTGAACCTCTGATCAACCGTTTATCATGTCTATTTATAAATTCAAGTCCACTTTAAAACTGCTGCCTGAGGCAAAACTTATGTTTTTCTATTTGGCCCCAAATGCCCCCAAAATACACCATCTAACCATATTGTTACTCTGGATGGTATTGTCTTAACCTCTTCTGTGAGGAACCTTGGAGTAGTTTTTGACGAGGATGTCCTTCAACTCACAGGAAAAACAAATCTGGAAGATGTTTAAATTAGGAACATTTTGTGTTAGATTGATGCTGAAAAACCAGGATCGCTCATTTGTTACATCTCGGCTGGACTATTGCAATTCCTTACTATCAGGATAACCAAATAACTCTTTGGAAGGTGTTTACTTCTTTTCTTTTGGCTCTTAACTTGAGATAAATTTCAACAGTACCATCAAGTGCATTGTCAGATAACAAAGAAGCCTCCTCTCAAAATGTGATGCAATCACATGTCAGGACCTAAATACTAATTTGTATGTGCATTTTTATGTTTATTTACACACAGAAAAACCTAAACCTGCTGGAATTCACGCATCTATATACTGAGTAAAGAAACACACAAAGCTTGTGGCTGTTACTAAGATACATCTTAGGGCCTGACGTGGTATGTTTCAGTTAATAATGGCGGCACAGCCAGAAGGAAACGGGAAAGAAGATGAAACTATGAGATAAGTAAGACAAGCGATATAGAAAAGATAAGTGACAGACTTGGGGTGGAGAAGAAAAAAAACTAGGGGGAGGCAGGTGGTATGATGAGACAGAAAGAGAAATAGACAGGACAAGAAGAAAGAGAAGGTGGCATGAAAGGTGATGATATAAAATGGAATACCAGAAAAGATGAAAAGATCAAAGAAATCCGACTTCCAAAAGCCCAGATGTCAGAGAATGGAGACCAATTTATTGTGGATAGCAGGAAGCCTGGCTCCACCTGTAAATTACACTCTGTCAGCCGGAGCAGTGCCGAAACAATGCCGGGCCCTGATGAAAGAGAAAACGAACATGATGGGAAATGATTTTACATGAAGGAACGACAAAGATTCCACTTTCACGTTCCACTTTCAACTTTGCATTCGGCTCACGGAGTCCACTTCTATCACTGTCTGAAATACTCTAATGCTATAATTATTGTTAATATGATCGCAGGTATGGACAATCTATCATTGTTAGCTGCTCAGCCATAGCCAACTCAATTCTCTGTGTGTGTTGGGACGGGGGGAGGGAGGAAAAATTAACCAGCATATAATTTGTTCAAACTTTATTTTCTCTCTGCTTGGATGGTTGGTAATTGTCATCATTACTGTGATTATTACTCACTTGGCTCTTGTTGTGTTTGTTGTTCACGAGCGTGATTTTCTTGCAAGCTTGTCCCAAGTGATTGTGCAGATGTACCGCAGCCTTTTTTCTCCCTCATTTTATAACCTCGCCGATATTTATGCAGGTGTGTGTCTGTGTGCTCTTTGTTGTCTTGGCATTCCAGTGTGGCTGTTTTTCTTTAAGGGCACATTGGTGCACAGTCTTTACGTGGAGAATGCAGACTAGAAAAGTGGGAGAACACTTAAAGTCTTCCATCAGCTGGCAGCTCGACATTCAGGCTGTACTTTTGAAGATGAAAGATGACACCAGGCATGCATACATATATTCAAATCACACATTTTCAGACGCTGGATACATTTCCAGACGTTTCACACATTAACAATGCATAGTGAGACAATACTACAAAATTCAGTTTGAAATTCTGAAGAACCTCTTCATTTATTCATCGCGCTTGAAAGAGTCGTTCTAAAGGTGTTCGCTGCTCTTGTTTTTCTTAAAGCTTTCGATGCATTCGTGAGCGGTTTCTTTGACTCGAGAGCCCCGTGCAGCTCCCCTTCCCTCGTATGGAAATTTTATGTTTTGATAATTTTGGATAACAAGGAAACGTCAGATATGAAAAAGAACATTCTCTTTCATTAAGGCTAAATTGCCTGAGGCGAATTTCACTTAATCAATCCAACCCCTCAGATTAAAAAGCATTTTTAATGATGATTTAAAAGTCAATTATTAGGTTGTGTCAAGACCATTGATAATTGTGATTACATGCGATGTATAAATTATTCATTCATTCTTAATGCTGGCTTCAAAAAGTTTAAAGGACACTACTATGTGTGATACAACTGTTCTCCTAAAATCTGCACAGAAATGAGCTTTTCCATACAATGCAATACACTACAGTAAAATGGAGACTATAATTATGAGTCTTAGTTATGGTCTTTATATACAATAATTAAAGAATAACTATGCTGCCTGATTTAGTGTTGGACACACGGGATTGCACAGAAAATAAACACTTAACCGTTAGCAATGATCATCTTTGAAAGTTACTGATGTGAATGCGGATCATATTCAGTCTTAAAATGCAAAAAAAAGAATAAATCTATTGAAGACAGGCTTCGGGCGAAAAAAATGACCGTTGCATATCACTTTTATCCAGCCTCCATAATAGATTTTACCAAACAAAGGGCTTGTTTGATCACCTGAATCATCTAAAATTCCACTTATTTTGATACCGTTCCAGCACTGGAATTAAAAGCACTTTGTATGACAGTTTTTCTAAATGTGTGACACAGTTTCATAAAATTCCTAAGCAGTGATCTGCACTGATTTGTATGTGTGTGGTGGTGAGAGAGTAGCAGGAAAGGTTTGATTATTATGCAAATAGATTACCAGTCAAAATCTGAGCACTCAGTCAAATCTTTTTCTTTGTTTTTACTAATCGCTACATTGTAGTACAAAATTGACAATGTTGAAGCTGTTAAATAACATGAATTGAATTCTGTGTTAAAAAAATGTAAGAAAAGCTGATTTTGTTTCATATTTCTTAAAGCCTCTTTTTGCACTTTGGTATGCTATTGGCTAACGAAGCCAGCTTCATGAAGTCATCGCCTGAAATAGTTTACAGTCAACAGATGAGCCTTGTCAGAATTTAATTGGTAGAATTTCTAACCATCTTAACATTTTTGAGATCATTAGTAGTGTTTGCACAGAGCAAATAACCCTGTTCACCAACTGTACTAATCAGTATTATGGTAGGAACCATTCAACTATGCAGAAAGAACTGACAGTTCATCATTAATTTAAGACATGAAGGGTCAGTCAGCGTGGCAAATTTCAAGAACTCAAGAATTTGTTCAAGTTCAGTCATAAAAACGAATCACGCACAATGATGAAACGAGAAGTGCACTGGGAAGGAAGACCAAGAGTTCCTTCTGCTGCAGAGAAGAAGTTCTTTAGCGTTAGCAGCCTCAGAACCTGCCAAATTACAGCACCGCAGATTAAACTCAAACTGCTGCAAAGAAACCACTACTACTAAGGAAGACCAAGGAGAAGAAGAAAACTAATTGGACCAAAGACAAAGAATGACAATGAGGCAAAAGAAAACCTAGACTTTGATCTGAGAGTACAGACTTTTGGTTCCAACTGCTGTTTTCATGAAACTCAGGCCTTGTCCACATGTACACGGGTTTGTTTGTTTTTTTCTTTTTCAGATGTAGCTTTTTCTTAGTTGCTGCCGTTCTCTTCATGGCCGCAGAGTTTGATGAAATTCATGAGAGAAAAAAGGCAAAGCTAGTTATCCAAACACACACAGAAAAAAACTCCGAAAGGAAAAAGCGGCAGGGGGCTGTTCTGTAGGACGATATTAGTGAAAAGTACATCAAAAATACTGTTGTGTTCTTTCTTGACTTCACTGTAAACAAACCGTTTGGTAAACTCCTTTCAAGGTGAATGTTGTTTGCAGTGTTGATGTGCAGACAGGATGTAACCAACAACCAACCCCCTGCCTCCTGTTTACAGCGACATGTGCATACTCAATATTCCTGAAAGATCATAAGATATACACCAAGCAGGCAGAACTTAATGAGCACGTGCCTGATATTGTGTTGGTCTCCTTAATGCCACTAAAGCTCCTCTGACCCGGTGGGCCATGTACACAGGACTTCTGGGGATGTCCAGTGGCTCTGTGGTGATGGCAGTGAATTCTGTGGGTCCTGTAGGTTCCAGGGTGGACCTACCTAGATCAGACTTGTACATCCCACAGATGCTCAGTAAGATTTGGATCTGAGGAGTGTGGAACCTGGGTGAACATCTTTGCTCTGTCATGCTCCCCAGGGCCACTTCTGAGCAGTTTTTGTGGTGTGTGGGTTCATTGTCCTGCTGAGGGTGGCAACTGGCATCAAGGACTGCTGCTGGCATGGGGTTTGAAGGGTTGCTTGATCTGCAGTGTTTGGGTGGGTTATACAGGTCAATTATCCACATGAATGTCAGAACTCAAGATTTCCAAGCAGAATGTTGCATTAGAACAAGATGATCAAAGTTTTTCACTTCACCTGTCAGTGGTCATAATGTTGTGGCTGATCGGTGTATGTTTTCAGGCATGTTAAAATGGATGGAGATTATTTTTAAAATTATTTTAGTTCAATTCAATTCAATTCAATTTTATTTATATAGCGTCAATTACAGTCAAATTGTCTCAAGACGCTTTACAGAACCCAAATGCCTGACCCCCAGAGCAAGCCCAAAGGCGACAGAGGCAAGGAAAACACCCTTTTAACAGGGAAGAAACCTCGAGCAGAACCCGGCTCTATATAGGGGGGACCCATCTGCCTGCTGGCCGGGCGGGTTGAGAGGGACAGAGGAGGGCAAGGGGGAGGGATGGGAGGAGAGAGAGGGGTGGGGAAGCAAGGAAAACACAACACATGCTTGTCTGCATGGAGATCGTTTAAAATGTGGTTTTAAAATGAAAAAGTATTTGTGTAGTTGTAACCTCAAAGAATGTGAACGGTGCTATTTGCAGGAGAGGCTCCAATTGTGAAGCGTGGAGGAGCTCTGATGGTGTTATCTATCTATCTATCTGTCCGTCCGTCCGTCCGTCCGTCCGTCCGTCCGTCCATCCATCTATCCATCTATCTATCTATCTATCTAATCCCTGACTATGACAGTGTTGGAGATTTATTCAGAATTCAAGTCAACACCTAACCAGCATGGCTACCACAACATCCTGCAGTGACTCAGCTTTGCTTCAGATTTGAGCTCCGTTGGGTTTGAGTGGCTCCTCTGCCAAACTAAACCGCTGGGCTCTGAAAGGGCTGTTTGACCAAGAAGCAGAGAGAGACTGAGTGCTGCGTCAGATGACCTGTCCTTGACAACCACCTGACCTAAACCCAACTGAGATGTTTTTGGATGACTTGGGCGTCAGAGCGAAGGAGAAGCAGCCAAGAAGAGCTCAGCATATGTGGAGGCTCCTCCAAGGCAGTTGGAGAAGCTCCAAGTGACGACCTCATGAAGATGCCTGACAGAATGAGGAGAGTGCGACGCTGTTATCAAAGCAAAAGGTGGCTGTTTTGAAGACTTTGAAATTCAAAACATTATGCTTTGTTTAAACATTTATTGCTTGGAGAATAATTCCACGTTTCACAGTTTTGATGTCTTCAGCTTTGTTCCGTGCAAACGCAAGTGAAGAAAAACGCTTGAATGAGTAAATGTGTCCAAAAAGCACCTAATTTTCAGTCACTTTATCTTCCTGCCATTGAGTGTAACACGGTCTGTGACAGTGTGCACAACCCTTATTTAAGAGCTTACTGCATATTGCATTAATCTTTCCCAAGTTGTGCGCAGACACTAAGCTCTCGCCATTACTCCTCTTCAGAATTAGCAGAAATAGGATTATGAATCACCAAAATTGGAACAAATGGATGATTTCCTCATTTCTTGTCAGATTACACACACGGCATCATCATTTAATAAAAATCAGACACATGATATTGTGACAAGAGAAAAAACATTTTGCAGAGAATTTAGTTTTTTGGTGAAGATGAGGATTTCATGGGAATGGAACACAATGTGAATTATTTAAAAGAGAAGAAGATGGTAGATTTTACTCTTTTTAAATACCCGAAAGTCTTATTTTGGTGATTTATTCAGGAAAATTAGTTACATAATAATAATAATAATAATAATAAATGTATTTATAAAGCACTTTCAGTCAAAGTGCTGTACACACAGAAGTAAAAACAGATGAAAACAAATAAAAACAGTCGAAACAGACAAAACAATAAAAACAGAACAATAAAAAAGACATCAGTAAAGCAAACAATTTAAGATTCATATGTAAAAGAAAACAAGTGGGTCTTCATCTTAGTTTTAAATCCATTAATGGACGACGCCTGCCTGATTTCAACAGGCAGACATCTAACGTTTGTTTCAGGATCACTCGGGTAAGTTTCACAACTGTATTTCAACATGTTGCAGGTTCTACGTGATCTTCTGGCTATATTTTGAGGCAAAATTTCAACAAAAACAACTAAAATGTTAAATCATTTACTTATATTTCACACTTTCAAGTGAGATACTGCGGCAGTAATGGCAGCTTGTTTATTTCTGCCTCTGCAACCCACATTAGTCTCACATTCTTTTTGCTTTTTGCACCTTAAGTAAAACAATGCTAAAGTTCACCATCCTCACTCTTTCAGCCCCACCAGGGCAGAAAATGTCCAGCTGCATCTCCACAGGCTCGGGCTCATTTGACAGGGAACCTCTCATGTTGTTTTGGGTAGCAGTGGTCCTGGAGGCCAAACTGTGAAGCTTTCCCCGTGGTGGGAGCTGCTTGTGAGCCGGCCAGGAGTGAGACAACAGAAGCCACAGTAGCTGGCATGACTTCTGCACAGGCACTGGCCTGGAGCTGCTGGAACATGCAGGACAGGTGGCCTTCGAAGGAATCCAGCAACTGAGAAGTGCTGCCAATGCCAGGTTTTCGCAGATATCTGACAGCAGAGAACGAGTCCAGGAGGGTGTATTCAATGTGTGAAAATTCAGTTCAGAATCCAGGGATGATATTTCACAAGGTCATTTTAAAAAAAATGAGGTTTGTGGAATGTACCATCACTATGTGCACCAACTCATTGAGTAAGTGGCTGTTGAAGCACCAGGCTTTTTTCAGTAACCTTGTCGAATTCATTGTCTCACGGTATCTGATTATAAGTATAAGATCGGATGAAACTGAGAAAGCCTTGAGCTGAAGAAAATCCTGCTATCATTCAGAATGAGCAGGTCCGAGAGTATGTATGCACTTCCTCATCGTATATTTAAATAAAAGTTAAAGCTATTATCATTAGGTGCTATTCATGTGCAGATGTTAACATAACACCATGCCACTGTGGTGCTGTGAAGGAAAGAAGCTTACAGCTCAGGAACACTGCATTCTTTTTGACAGCCGCTGTCCCACACTACTTAACACTCCATTAGAAAAATCATTAATTCAGTTTGTTTCAGTAGAAAACTGAACAATCTTGAAACATGGGTTATCTGAGCTGATGGCTTTGTGAACTGATGCGATGTAAAATGGATCTGAGGCAATAATTAGAAATTAGCAGCAACAGAAAAAAAAATATGACTTTAGCTGGGTCTGGAATTGAGTCCTGGAGTGAATGTGTTCTTTTCCTCATTTACTCTCATTCCAGGCAAACAAAACTGTCGCCAGATGCAAGTCATATTAAGCGAAAAGAAGATTCTTGATGGATTAGATTCATTCCATGCATGACTGGCTAAAGAGGGGTTTAACCTGCCACAGAATCGACTTACGAGGCCAGATCCCTGAAGCCCTTAAGGTATTGCTGTAGCAGCTTAAATTACACAGTTTTATCTAGAGGCCAGGGTGTTTCCGCTTGTTTTTTTGAGCCATATTGGAACTGCTGCTGCTGCTGCTACTGCTGATGGCAACATCTTCTGCTTGTAGGCTCTGTTTGACTTTGGTTTGGTTATTAAGCAGCCATCCAGCTGGTAGGCAGCTAGCATCTGGAAGCACAGGCGTATTTGCTCTCCAGCATGCTCAACTGCAATTTAATATGCTCACTGACACTGCTAATATTTATCATGTTATTATCTGGGTAATGTATTGGCCAAGCAGACTAATGCTGCCCTGCTTTAACATCACCATAATGTTAACGCTGCAACCAGATTTGATTAATTATGCAACTACTGACTTTTACAAGTCGGGTTCTAATAAGTGTGTGCATTTCTGTGCGTGTGTGCTTTTATTTGATGAGCAGTGTAATGTTCTACATGGCAGGTTATAGCCCACAGACTATAATTGCAACTCATTGTTATGATATGCTGGGAAGCCTTCCCGCTGCACACATGCACAGTCAAGCTTACATGCACAGAGATATGACAGTGTGCTTGTAAAGGCACACATATAGACACTTTAATACAATACGCTGCTCATTTATCCTCCCACACCTTTGAGAACATTGTTTAATGCGTCCATATAATTTGTCAGTTTCTTCTTTGTCCCCACAGACGGCATGACTTTTTGAGATATAAGAGAAACGTACTTCTGCGCAAGTTGTGGGTGTGAAGAGGAAGAAAGAAAGAAAAGACCTGAAATTGCATTTGTGTTTCGTGCAGCTGAGACAAAAAGGGGTCATTCAAGTTCCATCTAAACAGATGTTGCTATTCCACGAAAATAATCCTGAGCTAGCATTCCTAGACAACTTATAAATATGCTGTGTGGTTCATGAAGCTGTCGACTATGGGTTGTGGGGCAGCATAAGCCCCATCAAGGTCTTGCTTAATTGAAACACAGCACATTTTCCCAGCTCATCCTGATACTTAAGGGTATGATTTTCC